>NC_042615.1:105907732-106251295 GCF_901001135.1 Rhinatrema bivittatum | reverse complement strand
CAACAGATGTCAGAATCAGTTTAGTGGGCCAGGAGAAGAGACTTAACCGTCAGGAAAGATTGTAATGCCCAATATCTACTACCTGACTGTACCAAGTCAGTGCTAGCAATGGAAATCTTTAACGAAATTCAAAGCTGGGTAACCTGAATAACTCATGAGGGAAGTTTGAGGAAGCTCTTGGGGTTCCGAAGGGCAAGCCCTGATGTTTTTCTTTTATTTGACCATCTCAGATAAAAAGACAAAAAAGAAAAATCATTCCACATTAGAGCAGAACCCAACCAGACAACACCTAAGCAGTCAGCACCATTATGAATGAATTCCCTCTCCATGTCAGGGTAGATCTCTGTTTATTTAACGTGTTTCTTTGAAAAATTATTGAACCCTTGGTATAACTGTTTCACAAATTTAAGGCCAGATATTTTAAGTCTTGAGCCAAAGGACAGGAAAAAAGTACCCAAAGCCTATACAATTTTGAAATAGTTCTTCTTGCCCAAGTATTGAATATCCTGTCCTTTTTTGTAGTAAATATACAGAAACATTATATTGTTTTTAATACATTTTTGTTTACACAACAGTTTTTGCCCAATTCTTAAAAATAGCATTTTCAGGCAAATGTTCATTGTGCCTTAGAATAAGTTTTGCCTTCACAATTTTTTTCTGTTGATTGTATTTCCCTTCCTGAAGATATAGGATACAAAACCATTAGACAAAAGATGCACAAATATACTGAATATATTATAACATATAATTTTTATTGAATTTGCGTGTACTAATTGATTATGTATGTTAAGTTGTTATCCACATAGAATGAACTTGGTAACAATAGACAGAATAAAATAAATCATATACCGTATTTTTCTCTCCATAAGACACACTTTTTCCCCCTGGGCATCTGTGCATTTTATGGAGCAATCTGGTGCTCCTACCATGTGACAGGGCCGACCAATGACACCAGTAGCCAGCGGCGGATTTACGACGTTGGACCGGCCCGGGTATTCGCCGCCCAGGCTGGCCCAGGACACATCATGTGGTCTGCCAAGCGCGGCTCTGACACGGCCGTGCACGGTAGACCACGTGACTGGAGCGATCAGCCCACCAGGGGATGCCCGATCCCCCGATAGGCCAATCCGCCCCTGCCAGTAGCCCCTGTGACATAGTAAGGGCAAAGGCTATCGGCACCATTTTGAATACTGGCAGCTGATGGCCCAAGTGCAGGAGATCGCTCTGGACCCCCACTGGACCACCAGGGATTTTTGGCAAGTCTTGGGGGGGGGGGGGTCATGAGGGTGGGGGAGTTGTAGTTAATTAAATTTAAAGGGTTGGGATAGGGAATGGGGACAAAAAAAAAAAAAATTATACCCTATCCTAATTTGCTCCATAAGACACACAGACGCCCAGGAACAGAGCCGGTTTAGCACACCATTTTTTTTTTTTAATTTTCCCGCTCTGAATCCTAGATGCGTCTTATGGTCAGGTGTGTCTAACGAAACGAAAAATATGGTAATATACAGAAAAAAATAGCTGACTTAGGCCTAGATTCATCATTTTGCTATAAATTTTGCCAGAATAAAGCCTGTGATAAAAAAAAGATGCTTAGGCCTAGCTTCATCAATTTGCTAGACATTTTGCAAGAATAACGGCTGTGATAATAAAAAGGGTGTGGTTAGGATAATTTTTCAGATACCACAACACATGCTCTTTTACCACATTGCACAAGTAATTTAGTACAACATGTGTTATATTTATCAAATCTGCAATGTTTTTACATCACAAGCTGAGAGAGAGAGAGAGAGAGAGACTTTATAAGGCTCTTCTGTAATTAAACTATTTATACCACTGTAAGAGGGGCATCTAGTAATATAGGGTGAGGTTTGATGGTGGCATAGTTTTCAGTGGGCAGTTTTACATGCACAGTCAGAGGTAAGAACAGCATAGTAGATATCAGTAAAGATTTTAAGTGATTTGGAGTTATGACAGGTACCCAAAGATGAGATTTGTACAATGTATTCTTGACCTAGCTCGATGCACTCTGCATCTGTACATTGTACAAATCACATCTTTGTGTATCTGTCATAACTCCAAATCACATAAAATCTTCAGTGATGTCTACTGTGCTGCTTGTACCTCTGTGCATGTAAAACTGCCCCCTGAAACCTAGGCCACTACCAAAACCTCACCCCAAGTTCAGAATGCCCCCCTCCTACAGTGGTATAAAAGGTAGACTATTATGTATGCCATTTTAGAGGCTCGCTCTCTCTCTCTCTCTCTCACACACAGGATTTGCAATAAATAACACAAATTTTCAGCAGTAACACATAGCCATCAGAGGTATAGTTATTTCCAGCATTAAAGCCCACCATAGCATGCATTATGCTATTGCACACAACAATACACTAAGCAACCCTCAGTTTAATTTACTCCACCCAGTTGGGAAAAATATTAAAATTTATATATGCATCTCTAGATGCGTTATTTATCATGGGCATAAATGACCCCTTAGTTCACTCATTTCTGATTTGGATTAATTCAACCATTTTTTAAATCATTAAGAAAACGGACTGGCAGGCGTTTTGTACTATTTTTGTCAAATGTTAAGCATTTACTTTTTTGTCATCCTTGTTATTGTATCTGGTATTGTACTCTGACATTCCTGATTATGCTTCCACAATCTTCTGGGTTTTTTTTATACTCATCTGTGTAATTTGGCCTGTTTTCCATTGTAACCCGTGTTAAATTCCTGAAACATTAAAGATGATTGCAAGATTGCAACATAACAGAGATTCATAATCCTCTGAGATCTGATCGAGCTAAAGGTTAGTCCAATCCTAGAAGAATAAATCTCTCTCTATATATAAACACATTTTGCATTTTCCTGCTATTGTTTTTAGTGTGCACTACTTGGAAATAGTGCACATTCTTTCAAAAAATAAAAAAGGGGAACACATTAACAACAACAACAAAAATGACCCCCAAATGATACAACATAACACAAACTAATATGTTTTGGCCTGCAGTATATATAGAATGCATATCGCAACTCTGAGTCAGTCTCTCCCTTGTATACTCCTCTGTTTTGTAAACTAGGAAACATTTACTTTCGCCAAATCAACACATAATGGGGTACATTTTAAAAAACAGCGCGCGAGCATACTTTTGTTTGCTCAACCGGTGTAGCCGCGCGTATCTTTTAAAATCCGGGGTTGGCACGCGCAAGGCTGTGCAAAATCGGCAGCCTGCGCACGCCGAGCCACGCAGCCTGCCTCCGTTCCCTCCGAGGCCGCTCCAAAATCGGACCGGCCTCGGAGGGAACATTTTTTGTCCCCCCACCTTTCCCTCCCTTCCCCTATCTAACCCACCGCCCCGGCCCTACCTAAATCCCCCCCCCCCACCTTGTTTGATGGAGTTATGCCAACAATTGGCAGGCGTAACTTGCGCGCGCCGGCTGGCCAGGCCCCAACACAGGCCGCTGTGTCGGAGCACTCGGCCATGCCCCTGGACTGCCCCGGACCGCGGACACACTCCCCGGACACACCCCTGGACTGCAGACACATCCCCAGGACCGCCCATTTTAGCAAGCCCGGGACTTATGCGCGTCCCGGGGCTTTGTGTGCGCCGGTGACCTATGCAAAATAGGCGCACCGGCGCGCGAGTGTCCTGCCGGATTTACGCGCACAGGGCTTTTAAAATCTACCCCAATGGCTTTTTTGCACAGCTATTTTAATTGTTTACAAAGCAATATTCAAAATCAGTACCAAGTCATAAAATTAACAATAATACTGACATTGATTCCTATTGCGCAATAATTACCAGGGATTGCAGAACATATTGAATCCCAAACTAAAATCCCAACAAAATAAAAAATATGTTTTCTTTAGATTTGACATGGTCT
Organism: Rhinatrema bivittatum; assembly: GCF_901001135.1. NCBI lineage: Eukaryota > Metazoa > Chordata > Amphibia > Gymnophiona > Rhinatrematidae > Rhinatrema > Rhinatrema bivittatum. Next base: position 106,247,406 of record NC_042615.1, on the reverse strand, counting down.
CAGTCTTACATTCCCATTGATTGACAATTCATGATATTTTAGGGTGTCTTTTTAAAGCTGGATTGGTACATCTTTATTAAGTAGAGCATAATAAACAAAAATTTGGAAATTCCGATTATGGTTGCTGAAGAACCCTTTCACAACCCCTTCACTTCATAAAGCAAATCACAAACAGTTATGGAATTAAATTTCAACATTTGTTTATATATTATATTGACAAAGAAGGAAACTTGAACCCATTTTTTTCTTTAACCACACCCAAGATGCCATGCCAAGGAAAAACACCATTCCTTTTTTGGAAGAAAGTTTACTTTCTCAGTACCGATCCTTCCGCCAGAAGGGAAAGCTGAAATAGCAGTTGGATTCTTTCCCTGGGAGTGTGTCATCTCTGCAGCATGCCTGACTTCTCTTAGACCTGATGACATGAAACTTAACCCTAAATCTCCTGCAATGCAGCACATACTTTGCAACATAAGCCACAGTGCCAGTCCAAGATGGTAGCCCTATGCCAGAAATATGACATAAAGAGTTACAGGCATAATCCCTCCAGTAATCCACATTTCATTTGTCAATCACCATTCTGATGAACTACAATTAAAGTATGCAGCACAATAAAATATAAAAAACCCCAAAAACAATTACCTCACAAGAACCAAATAAGCTAATGAAAAAGTGCAAGTAAATCAAAGACAAGCTCAAAAATTGGGTCTGTGTCTTACAGAATGACAAGCAACATAGAAAAAACATTTTACTGGAACAATAAAATAGTTATTCAAATATATTGATCTTCTGTGAACATATAGGTTCCTATAAAGACATAATTTGGTAAAACATGCAGTGATTTCATTAGTATAGAAAAATGTGTTCTCTAAGGGGGACAGAGTTAAATTTTGTGTTAATTTATTTCCAAAATTAAAATGCAGTGTGACTAATAGAAATATGTGTCATATGAGGAAGGGACCTACATGACCTTGAAAGCTCATCTACAACAATATCTTTGAAAATTTCTTATGTTGGTCTAAATAAAGTCATCACAACCTATAAAGAATCACTATGACATTACTGTAGTGCACCCTCACTACTACAGTTCATCAACAGATTCTAAGTATTTCTTGATGCTGATGTTCAAAGCAACAATAAATTGAAAGCTTACCTCAGTCTATCTCCCTCTGATCTTCATATCAGATCAAAAGGCCCTAAAATAAACAAGAATGATTATTGGAATAGAAAATAATAAAGTGAACACTAAAATAGTAATACATTTCTAATGATTTAACTATCAGATTCACTTCTTTGTGATTTTTTTAGATTTTACTCAAAAGATAAAAGAAATGTCATGTAAAGAATGTCAAGTTCATCAACAGCTCCATTGTTAAAATGTCTCTATCATATTTCTGCTAGCTCTGCTTTAAACTTTTAACTGCTCAGTGTCTTCTCTACCATCTGTACGAAGCTCAGAAATTAATATAGATTTAAGAATGTGGCAAAAAGTAAGATTACTGAAAAACAGCAACAACTTTACAAGAGCTGCAACAATTACAGCCATAATTAGAAATAAATCTTCAAACATGGTAATTGTAAACTATGAAAGTGTGTTTCAAAATATTTATATTTCATAAATATGAGCATAGCTCTCATTGTTTTGTTGAAGTTAGTATGGCATTGCTGGATAATATTGATGATTTCATTTTCAGACATATCACAGTTTGATAGGAGGGTTTGATTCACTAAAAACCATAAGGGCGGATTTTCAGAAGGCCATCCGCGTAAAATCTGGCCATTATGCGCATGGCCTAGCACGCACTGAGCCTATTTTCAAAAAGGTCCAGCCATGCGCATAAAGGCCTTTCTGAAAGGGGCAGGCCGGGGGGCATTTTCTGGATGGGTCAGGGAAGTCCAGGGGCAGGGCAGGGCTAGAAGCACCTGGTAGAGCGGCAATTTGCTGCTGTGGTGGGAGATCGTGCGCCTGCACGATGCCGGCGCACGCAACTTGCTCCTGTTCCTTTGCAGGAGCAAAAGGTTATTTTAAAAAAGTAGGGGTAGTTGGGATAGGGATAGGGGGAGGGCAGTAGAGGGGAAGGGAAAAGGAGGTTAGGGTAGCGGTTGGGAACTTCCCTCCCAGTCCGCTCCTTAATTGGAGTGAACTGGGAGAGAACTAGGGAAGGCCTAATGCGTCGCCACGCATATTTGCAAATTTATACCCCCCCCCTTTGCACGTGCCGACCTGAAATTTTATAACATGTGCACGCCAGCACGCACATGCTTTAAAATCGCATGTCCATGTGTGCGTGCCGGGTAGTACGCGCACATGGACACGCGCATATACTTTTTGAAAATCTACCCTATAGGGTATTAATGCAAATGCCAAATTGGTTTAGCATGGTGATCAATAGGGTCCTATCCACTAAAGGTTTTGCATGATTATAAAATGGTTACTAACGTTTTAGCATGGGAACTCTACACCATAGCATTTAGGCACATGCTAATGGTAAAAAGTATATGTAAAAGAATGCATAATAAATGTCATAAAGTTAACACTCAAACTATATTTATTTTATTTATTTATTTATTTATTTATTTATTTATTTTAAGCATTTTATATACTGAGATACGTTGGGAACATCATCTCGGTTTACAGATAACTCAACATAGCAAAACGCTTCACAGGGAACAGTTGTCAACAGAATTAACAAGGAACAGGATAAGGGGGGGGGGTGAACTGAGTGAAAAGGGCAACATGTGCAAGTATATACAAGAGATTTACAAATATATACAAGAAATTAACAATAGATTACCAATTTTCAGGGGGGGGGGGGAGGAGGCGAAGGGCTGAGGAGGATTAGGTGTAGGTGTCTTTAAAGAGCCAGGTCTTCAAATATTGTTTAAATCTTTTTGGGCAAGGATCCAGGCGGAGGTGGGGGGGGGCATCTTGTTCCAGAGGGAGGGACCAGCTAGGGATAGAGCACGTTCTTTTGTAGACTTCAGCTTTGCGGTTTTAGGGGAAGGAGTATGTAGCGTTGCACAGTGTACGTTATCACAGGTATGCTAACATTACTAACTCCAGATCAGACATCAAATACTGATTGACATACTATAAAAACCACCAGGTGGCCACAGCTAATTTGTAGCGGAAAACAAAAGTCGGAGATGTTGTAGCAGGAAATGCTTTATTTATGTATTTATTTATATTTAAATGCTTAACCTATTGGGAAGGAGAGAAGCAGAGGTAAAACAAGAGGAGAAGAAAGACAGAAGAAAAGAGGAAGACAGCTTTGTTCCCTGAATTTCATGCCCAGGTTCAAGTAATTTGTGGCAGTATTTGAACTCAGAGGCTATTATAGCCTTATGAGAATTTAAAAGTGACTTTGATGTTCAAACAGCCAGAGAGTTCATACAATGCTTACTCTGTTTTGTCCAGGCCATTTATAGGCAAGCCCTACTGTCAGACACACCATTTCACAAATAATGAGAGGTCTAGAACAGGTAGATGTGAATTGGTTATTTACTCTTTCAGATAATAGAAAGACTAGGGGGCACTCCATGAAGTTAGCATGTGGCACATTTAAAACTAATCGGAGAAAATTCTTTTTCACTCAACGCACAATTAAACTCTGAAATTTCTTGCCAGAGGATTTGGTTAGTGCAGTTAGTGTAGCTGTGTTTAAAAAAGGATTGGATAAGTTCTTGGAGGAGAAGTCCATTACCTGCTATTAATTAAATTGACTTAGAAAATAGCCACTGCTATTACTAGCAACAGTAACATGGAATAGACTTAGTTTTTGGGTACTTGCCAGGTTCTTATTGCCTGGATTGGCTACTGTTGGAGGCAGGATGCTGGGCTTGATGGACCCTTGTTCTGACCCACTATGGCTTGTTCTTCTGTTCTTATGTACAGTGATGGTGGTGATAAGGGTTCCACCTTCTTCTCTCTCTCACATTAGCAGTTTCTATCATAGCACCAAAACTTAATGCTCTAACTAGCCCACCAACAGGGCCACAAGTTCTATCTTTCTCATTTGTTTTCTCCATCTTTCTATTCTCAGCTTCCACTCTTCTTTACTATTTATTCTCGGTCCTCCCTGGCATTTCTTACATCTTCCACCTCTCATATAGCTCTGCACTGAATTGTCCATACCATTCCATTTCTTTTCTTTGCCTCCCATTCCTTCCACCTCCAGCCTCTATTCCTCCATTTCCAAATCATTCCATGCCTATAGTATGCCTTTGTTTCCATTCTTACCTCTTGCCATTAACAACTCTTCATTTTTCTATAAAATTATGATGGCTGAAAAAGACCATATGGCCTATCCAGTCTGCCCATCCATACAACTGCTTAGGTCCTCAATTCTTACCACTCCCTTAGGGATCCCCTATGCATGTACTGTGCTTTTCTGAATTCAGAAATAGTTCTTTTCTCTATCATCTCTCTTGTGAGGCTGTTTCATGTATCCACTATCCTTTCTGTAAAGAAATACATCCTTAGATTATTTCTAAATATGTACCTTTTCACCCTCATTCCATGACCACATGGTCCAGGGTCTTTTTTCAATTGAAAAAGAGCTACCTCCTGTGAATTGATGCCTCTGAGATATTTAAATGTCTCTATCATATTTCTGCTAGCTCTGCTTTCCTTTAGGATATACATGTCTAGATCATTAAAAGATAAATTTACTAAACTGTGATATGGGTATAATGCGAGTAAAACAACATGTATCACACAATCAGGCTGTTGCTATATCAGCACAGGGAAAATGGGCATTAATGATTGAGTGCCACTTTCCTAATGTGAACCAATCGACCTCTCTGGGGCTCCCGATTTAATATTAAATTGGTTGCCATGGTGAAAAGGAGGTACTAGAAGAAAGTGTGCGCCCTTAGCACCTCCTTGGCAGCAGGCACCTAGGAGAGGTGGCTTCCAGTGAGTTAGGAAAACAGACACTCAATTTTATGAGTGTCCGTTTTCCTAACCTGTGCACAGCCACAGGTTAGGAAAATGGATGCTCGTTAATTGAACTCACTTTTCCTAACCTGACCACCAACACACTTTTTTTTTTTTTAACATTTTCCTCCAGTATTTTCTGCTTATCTGTATGCTTTTTGGGCTGCTCAAAAATTAACACCTGCTCCAGGCATCGGGATATGCACTAGCATCTTGATGTTCCTATGGCAAATATCAGGGGGATGTTGCCGTGATATTTTTTTGATGGGAGGGATGAAATATGACAGGCTTACCCCTCCAACAATAACATTTTACAGCTTGATAAATGGTCCCCTAAGCCTTTTCCCATTTGCTTTACCACGAAAATCATTGACCATTTTAAAAGCCACTCTTTACTCTGACTCCATCCTGTTTATATACTTTTGAAGATGCAGTCTCCAGAAATGTACACAGTATTCCAAATGATGTCTCATCAGGGACTTAAACAGAGCTAATATATCTTCTTTTTTACTGCTGACCATTTCTCTCTTTATGCATCCACGCATCTCGCTGGCTTGCTTTTGCTTTTGCCAACTTTGGTCAACTTGAGATCATCAGATACATTCACCCCTAGATCCTGTTTTTGATTCTATGCATAGAAAAATGTATCCCCTTAGCTTTCCCCCTAGATTATGCTATTCTCTTGCAGGTGAATTTTCAAAGGAGTTACATTTTCCCACATTTTGTGCTCTTAACATGGGTAAAAATTTTTGTCAATTCAATGGCACATCCCTGTCTTTAAGAGCCACAAACAACCCAGGATTTCAGAATATTCACAATGAATATGCATGAGATAGATTTGCATACAATGGAGGCAGTACAAGCAAATCTATCTCATGCATATTCATTATGAATATACTGAAAAACAGGCCTGTGTGTGGCTCTTAAGGTCTAGAATTGGCCATCCCTGTACTAACCCATGGTTTTAAGTTCATGATGGCAGCATAGGGTGGCAGCAGTGGCAGGATGGGTTTCTATAACTCTATTTGCTCTCTCACTGAGTCCTATACAATCTGAGGTGCTGCGTGTGTAGCCTCTTGAGGAACTCTGTTGTACATGTGCACACCTTAAAGGGAACACTGGATTCATGCTCCTGAGCTCATTACAATATCTTTTCTCTGGATTTTTCTAAAGCACTGAATCTTGCGGTTAGGTATTACCTTCCAGGCAACACTAAGCTAGGATTCCCCATGCCCCCTGCTAGATGGAGGAAAAGACAGTGAGTGAAAGTCAGTTTAGAAGTCAGATGACTGTAGATGTCTTGTGCACTTGCGCTCATCCCAGCTCTCTTCCTTACCTTGTCACTTGGCCTCCCAACCACAATCTCAGTACTCATATTCCTAGCAGACCCATGCACTCAAGCTGTTACATCTCTCTGGCAAGCTACATATCCCTCACTTTCATGCAATAAAACTCTTCTTTTGCAAACCCCAACACAGAAGCTAACAGTATTTGAGATAGACTGAATGGACAGACAAACGCTCACACTTATGAAGCCAGAAGAAGACCAAAACAAAACAATAGGCAGGGAAACATTACATGAAACAATGAATAAAACACACTCCATGAAACATCTTTTAAATTCTCCTTCTCTTTCACATAAATCTGACTCCACGGTTGGGTTCAGTTGCTTGCACTTCTTTTTACACAGCTAGCCTCTGAGAGTTGAAATAAGAATGGACTGTGCATGTTCTAAATCAGCGCTTCTCAATCGGTGTGTCGCCAAGCACCGGCTGGTGTGTTGTGTGCTCCAGGTCTCTCCCGCTGTTCTTTCTTCCTTGCTGCCGTTGCCGCCGGGCTGTCAGCACGTTCAAGCCCATGGGAATGGTAGTAGTGCTAAAAGAAGCTGTGGCACTCATGGCTGGCCTTTTCTTCTTCCCACGCCTGCCCCCCCCCCTCTGTGACCCGGAACAGGAAGTGATACGCGGTGCGTGGGAAGGAGAAAGAGCCGTGCCGCGTGATAAAGTAGCAGCGGCGGCTGCAGAATCGGCCCCCGAGCAATTGAAGCAGCAGGTAATCGAGAAAGGAGACAGCAGCATGAGCCTCCCGCAGCCGATGGGATTATTCTTTCTTGGCTTGCGGGGGCTGGAGGAGGAGGCTGCTGCAGTAACATTTGTGCTGGGGGGGCGGGGGGGAGAGAAAGTGAGTGAGAGAAAGAGAGAGAAGCAGCCAGCCAGCCAGTGTGTAAGTGAGAGAATGTATTTGATTGAGAGCATGTGTGTGATTGAGAGAAACTGGTCAGAGAGCTGATGTGTGTGTATATGTGAGAGACAATGAGTGACTGCTCAGGGAGATGGCTGATGTGTATGTGAGAGTGTGAGACAGTCAGGGATGTGACTGATGTGTGTGTGTGTGTGTGTGTGTGTGTGTGTGTGTGTGTGTGTGTGTGTGTGTGTGTGTGTGTGTGTGAAAGAGAGAAAAAGCAAGGAAGTGAGAAATCTGGGTATGTGAGAAAGCATAGGAGTAAGAAGCCTGGTGTTGTGGATGTGTGTTTGAAAGAAAGCATGGGAGTGAGAAGCCTGATTATGTGAGAGAGATCATGGGAGTGTGAAGCCTGTGTGTGTGTGCATGCATGAGAGAGAGAGACTGGTTGGTAAGGTGACTATGTGTGTGTGAGAGAAAGAGACTGGTGTGTGTGAATGTGAGAGAAAACATGTGATTCAGGGAATGAGAAGCCTGTGCAGTGGAGAGCGAGCATGGAAATGAGAGAGAGAGATTGGTGTGTGTGTGTGTGTGTGTGTGTGTGTGTGTGTGTGTATGCATCAGAGAGATCAGGTTACTGGTGTGTGTTTGTGTGTGTGTGTGAGAGAGAGAGAGAGAGAAAGAAAGTATTATGGGAATGAGAAGCCTGTGCATGTGGAAGAACAAACATGGGAGTGAGAGACTGGTGAGTGTGTGTGAGACAAAGAAAGTGATTATGAGAGTGAGAAGCCCGTATATGTAAGTAGAACATGGGAGTGGGAAGCCTGTGTGTGTGTATGGCATGAGAGAAACTGTTCAGGAAGGTGACTGGTGTGTGTGTCAAAGACTGTTTGGGAGATGATTGGTGTGTGAGAGACAGAAACTGGTCATGGGGGCATGACTGGTATGGTGTGTGTGTGAGAGACATGGGCACTAAGGAAGAGGACCATGAGTATAGATCTTAGCCTCTACTGCTGCTTCTGCTGTGTACTATGGCCTGCATGGAAGAGGAGTAGGAGAGCTGCTGGAGGGTGTAAGTAAAGGTGACATATTTAAGTTTATTTTTCTTGATTGACTGCCATTTTAATTATTTAATATTATGTGATGTGTCTGCTTTTTAAAAATATTTTATTAGTGTTTGGAGAATTTTTAATATTTTTTATGAGTTTTTAATTGTTGGATGTTATTCTGTTCATAGCTGTTTTGAAAAATTTATTTTGCTTATTAGTATAGTTTTACAATTATTTCTGTGTGGGGATCCATAGCTGCTTGCTAGTTCTGTTTTCCTAATAAGAGGTGTATTGGTTTTTAGGGCCTGATTTAATATTTGTAGTGTTGCCTTTTCATAGATAGGGTTGTTCCTGTTTGAGTGTATTCCATAATACAGGTGTAACTGTGTGCGGTTTAGTTTATGTGCATTACTGCAGATCCTGGGAGTATGTTAGGTCGGTTCTGTGTCTGTTACCAAGATGAGATATGTTACTAGTATGTAAGCGTTTTATCAGTCTTATTTGTTGTGTTTTCTCAAGAGGACATGCATTGGTGGTAAACTGCTGTCTTTTCATAAGTAGGACTATTGAGCCTGGAGTAGAAGGAGTTTGAGTTGCTGTTACTGAGATGACACCAGAACATCTTTCTTGTAGGGTGAGTTGTATGGGGAATGTCATAATTCTGCTTTACATCCATTATTGTGGGTCAGGGGGGTTCCTGTGGATGCAAACTGTACTTTTACATCTAGCCCCATGATGATCATGGGTCAGTGTGTCACGCATGTGAGAACCATCTGTCAGGTGTGTCCCGACAGAAAAAAGGTTGAGAACCACTGTTCTAAATAATGTGCCATTGATAAAGATGGAAACGCACATTAAAACAATATTTGCCAACAGAGTTTCGCTATTACTCCTCCTTTGTGGTTTCTTTACCATATCAATCACAAAACAATTTAGCTCATCTATTTCAGAGTTGAGGATATCCATAATGAATATGCATGAGATAGATGTACATACATTGGAGTCCCCATGTATGCAAATCTATCTCATGCATATTCATTCTGACAATCTGAAAACTTGACTGGCTAAGCATATCTCCAGAAGAGTGTTGGGAAACACTGATCTTTTTTATGCTCACGTTCCAACCAATAAGGAACAAGACGATAATTTGTTATGTTCAAACAACTAGAATGTTAATTAATCCTTGTGTAAACAGATCTTGATGTGAACCCCATATATAACCTGGGGCAAAGGCAGACTTTGATATATTATTTTTATTCTTTAATATTTGTTTTGGAATATGTTTATTTTGATTTATCTTGGGGGTTAGTGTAGAGAAAATGGATTGTTTCTTTCTTACATATTTTGTCTGATCTATTATATTTGAGATTTTGTATGAGTCGATTTCTTAAGAAAGGTTACATTTTAGTTGTTTGGTCATTTCAATTATTTTATAATATATTAGTTTGTAATATATCACAGTTACTATTCATTATCAACTTATTACCGTGTATGGTATCTGTATAAATTCTCTTTTATTTTTTTGCTTAATAGCATGTTATAAAATCCGGGGTTGGCGTGTGCAAGGGGGTGCACAATTGTTCACCTTGGGTGTGCCGAGCCCGCTCCAAGCTGCGCTACCTTCGCCCATTCCCTCCCAGGCCACTCCAAAATCGGAGCGGCCTTGGAAGGAACTTCCCTACCCCCCACTCCATCTTCCCTTCCCCTACCTCCCCCACCCTTTCCCCCCTACCTTTTTTGAGGTCTTTTTTTTTGTTGCAAAACTTACTTCAGCCTTGGGCACGCGATCCCTGGCACAGCAGCAAATGGCCGCTGTGCCTGAAGCCTTGTCTAAGATATGTAAGAAAGAAACAATCCATTTGTTCTACACTAACCTCCATGATAAATCAAAATAAACATATACCAAAACATATATTAAAGATTAAAAGCATCTAACTTACCATATCTACCGCCCCATATCTAACTTACCTTTCTTAGCAAAGATTCTTGAAAAGACAGTCAATACTCAACTAACCGACTACTTGGAACAACACAACCTTCTCTTTTCATCCCAACATGGCTTCCGAAAACATTTCAGTTCAGAGACACTCCTGACCTCGCTCTCTGACTATATCCTCACAGGCTTAGACAAGGGCCAAACATTCATATTAGCTCTACTGGATATATCCGCAGACTTCGATACCATTAGCTACAAGATCCTTATCGACAGGCTATCTGAAATCGGCATTTCAGGGATCCCCCTTCTCTGGTTTAAATCTTATCTCTCACACAGACATTTCAAAGTTAAAATAGGAAGTTATGAATCCAGGGTTATCAGCATAACATGAGGTGTCCCGCAAGGCTCCTCGCTATCCTCCACCCTTTTTAATATTTACCTCCTGCCCCTCTGCTATCTCCTGTTAGATCTCAGACTCCCTCACTTCATATATGCCGACGATGTGCAAATCCTCATAACCATTAACGACACCCTCCCCAATGCTCTAAAAACATGGGATAGCACCCTCTCCTCCATCAACAACCTACTTACATAACTCAACCGAGCTCTAAACACCAACAAAACAGAACTCATGATCGTCATACCCCCACACCACAGTCTCAATCCCCCACCCTCTAACACACTGCCCTCCCTTCCTTCCGTCTCACAACAAGTACGGGACTTAGGCGTTACCATTGACACTGAATTTAACTTAAAAAAATTCATTAATTCCACCTTGAGAGATTGCTACTTCAAGCTGCACACACAAAAAACTAAAGCCCCTCCTCCACCTCAATGACTTCCAATCAGTATTGCAGTCCCTCATTTTGTCCAAATTAGACTACTCAAACGCCTTACTCCTAGGCCTTCCTAACAACTCTATTGCTCCCCTACAACTGCTACAAAATGCCGCAGCATGTATTTTGACAAGCACCAGAAAAAAAGAGCATATCACCCCTATTCTTAAACAACTACACTGGCTTCCCATAGCCTCCAGGATCCACTTCAAGATACTCTCACTCATACACAAAGCCATCCACAACCCAAATATGCACTTGTTCAATGACTCCTCATGGTTTCGCTCCTCCACCAGACCCACCCGAATCCAGTATCTTGCCACTTTACAAGCACCCTCCCCCAAACTCACTCAACTCACTTTCACCAAGGAATGCTCACTATCCATAGCAGGACCTGCGCTGTGGAATTCCATGCCAACCAACTTACGCCAAGAATTCTGTCCAAAAAAATTTAAGCAGAAACTCAAACCTGGTTGTTCAAGCAAGCTTACTCCTGAGAACTGCACATTCCTCTTCCCCTCCTTATCATCCTGTTCCAAGCAAATTCTCTCAACCCACTGATTTAAATGCATAATGTATATTCTCCCTTCAGTAATATGGTCCTACCTTTCCATTTCTAATCCTGCAGAATTAACTATAAAATTTAATTTCTACCACTTTTATGTCAAATGATGCCGACTAATAATGTCCTATAACTTTGTCCATATTACTTCCCTTGTATGTTTACCAACTTCTTTAATATCACATATTTATTGATTGTACATAAGTTATAGAAGATTATTGTAACATCCCCCTTTTTAAATTTAGCACCCCCCCTTCCTAGACCCTGTTAGTTTTTATGCCATGTTGCTTAGTATCTCTCCTCCCTAGTTCAAAATTAGTTTGACTGTAAAGCCATTGTCGCTGCATTTATGTTCTATGGAAACTGATGTGATGTTATTAACAAATGTCGGTATATAAGAAACGTTAAATAAAACAAATAAATAAATAAATAGATGCCCCTGCCATGCCCCTGGACTGCCCCACCCTGCCCATGCCCCGTCCCCTTCCTGCCCCTTTAGTAAAGCCCCGGGATGTACACGCATCCTGGGGCTTTACGTGCATTGCCGGGCCTTTTGAAAATAGGCCCAGCGCGTAACCCTTTGAAAATCCAGCCCATTGTAAATAAGTAAATAAATAAATACTAAATATGGACTTTGGTAGTTCTTTTTTATTTTTTTCAAGAAGTATCAAAAGCTCCTAACAGCAGCAAGGTGGCCAAGAAACATTGCATCACCAAATCTGTCACCACAATTACTTCTTCTTCACTATCATAGAAATATAGCAATCTGATGGGAGAAAAAAGATCATAAGGCTCATCCAATCTGCCCATCCATCCAATTAATTATAATTCTCATCACTTCCTTAGAGATTCCCTGTATTTATCTCATACTTTCTTGAATTCAGATACTATTTTTGTCTCCATCACTTCCCCTGGGAAGCTGTTCCACACATTCACCACCCTTTCTGTATGCTTATTCTCGAGTTTACACCATTTCAACCTCATCTCATGACCCCTCATTCTAAAGCCTCCATTCCATTGAAAAAGACTCACCTCTTATGCATGGAAAGCTTTGAGATATTTGAATGTCTTTAACATATCTCATCTATCTTGTCTTTCCTCTAGGGTATACATGTTTAGATCTTTAAGTCTATCCCCCTATGATTTAGAATGAAAACCACTGACCATTTTAGTAGCCACCCTCTGGACTGATTCCTTCCTGTTTATATCCTTTTGAAGGTACAGTCTCCAGAATTGTACATAGTATTCCAAGTGAGCTCTCACAGGGACCTGTAGAAGGGCAATTTCACTTTCCTTTTTCTTCTGACCAATCCACTCCCCATGCAGCCACATATCTTTCTGGCTTTTACAGTTTCTTTATCCACTTGTTTGGCCACATTAAGCTAATCAGGTATCCAGATGGATCCAGATGTATGCAGCTTGTCTCCATTAAGAAAAAGGAGACAGAACTCATAGAGGAGCTGGCATGCCTGAGAAGCAACATGACAATTAGGACTACATTGATGAAATGCTTATTGAGATGCTTGAAATATCAAAGATGAACAAAAGATGGACAAAAACTCAGAGATACTTACACCAACTTTAATTTCCCGCAAACTGAAGAATCAATATACAGTGCTGGAAATGGAGGTAATAACTATCCCTGTAAACCGAGGAGCCAGAGGAGAAGAAACCATCACAGGAACTGGAATTTATGAACCCCATATCCCAATATAAGTAGAAAGCAAAGGTGGTTAAAGACACCCTTCTGAGGGGAATGGAGGCATCCATTTGCCAACCAGACATGTTGCCTCAGGAGATGTGCTGTCTGCCAGGTGCCAAGATCTGGGATATTACAGAGAGGTTGCCAAGAATCATTAAGCCTACTGACTAGTATGTGATGATCTTCATTCATGTAGACATAAATGAAACTGCTAGGCAGCACACAGATTATAAGAAAATTGACTTTATTGTTCTGCAGGAGAGAAAGAGGCAGACAGATGTATAGGTGGTATTCTTAGTTTTCTCAGTCAAGGTTACAGTTTCTAGTAACATAAGAACATAAGAAAATGCCATACTGGGTCAGACCAAGGGTCCATCAAGCCCAGCATCCTGTTTCCAACAGTGGCCAATCCAGGTCATAAGAACCTGGCAAGTACCCAAAAACTAAGTCTATTCCATGTAACCATTGCTAATGGCAGTGGCTATTCTCTAAGTGAACTTAATAGCAGGTAATGGACTTCTCCTCCAAGAACTTATCCAATCCTTTTTTAAACACAGCTATACTAACTGCACGAACCACATTCTCTGGCAACAAATTCCAGAGTTTAATTGTGCGTTGAGTAAAAAAGAACTTTCTCCGATTAGTTTTAAATGTGCCACATGCTAACTTCATGGAGTGTCCCCTAGTCTTTCTACTATCCGAAAGAGTAAATAACCGATTCACATCTACCCGTTCTAGACCTCTCATGATTTTAAACACCTCTATCATATCCCCCCTTAGTCGTCTCTTCTCCAAGCTGAAAAGTCCTAACCTCTTTAGTCTTTCCTCATAGGGGAGTTGTTCCATTCCCCTTATCATTTTGGTAGCCCTTCTCTGTACCTTCTCCATTGCAATTATATCTTTTTTGAGATGCGGCGACCAGAATTGTACACAGTATTCAAGGTGCGGTCTCACCATGGAGCGATACAGAGGCATTATGACATTTTCCGTTTTATTCATCATTCCTTTTCTAATAATTCCCAACATTCTGTTTGCTTTTTTGACTGCCGCAGCACACTGAACCGACGATTTCAATGTGTTATCCACTATGACACCTAGATCTCTTTCTTGGGTTGTAGCACCTAATATGGAACCCAAGATCGTGTAATTATAGCATGGGTTATTTTTCCCTATATGCATCACCTTGCACTTATCCACATTAAATTTCATCTTCCATTTGGATGCCCAATTTTCCAGTCTCACAAGGTCTTCCTGCAATTTATCACAATCTGCTTGTGATTTAACTACTCTGAACAATTTTGTGTCATCTGCAAATTTGATTATCTCACTCGTCGTATTTCTTTCCAGATCATTTATAAATATATTGAACAGTAAGGGTCCCAATACAGATCCCTGAGGCACTCCACTGTCCACTCCCTTCCACTGAGAAAATTGCCCATTTAATCCTACTCTCTGTTTCCTGTCTTTTAGCCAGTTTGCAATCCACGAAAGGACATTGCCACCTATCCCATGACTTTTTACTTTTCCTAGAAGCCTCTCATGAGGAACTTTGTCAAACGCCTTCTGAAAATCCAAGTATACTATATCTTCCGGTTCACCTTTATCCACATGTTTATTAACTCCTTCAAAAAAGTGAATCAGATTTGTGAGGCAGGACTTGCCCTGGGTAAAGCCATGCTGACTTTGTTCCATTAAACCATGTCTTTCTATATGTTCTGTGATTTTGATGTTTAGAACACTTTCCACTATTTTTCCTGGCACTGAAGTCAGGCTAACCGGTCTGTAGTTTCCCGGATCGCCCCTGGAGCCCTTTTTAAATATTGGGGTTACATTTGCTATCCTCCAGTCTTCAGGTACAATGGATGATTTTAATGATAAGTTACAAATTTTTACTAATAGGTCTGAAATTTCATTTTTTAGTTCCTTCAGAACTCTGGGGTGTATACCATCCGGTCCAGGTGATTTACTACTCTTCAGTTTGTCAATCAGGCCTACCACATCTTCTAGGTTCACAGTTATTTGATTCAGTCCATCTGAATCATTACCCATGAAAACCTTCTCCATTACGGGTACCTCCCCAACATCCTCTTCAGTAAACACCGAAGCAAAGAAATCATTAAATCTTTCCGCGATGGCCTTATCTTCTCTAAGTGCCCCTTTAACCCCTCAATCATCTAACGGTCCAACTGACTCCCTCACAGGCTTTCTGCTTCGGATATATTTAAAAAAGTTTTTACTGTGAGTTTTTGCCTCTACAGCCAACTTCTTTTCAAATTCTCTCTTAGCCTGTCTTATCAATGTCTTACATTTAACTTGCCAATGTTTATGCTTTATCCTATTTTCTTCTGTTGGATCCTTCTTCCAATTTTTGAATGCAGATCTTTTGGCTAAAATAGCTTCTTTCACCTCCCCTTTTAACCATGCCGGTAATCGTTTTGCCTTCTTTCCACCTTTCTTAATGTGTGGAATACATTTGGACTCTGCTTCTAGAATGGTATTTTTTTAACAATGACCACGCCTCTTGGACATTTTTTACTTTTGTAGCTGCTCCTTTCAGTTTTTTTCTAACAATTTTTCTCATTTTATCAAAGTTTCCCTTTTGAAAGTTTAGCACGAGAGCCTTGGATTTGCACACTGTTCCTTTTCCAGTCATTAAATCAAATTTGATCATATTATGATCACTATTGCCAAGCGGCCCCACCACCGTTACCTCTCTCACCAAGTCCTGTGCTCCACTGAGAATTAGATCTAAAATTTCTCCCTCTCTCGTCGGTTCCTGAACCAATTGTTCCATAAAGCTATCATTTATTCCATCCAGGAACGTTATCTCTCTAGCGTGACCCGATGATACATTTACCCAGTCTATATTGGGGTAATTGAAGTATCCCATTATTACTGCACTACCAATTTGGTTAGCTTCCCTAATTTCTCTTAGCATTTCACTGTCCATCTCACCATCTTGACCAGGTGGACGGTAGTATACCCCTATCACTGTAGTTTTCCCTGATACACAAGGGATTTCTACCCATAAAGATTCAATTTTGTATTTAGTCTCATGCAGGATGTTTATCCTGTTGGACTCTATGCCATCCCGGACATAAAGCGCCACACCTCCTCCCGACTGCTCCTCTCTGTCATTGCGATATAATTTGTACCCCGGTATAGCACTGTCCCATTGGTTATCCTCTTTCCACCATGTCTCTGAGATGCCAATTAAGTCTATGTCATCATTTACTGCTATAAGTTTTAAGTTTTAAGAGACTTAAAACTTGGCTCTTTAAACAAGCCTTTACAGAACCATAAACACTTCCACCTCAGCTAGTAAGAGTCTTGCTGCAGGTCTCATGTAACTATTCTGATGTGCTTTTTTGTTTTTGTTTTGTTTTGTTTTGTTTTGTTTATTCTGCTAAATGAGTCGTTTGAGCCTATATGCTTATATTACAATGTTAATTTTGAATCTATTTACCCTTTTCCAAGTTCCATATCCTTGTTCTCTGTAATGCCTCTTGGCAAAAATGTATGTTTCTGTTTCAATGTAAACCGATGTGATCTGTATTCCATACAGGAACACCGGTATATAAAAATCTAAAAATAAATAAATAAATAAATATACATTCTAATTCTCCCATCTTACTTCTTAGACTTCTGGCATTAGCATACAAACATTTCAAAGTTTGTTTTTTCTTTGTATTTTTATTCTGCTTTTTAATTGATAGGGATAAGTTAGAATTTTTTAGCTCAGGTGAGTTTTTAGTTACAGGCACTTGGACTACTTTTCTAATTATTGGAACCTCACTGTCGGGATGCCCTAATTCTAATGCATCATTAGTATCCTTTAAAGATACATCTCTCCGAACCATGCGCTGCTGAGCGACTGTCGGCTTTCCCCTTTGTTCTAGTTTAAAAGCTGCTCTATCTCCTTTTTAAAGGTTAGCGCCAGCAGTCTGGTTCCACCCTGGTTAAGGTGGAAACTCATGTTAAGGAGATGAATACTCATGGAAACTCATGTTAAGGAGATGAATACACAGCTGCATAAATGTGCTGAAAAAATTGTTTCAACTTCCTAGAATATGGGATGACATTTTAAGGACTGTTGAAAAGAGATTGGATTCACCTGTCAAAGAAGGGGTGTAGCATCTTACAAAAGAGACAGGCAAACCTACTGAGGAGGCATTTAAACCAGGATTGTTGGGGATGGATGGGCAAAGCCCTAAAGTAAGTGTAAGAACAGACTGCCTAGGTCACTAAGATCAGCTCAAAAGAACATGCTGGAAGTGCCAACGGAAAGTTAGACCACCTTAAAATTACCAGGGATAGGGATTTCTCTATGGAACTCTCTCTTCAATGAAATTAGGACACTAGCATGTGTAAAATCTTTTTAAAAGGCATAAAAAAATCCATCTTTTCAAGAAAGCCTTTATTGAGCAAGGACTATGTGGTTCTTTATGTTTTCTGCATTTTGCTGTGTTGAATTTTCAGTTTTGTTTGTTTTAGATTTATATATACAGTATGCATCATGAAATTTCAAAGCAGTTAACAATCATGGGCATACTTAATAAAACAAAGAAACAATAATAAATTGGAGCTTTTTCCCAAGAGAGGAGTATTAATAGTTGTGTGCTGCAGGGATCAGTTTTTCTAAATTTTCAGAGGCAATATTGCAAAAGGAATATCAAGAAAAATTGTACTTTTTGAGGATGATACCAAAATCTTCAATAGAGGATAAGCCCAGGAAGGTGTTGAAAACATGAAGAGTTTGATGAATGGTCTAGATCTGGCAGCTAAGATTTAATGCTAAAAAATGCAGTTAGGAATTTGGACTGCAAAAACAGAAGAGATACAGTATAGGAGAAGAAATACTTTTGTGCAAAACAAGAGCAAGATTTGGGAGTGATCATATCTGATGATCTTAAGGTGGATAAAGCTTATGGGGACAGACTTAAAGATTCCACCTAGAGGAATGGTTGAAGAGGGTAAATATGACAGAAACTAGGGGTGAGCATTTGTTTGCAACATATTGGCAATCTGCAATGTATATTAGAGATGTGCTTTGTTTTGTTCTGCCGGGTCGTTTTTTGGTTCGAATACTTCGTGGTATAATTCGGGTGTTCACGTTTCGTTTTCGGGTCGTTTGTCCGAAAACGAAACGAGAAACCTGAAACCGGGCCGAAAAACGAACCGGGAAACAAAGCTAAAAAAAAACCCACCCCAAGCATTTAAACACGTTTCCAAACATTTTTAGTACATACAACCTCCCCCCATCCCGATCCCTCCCCAAGACTTACGAAGATCCCTGGTGATCCAGCGGAGTCCCGGCTTCCATTTGCCATGCCCTCCGTGCCCTAGTTCGTGCCAGTGCAAGCCGCGCGCCAAAATGGTGCCGAATAGCCCGAACGACCATGTCACAGGGGCTTTCGGCGCTATTGGTCAGCCCCTGTCACATGGCCATCGGCGCCATCTTGTGCTCCTATCATGTGACAGGAGCTGACCAATGGCGCCGAAAGCCTCTGTGACATAGTATGGGCAAAGGCTATCGGCGCCATTTTGGTTACTGGCAGCCGAAAACGAAATCGCTCTCCGACCCTTGCTGGACCCCCAGGGATTATTGGCAAGCCTTGGGGGGGTCAGGAGGGGGTTCCTGACCCCCCCCCCCCCAAGGCTTGCCAATAATCCCTGGGGGTCCAGCAAGGGTCGGAGAGCGATTTCGTTTTCGGCTGCCAGTAACCAAAATGGCGCCGATAGCCTTTGCCCATACTATGTCACAGAGGCTTTTGGCGCCATTGGTCAGCTCCTGTCACATGATAGGAGCACAAGATGGCGCCGATGGCCATGTGACAGGGGCTGACCAATAGCGCCGAAAGCCCCTGTGACATGGTCGTTCGGGCTATTCGGCACCATTTTGGCGCGCGGCTTGCACTGGCACGAACTAGGGCACGGAGGGCATGGCAAATGGAAGCCGGGACTCCGCTGGACCACCAGGGATCTTCGTAAGTCTTGGGGAGGGATCGGGGGGTGGTGTATTATAATTAATTTAAATTTGGGGTGGTTTGGGGTGGTTTTTAATTTAAAAAAAAAATAATTTTTGCCCCTCTCCCCAGGCAAACCCAAAAATGAATTTTCCCCCGAATTTCAGGGGAAATTTCATTTCCGGTTTCGGGGCCTCCGAAACAACGCCGTTTATGTCATGTTTCGGAGGCTCCGAAACAACAACGAATTAGGAAATTTCGTTCAATTTCCTAAATAGGGCGAAAACCGAACCACATCTCTAATGTATATGTCCATATTCATTGTATTCGTGGGGGTCGCAAAACATATCGCGATTCCCCACGAATATAACATATCATCCGTTCCATACGTTTGGCACAGCGTGATTTCCTTAGTGGCCATTCGAAATCAGAGAATGCCATTTTGGTGCATCCATAGCCAAAAACCAACCCTTTCCTGTGAGTCATCAGTGACCTTACAGCCCTGTCAGAGTGGGTCGGACAGGTTGGCAAGGAGACCAGAATGCAATGTATCAGCGAAAATAATTTTTGCAATGCAGCCAATCACGTACTCACTCAATGGTCAGTGACGCTTTTCCTAATGACCCAGCACTATATATACTTAAGCATGTGGCATGCCATGCACTTTCTTTGCAGGGGTGATATGGGGAAGCTGGGAGGTGGTCTGTCTCTGTGGAAGGTGGCTGCACTCAGAGCTAGTCTGAGTTCTCAAATCTGTATTCAATTGCTAGCTAGGCTAGTTACTTAGATAGAAAAATATATTTGTTCTTCATTTGGCTACAGTGCCAGCTAGCCCTGGTTTTTTTTAAGTACTTTTTTTAGTTGATCTGAGATGGTCTCTCTGTGCCACGGAGAGAAGCTGCTAGCTAGTTTGCTAGAATTTCCATTGAAAAATATATTTCATAGATTTTCCTGCTGTGCCAATTCCGCTTTTTTGATAACTGCATTTTTTAACTGAACTCACTCAGTCTCTCTGTGCACTGGGCATAAGTGCCAGTGGGCACTGGGTAGTTTTGTAGACTCAAGTATATTGGGCCAGTGGAGCCAAATCCCCAGTGGGCCTCTTTTTTTTTTTAAATTTTTAATTTATTAATTTTCAACTTACAATAAGTAACAATTGAATTTTACATTATTCAAAATCCTTTGAATATTTTTTAGGTACATAAGAAAGTTTATAAAGAAAACATAAACCATCAATTTTACCATTAATAATTTACATTCCTGTATCCTGTTACAAAACCAATAATGGGAGAACCTGAGCAAAAACAAGTTTTTAACATAAATATATTAATCTAAAGAAAGATTCTATTATAACAGGAATATGTAGATATTATTTTTATTTTAACAACTAATAATTAGGTTAAGCAATATTCCCTTCCCTTTGGTTCCTTCGTTCTTCCAAGTACTTCTCTAAATGAAGTGGATCATAATAAACGTATCTTACACCATCCACCCGCATGACACATTTGCATGGGAATCTTATTATTATCTGTATATCAAATGTTCTAGCAATATTAGCCAGAGCAATGAATTTTTTCCTTCTTTCTTGTGTCTCTTTAGAGACATCTGAATATATCCAGATTTTCTGACCCAGGTAGAGAGAGGATCTTTTTAACATAAAGGCCTTTAGGAACCTATCTCTAACCAAAGACATTATAAACTTAACTAAAAGAGTTCCCCTCGTCTCCACCTGGGAAGTATAGGATGTTTCTATCAACTCAGTTATATTTAAGGAAACTTCCAACTGCTCTGGAATAACTTTCTTTTCATTAATAAAGTAAGCACTAACAATTTGTGGAAAGTTTTCCGGCTGCCATGTAAAGATTTCTGAGAAGTAATTTTTCAATTGTTCCTTAGGCGAAACCATCCGACATTTAGGGAAATTAACAATTCTTAAATTTGTATATCTAACATGATTTTCCAATACTTCTACTTTTTTACTTAAAGCCAATTCCCCTTTAATGATTGAAGATTGCACCTTTTCTATAGAGGAGATATCCTGTTGCACTTTAGTCAATACCGTCCCATAGTTTTGCACCATGGGATTTAAATTTACCAAAACATTTTGCATTTCTTTAATACTATTATTTAGCTTCATTATATTATTCTGCAACATATTCATGGTACGCCACAACATTTCCACAGTCACTGTTTTAGGATTACCAGGCAAAGCCTCGGGTATTGGAAGTAGAAAAACATCTGCCCCTTGTGCCTGGTTTATGTTGTTCCCTATTGGGGGGCTTATTACTGATCCTTTTGATGGTATAGAGGTCTTGGATTTATCCAGGGCCTCTCCAATGTCTTGCACCTCTTTAAGGAGAAGGTTTCCAAGGTCCTTGCCCTGATCTTGTAGCAATAATGAACCATGGTCCTCCTCGAACGGACTCAGCTGCTCTATCGGTATCCGTGTAGCAGCTGGACTGGGTACCTCGGTCAATATGCTAATTCTTGGGGGTAGAGGAATAGTTGGAGCCCCGGGACTTAGACTCACTTCTCCCATTAACGGTGGAGTTTGCTCACCTCCAACCCTTAAAACGGGACACTCCGGGGTTGAGAAATCTACAGGTGGGTAAAAAGTTGTCATAGTTGTTTGCAATGGGGAAGGTCTCGTAGGGGTCGAGGCTTCCAATCGAACCTTTTTCTTCCACTTAGTATGCAGCATTTTGCCGTAATTGTTATCAACAATAGTCCAAAAAACAAATTGAAACTTTATTACTCACACTTCCTGTTGCCACTCGGAGTTAGCAGGTCGGGCCGGACAATACCTCTAATTCCACTTCGATGGAGATAGGCACCTTCTCGTCTTCGCCACCCTAAGCCTGTCCAAGCCGTGCGCTCCGTAAGGTGTGCCGTCTGCCCCAGAATTTATGGGCAGACTTCCTCCTCCAAAGTCCTCCAGCTCCACCCACTCACGACCAGGGGGGGGGGGGGACACTCTCCGAAGATCACCCGTGAGGTCCTGGATGTTCCGGGTAGATCTTAAAATGGATACAGGTAGGAGTTAGAGCCCTTTCCTCACCGCTCTCTCTCCTGGGCTCCCCCCAGTGGGCATCTTTTGTAGTTACAAGCTCGGTGTGTGCACACACATTACATTAGTGCATATCAAGGCACTGTGCCCATGGGCAGCCAGTTTTGCAGAATCCAGTATATTGGGACAGTGGGTGTTTGTGAAGCCAAATCCCCAGTGGGCCTTTTTTGTAGTTACAAGCTCGGTGTGTGCACACACATTACATTAGTGCATATCAAGGCACTGTGCCCATGGGCAGCCAGTTTTGCAGAATCCAGTATATTGGGACAGTGGGTGTTTGTGAAGCCAAATCCCCAGTGGGCCTTTTTTGTAGTTACAAGCTCGGTGTGTGCACACACATTATATTAGTGCAAATCAAGGCACCGTTCCCATGGGCAGCCAGTTTTGCAGACTCAAGTATATTGGGACAGCAGTGGCCTGTGAAGCTAAATCCCCAGTGGGCCTCTTTTATAGTTACAAGCTCAGTGTGTGCACACACATTACATTAGTGCATATCAAGGCACTGTGCCTGTGGGCAGCCAGTTTTGCAGAAACAAGTATATTGGGACAGCAGTGGTCTGTGAAGCCAAATCCCCAGTGGGCCTCTTTTATTGTTACAAGCTTGGTGTGTGCACACACATTACATTAGTGCATATCAAGGCACTGTGCCCATGGGCAGCCAGTAGGCACTAGGCAGTGACATTAAATCCATAATGTCAGGGAAAGCTAGATGTGGTCGAGTGATTGGGACTGGCGGAGGAGGCACTTCAAAAGGCACTAGTGCCAGTCCCCCATTAAAGTTAAAAAGGGACCTGTTGCAATCTAAACTCTTTGGAGGGGCAGGCAGTTCCATCCAGAAAAAAAAGAAATCTAAACATGATGCATCACCACCACCTGTTTCTGACCCTGTAGTTTTGGAGGTGAGGGAAGGGGATGCTGAGTCATGTAAGAAAAATGGCAACACCCAAAAGCAGCAGTGGGACAGCAGTCTCGACTTAGCATTGACAATGTAGCACAGGCACTGTTTGCTTCTGATTCCAATGAAGAATCATCTTGTGTGGGATTCTCATCAGAAACGGAAGAAGTAATAGCTGACAAAGTTTTAGGAGGATTAGTTAGTCCTGTCTTAGCCTCCACTTGTGCAACAGGGGAGAGATGAAACTGATGAAGATGAGGAGGAGGAAGAGCAGTCAGCGCAGGCACAGAGTGTGACTGAGGGCCCTGGCATTGCTTCTCAGGGTGCACCCACTACTTCAGCTCCAGTGCCAGCATCCACCCCCAAGGCTATACAGAAGGGAGGATCACGAAATACATCTGCAATATGGAGCCACTTTAAAGTGACGGAGCACCCGTGTTTTGCTCAGTGTAATTACTGTGGCAGGGCTATTAGCAGAGGCAAGCAAATGGGGCATCTATCTAATTTTGGCATGACGCATCATATGAAGAGGCAACACCCAACAACAGTACTGCCATCTGGAGATGGTGGCAGTACCAGTCAGGAGACCCCTTCCAAGCAGCGTAAAGTGGTTGAAAAGGAGCAGAGTCACCCCATGCCCTCAGCCCCTTCTAGCAATCAGGTGGCAGGCCAGCAATCCCCTGACAATTGGCAGAAGCAACAACCCACCATGGAGGAAATGGGGTGGAGTGTGGTAACGCTATCCCAGGGTAGGAGACAGATAGCCTCAAAAGTTGTAACCAGGAGCATTGGAGAAACGATTGCCCTTGATGACCAGCCCTTGCAGATAGTGGAGAATATGGGTTTCAAGCATTTTCTGAAGGTCGTAGTTCCAAATTACAAAGTCCCCTCTAGAACCACATTTAGCAGAAAGGTCATCCCCAGCCTGTACAAGCAGTATCACAGTCGCATCCAAGCGCTGCTAGCTATGGCAGAGGGGAGTGTGCATTTCACCTGCAATATCTGGACCACCATGAATGCTGCACACTCTTACCTCTCCCTGACAGCACACTGGTGGGACCTGGCTGAGGCAGGGGCAGGCAGCAGCTCTATTACTGAACAAGTATCAGGGTGGAGGTAGACTTTTCTGCACACCCACCTGATGGACCAGGCCCATTCCGCAGCCAGTATTCTAGCATGCATCAGACAGATGCTGGAGGGCTGGCAACTACACCAGCAAGACAGGAATCCTCAGGCAGGGTTCTTTATCACAGACAATGGTGCAAGCTTGGTTAAGGCAATAACCAACGGGTGCTTTATGAACATCTGATGTTTTGCACACACTCTCACCTGGTAGTGAAGTCAGCTCTGGGGTTGGAGTCCAATGACCAAGACAATGAAAACCTGCAGACATTAATACAGAAGTGCAGGAACATAGCAGGACACTTCCACAGAAGTGTGAAGGCAGGGCAGGTTCTCCGTCAAAAGCAGACTGATTTGGGGATGTCTCACAAGCGTCTCATTCAAGATATTGGCACCCGGTGGAATTCCACCTATTTGATGCTGCAGAGGTTAGTAGAGCAGCAGATAACCCTTCATGAATTTTCTCTGGAAATGGAGATAGGTGTGCATAGTCCCTTAGGGCATTATGATTGGGTAGTCAAGAGTCAGCTGGTAAAAATCCTGCAGCCCTTCAAGGATGTCATGGAGAAGCTGAGTTCCAGAAGTGCCACATTGGCTGACATCATCCCTATAGTTAATTTCCTGGATGAAAATTTGGAGGCCTTTAAACAGGAAGAGGGAATGACAGTTGAGGTGCTGCATTGTCTGGATGTTTTACAGCAGCAGGTGGAAGGGAGATTAAGGCCTTTAACAGAAGAGAACACATACATGCTCGCCACAGTCTGTGATCCCGTGTGAAAGGGAAACTCGCCCTACAGTATGATTGTCTCCTATTGGTGAAGGACCTGCTGTTAGCAAAAGTTTGTGAACAGGAGCGCCATAGGCAGAGACAGATTAGGCATGAAGCAGAGGAGGAAACAGCGGGCACTTCAGAGAGTTGTGCTAGCCCAAGCAGGAGCAGCACTCTGTCAGCGACAGCTACTACCTCCTCCTCCTCTACTTCAGAATGCCAAAGGCATGTTGCCCATATAGATTCATCTTTTGTGCTAGAAGATAGAGAGAAAGCAGCTGGCATGAGTGACTCTCAGCCCACCCAAGCAAAGGAGACACCAGCACAGCTGTCAGTGACATGGTATCTCCCAGAGCCCACAGAGAACATGCAGACAGATCTGCTGGCATACTGGGCACACAAGTCCAATTTCTAGCCACACCTAGCCAAAGTGGCTCATCTATATTTGTCATGTCCACCAACCAGTGTGCCCAGTGAACGTGTCTTTTCAATGACAGGGGATACCATGAATCCTCACCGCTCAAGGCTGGCACCAGAGTTGATGAAAATGCTAGTGTTTTTGAAAGTAAACCTGCCTTTACTTGGGTTTCCAAATTTTCCCTGTGAATGGCAAGAAGAATAAAAGCAATTGAAAGCCTTGCAGCAGCTCCAACTGCCTCCTATGCTCCAGATAATATAAGCACTGCAGCACATGTACCTGACCTAAAACGCTGTGCCTGACCGTCCACTGTCCACTGGGTATTCAAAAATAAGCTCCAGCTTAATTCTTGCTTCATGAATGGCAGTCTCTATTGCTTTAAAAGCATCCTCTGTTGAATTATCTTTCAAAAATTAAAAAGATGCCATTTTATTCTGGCAGTGAACCAGTTCAGGAAGAAGTGACAGGTCAAACTACAGCATACCTGCACAAAGGAAATCCTCAAATGCTGTGCCTGTCCGTCCAGGCCTTGTGTCCCTAAGTGGGCTTGACCTTTTTCCTCGAATGCTGTGCCTGTTTGTCCAGGCCTCAAGTCCCTATAAGGGCTTGACCTCTGTCCTCGAATGCTGTGCCTGCCTGTCCAACCAGGCCTTATGTTTCTACAAGGGTTTGACCTCTGTCCTCGAATGCTGTGCCTGTCCATCCAGGCCTTAGGTACCTACGTGGGCTTGACCTCTGTCCTCAAATGCTGTGCCTGTCCATCCAGGGCTTATGTCCCTACGTGGGCTTGACCTCTGTCCTCGAATGTTGTGTGTGTTCGTCCAGGCCTTAAATCCCTACAAGGACATGACTTCTGTCCTCGAATGCTGTGCCTGCCTGTCCAGGCCTTATGTCCCTACATGGGCTTGACCTCTGTCCTCGAATGCTGTGCTTGCCTGTCTGTCCAGGCCTTATGTCCTATGTGGGCTTGAACTGTGTCCTCGAATACTGTGCCTGCCTGTCCATCCAGGCCTTATGTCCCTACAAGGGTTTGACTCTAGTTCATCCTCTCTATTCCCATAGTTTACACAGGCACTTTAGGGTAGAAAGTCAACATAGGTTGATATTAGGGATGTGCAGAAGGACGCCATACGTTGCATTCGTGATTCGGATTTGTTAGGGAGCAGATACATTGCATTCGGCCGTATGGCGCCCCGATGCGTTAATACAGCGATTTCTATTCGTGTCCCAGCTAAAATTAAAATTAACTACAACCCCCCACCCTCCTGACCCCCCCAAGACTTACCAAAACTCCCTGGTGGTCCAGCGGGGGTCCGGGAGCCATCCCCTGCATTCACACCCTCGGTGCCGGTTTCATCATGGCGCCGATAGCCTTTGTCACAGGGGCTACTGGTGCCATTGGTCAGCCCCTGTCACATGGCCATCGGCACCATCTTGTGCTCCTACCATGTGACAGGGGCTGACCAATGGCACCGGTAGCCCCTGTGACATAGTATGGGCAAAGGCTATCGGCGCCATTTTGAGTACTGGCATCGGCTGGCCGGCATGCAGGAGGTTGCTCCGGGACCCCCGTTGGACCCCCATGGACCTTTAGCCAGCTTGGGGGGGCCTCCTGACCCCCACAAGACTTGCCAAAAGTCCAGCGGGGGTCCGGGAGTGACCTCCTGCACGTCAGCCGTCCGATGCCAGTACTCAAAATGGCGCCGATCGCCTTTGCCCTCACTATGTCTCAGGTACCGGGTCGGCCCCTGTGACATTGTGAGGGCAAAGGCGATCGGCGCCATTTTGAGTACTGGCATCGGACGGCCAGCGTGCAGGAGGTCGCTCCTGGTCCCCTGCACGCTGGCCATCCGATGCCAGTACTCAAAAAAGCCGATAGCCTTTGCCCATACTATGTCACAGGGGCTACTGGTGCCATTGGTCAGCCCCTGTCACATGGTAGGAGCACAAGATGGTGCCGATGGCCATGTGACAGGGGCTGACCAATGGCACCGGTAGCCCCTGTAACAAAGGCTATCGGCGCCATGATGAAACTGGCACAGAGGGTGTGAGTGCAGGGGATGGCTCCCGGACTCCCTGCTGGACCACCAGGGAGTTTTGGTAAGTCTTGGGGGGTTCAGGAGGGGGGGGGTTGTTTAAAATTTTACTTAGGTGGCCGTATAATTCGGCGAAGATTTGTGTATTCGTGGGGAATCGTGATACGTTTCGCTTCCCCACGAATACTACGAATAGTGCAATATACGTTGCGGATCACCAATACGGCGAAAAGAAATGCACACCACTAGTTGATATTGTAGATTTGGGCGGGAGATGACGTAAGCGCTTCTTTTGGTCCTAACGGCTGAACCCTTGCTGCAATGGGAAACCTCAGTCTTTGGCAATTCAAACTACTAATCCTTCACAGCATGGATCCTTAAATAAAACAAACAATTTTCTTTAGTTTCAGGGCAGAGAAGATAAATTGCTCCATCTTGCTCATGAAGTCATGATCTGTTTGCAAATGCTTAAATCCTAACAATTTGTACCACTATACACTCTAGGGGCCAACCCATTCCAGGGAGCCCTTTCCTCCTGAAAGGAAAGGGAACTTTTCCCGGGTGTAGCAGCCTATCTCTTAGCATCTGTTGACCCATGTTCAGAACGAGAAAAGAGCTCCAAGGTACTTAGACTGTGGCAAACACAGTGAGACCATGCTCACTATGAGACATTGTTCCACGTCGCCATGCTTTGAAGGCTCGTGCTCCACTCTTCGGGCCAACCCATTCCGGGGAGCCCTTTCCTGTTGAAAGGAAAGGGAACTCTCCCCAGGTGTAGCCAGCCTGTATCTACCCTCTGCCACTCTGCCTTGCTGCCATATACCAGATCTCACTCAACTCCTTGTGGTGTTCTTGCCACTATCATGGTTCCTCATTGGGTTGGTGCTAGTCTTTCTGTTTGCTATGTTCCCCCTTCATTGTACTGTAGGATGTTGATGCCACTTGTCTTGCCACTTTGCCTGTCTTGCTGCCTTCGAGGGTTCATGCATCTGTTATCGGTGCTCTCTTTTGAAGCTGTGGTATGTTTTTGACACTCTCGCTGCTGCTTTGCATCTTTATTAAAGCACTCTTGCCACTCCTGGTACCCCTTTGCCCCTTTAAAGTACCTTAGGCTATTCATGCCACTTTGGTTCCACTTTGCCAAAGTCTAAGTACCTTGGAGCTCTTTTCTTGGTCTGATGATTACTCCCCAGAAGTTTCATCAAAATTGATAAGAAAACCCCAATTCTGCAGCCAAAGATAGGCTGCAAATACTTCCCCCATTGACTTTATTGGGAACCGGAAAATGAATGAAACTTATCAATGGATCAGGGCCGCCATTGAACGGATGCAACGTATTTGGTGGCCGATGAATATGAATACCGATTCGGATGAATCCGTCCCTTCTGCAAATCCCTAACAGAAACATTTAATAACCTCAGCAACATCAATGCACAGGAATGGAACTGATATTCTACTACCAGGGGTCATGGGATGAAGGTGAAAAGAGGTAGACAGGAATAATTTAAAGAAATATGTATTTCCCCAAAGGGTGATGGGCACATGGAAATGCCTCACTGACTAGGTATGGAAATGAGAACCTTATTGGAAATTAAAAGGGTATGGATAGACTATATAGACTATCGGCCAAATTTTCAAAGGCTCATGCATGTAAAACCCAGGGTTTTTGCACGTGGCTGAGCCTGGCGCATGCCACATGCCATTGTACACTATTCTGGTGAAGCGCGCGCCGGCAGCCAGCCAGCGCATGTAAGTTGGTTCTGCTCCTGAGGAGCAGTAAGTAAAAATTAAAAAAATTAGATAGATAGGCATTAGGGGTCAGGGGGGAGAAGGAAAAGGGAAGGAAGGTTAGGTGGGGGGGTAGGAAAGTTCCCTCCCAGTCTGCTCCTTAATTGGAACAGACTGGGAAGGAATTGGGGGAGGCCCGATTGCCTTGCTGAATGTACTCTTACAAAATGCAGCCTCCCTGTAAGTGCCGCCCGAACATGTGCGCTCAAATTATAAAATCCAGAGCATGTGCACGCGGCCCATGGATTTTATAACATGCAGGCACAGGCACATGCGTGTTATAAAATGTGCGTGTCCATGTGCGCATGCTGGGAACCGCGTGCACATGGATGCGTGCGCACCTTTTAACATCTACCCATATATCTGCTATCATGTTCTATGTCTTTGTGTTTCACTTTATAGTCCATAGGTCCTAGAAGTTCCCAGAATGATCTGCTCTTGACTTTACTTTTTAGAAAAACACTAAGCTGGAGATGGCAGAAAAACATAAAGTATGAAGTATGTCTTTTCAAATTTAAGAATATATATTGTGTCTCTTTCTGCCATGTCCTTCTAGGTAACAATTGCTTTGTACTTGTTTTTCACATAAATGTGCTTTCTGTCAATGGAAAGCAATGGCATCATTTCTGCCTCAATAACATAAAATTTACTTTGCCCACAGTGTGTCCTCTTTTTACTTAATGTCTCTTTACTCCCCATCTCGCAAATTAAATTGATTTGACTTGGGACTAGACAAGGACATAGAAGTGTATACAAGACAAATGATTTTTATCATCTTTAACACATTTCCTCTAAGAGATTGCAACAAGAGATACAGTATCAACATCTTGTAACTTTTATCTTACAAGCAAGTATTAGTGTTATCAGTATATGCAGTTGCTGGTAGACTAAGTGTTTGATTCAATTAAGTCTTAAATGTCACATAGAATAAAATTCATCTAATGGATTCCTTGTTAGGATGCTAAATAAAAAAAACCACAACCATTTTATTGCAAAAAACAATATGGAGATTTGCAGTCAGACAGTCCTTTCCTGATGTCAGAGAAGCTTTTAAAATCCATTATTTTTTTTATGTAAGGAATGAAAGAATCAAAGTATTATACTATAATTATTCTGACAGATCAGTCATTAAGCAGAATTAGCAACAATATTTAACTAACTCAGTTATTTAAGGCCTGATTGACTAAGACCTTTCTCCCATAATTTAACTTTTTCCTCCTTGAAATTTCAAATAAAGACTTCCCACCTGTTCATGGTTTAAAAACTGCATATAAATTAGGATATAGATTAAAAATCCTAGCACTGCAGGTATGGTAAAATACAAAATAATACAAAGGAATTCAAAAAATCATGAGATAAACACTGTAGATTCCTAAAGACTAGAGGTTGGGAATGAGGAAAAGGCTGCATGGGGTAACTTGCAAGGAGTAGTAATTACTCCCATAGCCAAAGGCATGGGGATTACTACCCTTAACCAATTAGCTTTCATGCTTTTGGGCGCAACTGCAACATCATTCTCCACTTTGATGGTGTGTATGTGTGTGTGTGTGTGTGTGTGGGGGGGGGGTGAATTGGATTCAGATGACAGTCAATGCTAGGTCCTGACTTTTACAGTCCAGGTTTCTGATTTGCAGATGTTAGGGAAAAAGCTCAGGACTGCTTCTATGGCCAAGTCCAATACCCATTCAAGCAACATTGTGGGGCGGATTTTAAAAGCCCTGCTCGCGTAAATCCGCCATCCCATGGGCTGGTCATGGACCACAACATGGCACACCAAGAGCGGTGGAAAGACAAGGGACCTGGGAACTGGACAAAGAGCTGAAGATGAGATGGACGAAGTCAAAACAGGAACATCGAACATCAGGGCACCTCAGGACATGGGACATCAGGACATCTGAACATGGAACATCTAGAACATCAGGAACAGATGACAGGCAACGAGGGAGCTCCGACAAGAGACAAGACCAGGGACATCAAGGAGATGAAGTTCAGGAACACGAGACAAAGTTCAAGGCACAGGAGACCACGGAAGACGAAGTTAAAGGCACAGGAGACTACGGAAGACCTGGAATGGAAGGAAGATCACAGACACTGTGCAAACCTGATCCGAAGGCACTGAAGAACTGAAGTAGGGCCCTTTTATATGGCTGAAGCAGGAACAGGTGGATGACATCACTGCTGAGGGCTGCAGGGCTTTTCCCGCCACTGGCCCTTTAAAGGTTGAGCTGAGGCGTGTGCCCACACCTAAGGAGAAGCCAGGAAGAGAGAAGGCAGTCAGCGGCATCCCTGCCGCAAGGTAGTACCAAAGGATGGAGTCAACAGCAGCGGCAGCCCTGCAAGGCAGGCTGCAGGAGCGGCTTCATGCCTTGAAGAAGAGTCTTCCGCCATTTAGAGTCAGGAAAGGTAGAGGGACTGTCCGCACATGTCACGGGTAGGCCCACAACATAGTTAATCCTTAGTAGGTCAGACCAAGGGTACATAAAGCCAGTATCCTGTCTCCAGCAGTGGCCTTGGCCAATTCAAGTCACAAGTATCTGCAAGTACCCAGACATTAAATAGATCCCATGCTATTAATGCCGGCAACAAGCAGTTGCTATTTCCTATTGATTAATAACAATTCATAGACTTTTCCTCAATGGAACTAATCCAATACATTTTTAAACCCAGCTATACTAGTTGCCTTAACCACATACTCTGGCAATGAATTCCAGAGCTTAATTGTGCATTGAGTGAAAAAAGAATTTATTCTGATGTGTTTTAAATGTGCTACTTGCTAACTTCATGGGCTGCTCCCTATTCCTTGCATTATCCGAAAGAGTAAATAACTATTTCACATTTACCCATTCAAGTCCTTTCATGATTTTTGTAGAAATCTATCATATCTATCATATACCCCTCATCCTTCTCGTTTCCAAGCTGAACAGCCCTAACCTCTTTAACCTTTCCTCATAGGGGAGCCGTTCCATCCCTTTATCATTTTGTCACTTTGGTCATGTTGCTTGCTCTTCTCCAGTGCAACTATATCTCTTTTGGTCACTCTTCTCCAGTGCAAACTATATCTTTTTTGAGGTGCAGTGAACAGAATTGCACAAGGTATTCAAGATTCAGTCCAAGCATTGAGCAATACAAAGGCATTATGACATCCTCCGTTTAATTTGCCATTCCCTTCCTAAAATTATATTAGTTTTTTTGATTGCCACAGCACCCTGAGCTGGTGATTACAATGTAATACGAAATATGATGTCCATATTTTTTCCCTGGGTGGTAATTCCTAAAATAGAATCTAACATCATATAACTGTAGCATGGATTATTTTTCCCTATATGCATCACCTTCAACTTGTCCACATTATATTTCATCTGCCATATGGACGCCCAATCTTCCAGTTTTGCAAGGTCCTCCTACAATTGATCACAATCCACTTGTGATTTAATTACTCTGAATAATTTTGTGTCATCTGCAAATTTGATCACCTCACTCATACCGCATTCTAGATCATTGATAAATATATTAAATTGCACCGGTCCAAGAACAGATCCCTGTTTTGGTTATGAGGTGTTGGAGTGGATTATTGGGTACTGAGGTGATGGCCACTCCCACGAGGAGGAGCCCAGTGAAGAACCACAGTACTAGGCTAGACGCTATACACACAGACACAGAGTAGTAGCTTGATGGTACTGCCCAAGGGCGGACAGCAGAGAAGGTAGCCCAGTGAAGTAGTCCAGGGGTCCTCAGCAGAGTAGAGCAGTCTTACACTCGAGTAGATGATAGGCAGCGTGGTGTAGCAGGGGGGAGAGGTGGGGATGGGCTGATGTTGTGGCTGTGGTGGTTGGATGGCGGTATGTCTGGGGGACAGGGATGAATGTGAGGTTGGATGTCTGAGATGGGGGAATGTGGCGAAGGCTCTTGAATGTGATGAGGGGGGTGCAGAGGAGATAAAAGAAAACAAGGGCAGTGAGAATTGAACTAATATATGTGTCTGTTAAATGTTTATCAATCTTTGGTATTGTGTACACATACTGTTGATGCTGTATTCAGCCATGTTGGCTCTGGATGTATAATAATGATATTTGAAATATGGCTACATATTCTTGCTGCTAATAATTAAAACTATTTTGAAAAAAAAAAAGAAAGTGCATACTTTTCCTACATATTTTAAAAATATAAATATGTATATTTTATGTGTGAAAGTAAAGTAGGACTTAATTGTATTAATGCCAATTTATGCATGTAAGTAGACCAATTTTAAAACATGTGTGCGTAAATGAAATTAAGCAATTTACCAGTTAGTTCAACAGTTTGCTCAGTCTTTCTCGAGGTGATCAAGATGTTCCTGATTCTTTAGCCTGCACTTCCTCCAGTTCGCCCATACCTACCACTCAGTAAGGATGCACATTCGTTTTCAATATATGTGCAATCCGCAATGGATAGGTCCCTATTCGTTGCATTCGTGGGTTCGTGAAACATATTGTGAACCCCCATGAAAGCAACGTATCATTATCAAATTTACCCCCACCCTCCTGACCCCCCAAGATTTGCCAAAAGTCCCTGGTGGTCCAGCGGGGGTCTGGGAGCGATCTCCTGTACTTGGGCTGTCAGCTGCCATCTTGTGCTCCTACCATGTGACAGGGGCCACCAATGGCACCAGTAGCTCCTGTGACATAGTAAGGGCAAAGGCTATTGGTGCCATTTTGATTACTGGCAGCCGACACTCCTTTGCCCTTACTATGTCCCAGGGGCTACCGGTGCCAGTGGTCAGCCCCTATGACATAGTAAGGGCAAAGGGCCATCGGCGCCATTTTGATTACTGGCAGCCGACAGCCCAAGTGCAGGAGATTGCTCCTGGACTCCTGCTGGACCACCAGGGACTTTTGTTAAGTCTTGGGGGGGGGGGGGTCAGGAGAGTGGGGAGGGGGGGGTTGTAGTTTATTAAATTTAAAGGGTTGTCATGGTTTTTTGTTTTTTGTTTTTCCAACTTTAATGGAAAACGAATACCAAATGTAACTAAAGGACAAATCGGGTTTCCCCCTATGAAAACGGATGCAACGGATTTGGGTCCTGGTGCAACGAATACCAAATAGCAACACATAATTTCCTTCTGCACATCCCTACCACTCAGTACTACAGAATAAACCCATTTAATATCTCTTTTGCCAGATAATTATCAAGTGTAAAAATATACAAGTCAGTTTTTAAATATACATGTGTGGGTTTTAAAATAGCAACTTGTACATGTAAATCTTAGAGATGTGCAGGGAAAATATTTCTGTTTTCATTTTTAGAAGTTTTGTTTTGTTTTCCCACAAATGAGGACTATTCAGTGTAACAACTGTGGAGCCTTTATCTTGAGGCAAACCATCTGGAAACTTAGGGTTTACCCCATCTGTTCAGAACTCTCTTCCATGAAAAAAGAGTTGGCTCACCTTAAAGCTGAATTTGCTACAATAAAAAAAGTATAAGTAACCACAAAGGAATCTTCACCCACTTTACAGTATTCAGGAATTATTTCCCCATTACCAGAGAAAATTCAGAAACATAGAATAAAGTGGTTTACAGTGGGCTCAGGTAGGATAAAACCTGTGACCCAAAGACACCCATTCTTCACAATTCTGCAGTCCTTCCCCACTTCCACAGAGCATTCAGAAACCCAGGAATAAATGGATTATAGTAGGCTCTGGTAGAATAAGACCTGTGATGTGGAGGCACCCATTCTCTCAAGTGACACAAGTACAAAATTCCTTCTCTGCATTGGATAATGAAGAAGCTCTAGCAATGGAGACTAAAGTGGTATCTGAAAGCAAAGAAGAAGCCCAATGTATGCAGAAATTCCATAATGCAACCAAAAATCATAAGAAAAAGCTCAATGTGCTGGGTGACTCAGTCATTAGATTCAGTAATTTGTGAACACGTTTTGAGGGGAACACTATAGTTAAAAGCCGCCCAGGATCATCAGCTGGCAGAAATGCAAGTTAGGCAGTCAGTGCAATCAAAGAAGAAAGTAAGGACTCTGAAGTTGATAATATCATCCTTCTGGGAACCAACAACCTTGCTAGAAACAACATCCAAGCAGTACAGAGAAATTTCCAGACTCCGGCGAAGCAGATTAGTCACATGCTGAAGACTATTACTTGTTAATGGAAAGGGGAAGGAGAGGCTAAGCCATATAAATAACTTCAATGCATGGCTCAAATCTTGGTGTAAGTAAGAACATTTTGGATATATTGGGAGCTGGGGCCATATATGGACTAGTAAAGGGCTCTTGTCAAAGATGGCTTGCATCTTTCAAATCCTATGCTATAAGGCATTTAAACTAGAGGACAGGGTGGCAGAAGGAAATTGGAATATCACCCCCGACATCTACAAGAAATAGGTGAAAAAGATAACTAAAGTTAGCTAAATAAGTCAAAAATGAAGTCCAAGAAGAACAGTAACCTGAAGAAGAGAAGCTGGAAAGCTTTGAACACAAATGCTCATAGATTGGACAATAAAATCCCAGACCTGCAGGCTCTAATGCTGGAAGATGATCTAAATATTGTTGCTGTTACAAAAACATGGTACATGAGTCACATGACTTGGAAATATGGCCATCCCTGACTATAACATATTAAGGAATGACAGAGAGGACAGAAAAGAGGGAGGAGTAGTTCTCTATGTCAGAAGCAATTTCCAAGTATTTGAAATACAAGGGACATAGGACAGGGAAGAAGCATTATGGGCTAGCCTAAAAAAAGATGATAAGGTTTCCATTTACAGCAGTGTGGTCTATAGGCCTCCAATTCAAACAGAAGAACTAAAGACATAAAAAAGATGGGAAAGAAGGGAGAAGTGTTTCTTAATGGAGATTTTAGTCTGTCGGATGTAGACTGGAGAATCCCTTCTGCAGAATGTACAAGAAGTAGAGAGACAGGGGATTCCCTCCTTAGGGCTATGCTCAAACAAATGGTAATGGATTCCACAAGGGAGGGTGCAATTCTTGGCCTAGTGCTCACAAATAAGGTTAATGTCTCTAAAACCCTGACAGGTGCCCACCTATGTACAAGTGATCATCAGACAGTATGGTCTGATATTGTGAATAAGCTACAAAGAAGTCAAACAAAGACTCAAGTTTTGAATTTCAAATATATGGACTTTGACAAAATGGGGATGTACTTGGAGGAAGAATTAGAAGACTGGGAGAAAATGGGTGAGGTGGAACAACAGTAGGCTAAATTAAAAGGAGCTATTACGAAGGCAACAAATCTATATGTTAGAAAAGTAAGGGGGTGGCTGCAAAAATAAATACAAAAAGATCAGCATTCAGGAAATATAAAGCATCCCAAAAAGAGGAACACAGGGAACAATACCTGGTGAAAATGAGGGAGACAAAGAAAGAAACCAGAAAAGCAAAAGGTCAAGCAGAAGAAAGGGTTATTGAAGAGATAAAGAGGTGACAAAACATTTTTCAGATATATAAGAGAAAGAAGGAAAGCCCGAAGTGGTATAGTGAAATTGAAAGGTGAGAGGAGCAATTTGTCAAGACAGACATGGAAATGGCAAAAATATTAAACAAAAATACTTTAATTCTGTGTTCACTAAAGAAGTCCCTAGAGAACGACTGTTGTTGGTTGACAAGACTGTAGAAGGGAATGGGATAGATACAGCTCCTTTTACAAAAGAGTATGTATGGGAAGAGCTAGGAAATTGAATGTGAACAGGTCCATGGGACCAGATAAAGTACATCCCAGAATACCACGAGAACTCAGAGATGTCCTGTTGGGTCTGCTAAATGACCTGTTTAATAGATCCCTGGAAATGGGAGTTGTACCACAAGATTGGAGAAGAGTAGGTGTGGTCCCACTTCATAAGAGTGGTAGCAGAGAGGAGGCTGGGATTAATGAAAATGAGGGGCAATATTGCACTGTGTGATAGCGTAATGCATAACATTTGTGATAAAAATTACAAACTGCATTTTGGCCATTTTTGACTTTGGGGGGGATGAGGAAGAGAATGGAGAAAGAGAGAGCAAGGGAGAGAGAGGGCCTCTGGGAAAGCTGTCACAGTATTCAACTATTTATAATCACTATCAGAGTGCCAACTAACAACTCGCGGTGAGGTTTTGGTGGTGGTTTAGAGTTTTGGGGCCAGCCAGCTGGCATGCAGAGTGAGATGTACGAAACGCACAGTATACCTCAGTGAAGATTAGATGTTATTTGGAGTGAGGAAAGTCTTACAAAGATGAGATATCCACCATGTTTTCTAGCCCCAGCTTGATGGACGCTTAGGGTACTATCAAGCTAGGCTGAGAGAGCATTGTAGAAATCTCATCTTTGTGAGACTTTCCTTACTGCAAATGACATCAAATCTTCACTGAGGAGTACTGAGCTGTTCATATGTCTCACTCTGCATGTGAAACTGGCTCCAAAACCCTAAACCACAACCAAATCTTCACCTCGAGTTTTTAGCTGGCCCTCCTATAGTGATATAAATAGTTGAGTACTGTGAGGGTCTCCCCAAAGGTGCTCTCTCTTTTTCTCTTTCTCACTGTAGGCATTATCCATGTGAAATTATAGCATTTTGATGAATCTAGGGGTAAGAGAGACTTTGAAAAGAAGCTGGCCATAAGGCAAAAACTTTTCAAAATACAGTTTATGCAAAGCAGGAAGCCTGTAAGGAAATTGGTTGGACCATTAGATGATCGATGGGTTAAATATTTGTCTTTTCTAAGCCCACAGTAAATAAGAGATAGAGAGCTGCATATCACACTATTTACCCTGGGTCCAGTAAAGCCTCATTTGCCTCTTATTTGATGCTTCCTCATTTATAGGCAGGCAAAAGCTAATTTTAGCATTTGAATGATGAAGTATAGAGGATTGTCTTAATGCATGTTAATGCATGTTAAGGCCTTAGTGCATATGTTGCTATTTTTAGTACATGCAAAAAGACCTTAGCATGTGAGTTATACTTTACAGCTTAGGTCATATAGTGTTTCACCATGCTTACATTGTAAAAGTGTGATCTTCTGGTATATACATTGCACAGATACAGCATTTATTTGTATAAGCCCAGAGAAAATGGGTAGAAAATCGTTCTAGTTGCTGAAGCTTGGCTCTTTCCTAGCCAGCAGACGGACACACAGTTGACTATGAGTCATTATAGCTACATGTCCCTTATGGGGAATAACTATTAATGTAATTTTTTAGGAGGTAGTAACTTTGAGCAATATGCAGTCAAAATCCAAGCTTCTGGCACACTATGTCTGCCAGTTGTTCATCTTGCTGTGCCAAATGTATGTGTCACATTTCAAAGCTGATTTAAATGCTGTTAAAAGAAATTGGATAAATATGATCTTTTTCAAGTATTATTTGTCTAATCTCAGTTATTTCCTGGAGAGAAATAGTAAACAGATTTTCCCATTAGAAATAATAATTTGGCTATTTTCATTACCCACACCTGTTTAATTCCCTAAGTGATGTAAAGCTTCTCTGGGATTGTTATCAAAGCTGGTTACTCTGAGTAAAGATGTTATCCAGTCTTTTTTACATGCTGAAAATTGACTTCCTCATGCTAAAATAATTTTCATAACAAAAATCAGAAACAAATATTTAATCTAATAATCCATAAAGGCTTTGAGGTAAATTTTCAAAATGTTTCTTGCATAAAAATTAGCAAATATGTTTAACTAGCCTCTACCTTTGTATTTCATAGACTATGAAATTTGAAATTATGCACATATTTTCACTTTTTCATGCACATATATGTATGTAGAAAAGTGGTGGTCTAGAGGAGCAAGGCAGGAATGCTGGAACAGGAATCAAGTTGGAATGCAGGATCAGGAATCAATGCAGAACTCGCACTCTTAAGCAGAGCAGGACCCATTGCTGAGGCAAAGTTCTAGAGGCAGGGCAGGGTATATATACCCACCCTACCTGATTTCATCTTCATGGGCCGTGGGGAACTTTCCTGCTGCGGGCTCTTTAAATCAGGAATGAAGGTGCACGTGTGCGCCTAGGGAGGCAGACGTGGAGGTGAGGATGGCGGCGTGGTGGGCCATAAGGGCAGGCCGCAACAGTGGCGGTCGGCATTGGCTGTGGCGAGTGGTGACAGGGGAGAGCCGGGCCTGGTTGCCTTCCAGAAGAGGCAAGAAAACCTGGCTGTGGACGGCCACAGCCGGGGATCCTAACAGGGAGTGGAACAAGTAAATGTTAATTGTTTTCTTTTTCAAAGAGTACAAAGACTAGGGAACACACAATTAAGTTATTAAGTGATACAATTGAAACTAATAAGAAAACATTTTTTTACTCAACACATAATTAAGCTCTGGAATTTCTTTCCAGAGGATATGGTAAAAGTTATTAGTGCAGTTGCATTTAAAAATGATTTGGACAAGTTCCTGGAGGGAAAGTCCATAACAATTATTAAGGTAGACTTGGAGTGCTCCAATACTTATCACTGGGATAAGCAGCATGGAATTTAGCTACCCTTGGGATTCTGTCAGGTTATTGTGACCTGGATAGGCCACTGTTAGAAACAGAATACTGGATAGGGATGTGCATTTGGTGGCCATTCGTTCATTCATTTTGCCATTACATGAGTTCCTCAAAGTACACGCATCTGGGGTTATGAGTGTAATTCACAGACACGCGTACTTTGAGGTACACATGTAACAGCAAAATTATTGAATGAATGGCCACCAAATGCACATACCTAATACTGGGCTTGATAGACTTTTGATCTGACTCAGTATGGGCAAGTGATTCCAGAGGAAACTTACACTGAAGTTTTTCAGATTTACATACTAACAAAATTTCAACCCTGCCAGCCTCTATTTAAGCCAATGTGGATAAGAATTTCTCATCCCTCCTACCTGTTTCTGTTCCAGTATGACAGGAATTTATGAAAATTTTTGTGGCAAAAGGAACTGATTTTTTAGCACAGCTTAAGCTAACTTCCTGAACCCTCGATCCCTGCCCTTTTTTGAATTTTGCAAATTCTGAAGCAGACCTTTTCTAATACTTTGACAATTTTATCAATAACTCTCTCTTCAAAAGGGTGATCTCTAGGGATGGGATGTCATTTGCATAAGTGCTGGCCCTGCCCTGGAACATTCCTAAACTGCCCCTTTTTCATGCAATTACATGAGTATGCGAAATGTAAAGTAAACGTGCACTTTTGAATTTTATAAAACAGTGATTACGCAAGTACCAGCTACTTATGTATGTATATGCAAATTTTACATGCATAACTCTTAGAGAATTATCTTTGACTGCTGTGGAACATCTTAAAGGAGTCACGCAGATGTTAGAAATTACTACTTGAAACATGCCTTGATGTTGAACTAGAGCTACCCCAACTAACACAGTAGGATCTGTTCATGAGTGTTGTGTCCGTTGGTGCCCAACGCCCTCTCTCCACCCTCCTTACCTCTCTGGCACCTCTCTCTCCATCCGCGGGAAGATTGGCTGTTGCGGCGTCCATTTGCCGAGGACCCTCGGGCGTTCCTGGACCGGCTCGATGCTGTAATCGCCATGTTCCCTAGAGGCCTAGGGGGTGCACGCGTGGTGCGGCCCCGATTGAAGTACCGGCATTAGCGCGAACCTCGGGGGCGTCCCCCGAAGATGACGTTGCCCGCGACAGATATTTAAGGTCTTGGAATTTGCCAACACATCAAGTTAGCAAGGACACGGATTGACAACGGACTCGCTTTGTCTGTCTAAGCTACTCTGCCTCTCTGACTTATCAGAGATACCCGCTCCTCGGGGGCCTAGCTCTCTTCTTGTTTTTTTCAGGTGACAGTCTGGAACTGGTATTCATTCCTCAAGGGCTCTCTTCCCAGACTTACTTCGTATACTCTTTTGCCTGGAAATCTTCACTACCAACTATCTCAGCTACATCAGTGAGTTACCATCATTCTCTCTGAGCTTTCCCTGGAACCAGGTACTCGCTTCTCGAGGCCTACTTTCCAGCTCC
This sequence comes from Rhinatrema bivittatum, assembly GCF_901001135.1. Lineage (NCBI taxonomy): Eukaryota > Metazoa > Chordata > Amphibia > Gymnophiona > Rhinatrematidae > Rhinatrema > Rhinatrema bivittatum. The sequence goes on along the minus strand of NC_042615.1, from coordinate 106,206,194 downwards.
TGGGCTTCATTGGGACATTGTGTGAGTGTTACATCTGCATACCCTGCCTACTCACTATATTTCAGTCTCTCTTCAGCTCAAGCCTCCAGGGATCGCTGTTCCAGTATCTGAGGGACTACAGCCCAGCTGGGCTTGCCAGCTCACTACTGCCATCTCTGGTGGTTCAGTATACTCTCCAATAAAGAACTAGTGTGTGTTTGTCTTCTAACTCTGAGCCTGACCGGTGGTCCCTCTCGGGGTCATTCCCCGGGGGCATGGTCATTTGCCACTGGTCCAAGGATCCACCCTCAACTATCTGATTGCTTCTCCCATCAGGCATCAGATCAATAACAGATTGCTAACTCCAAGCAGACTGTTAACTCCGAAAATAACAGATTGCTAACTCTGAACTGAACAATGAGAAACCAAATATATATTGTTAGGAAATAATTATCCTTCTATTTGCCAATGATGATTTAATATAAAGGATAGTAAATTAATTATTAATATCTTCCTCTATAATTGAAACTGATTTCCAAATAATAGACTTAAATGGTAGCTTTCATTGGATATTTAGAAGAGTTTAAATTCCACATAACCCCATTCAAAATTTCCTTATGTTGTAGTAGTAATTATTAATCATGTGCATAGTTGTCCTGAGAACACCAATTCACTTCACATAGATGAAGAAACAAGATTTCATTTGCAACCAAACTGAGGGGTATATTTATGAACCTGTGTCATGCACTAACATGTGTTGTCACACATTATTTACCATGGCCTTTTGTATAATAGAGGCTATTTACTAGGGATGTGCATTTATTTGAAATGAATGGGTAAAATGTAACAAATGAGACCATTTTTCTTTCATTCATGAACCCCTGAAATGAATGAAGGATACTCATAAGTTAAAAAAAATATTTATTTCATTTGTTTCTGTTTCCCATTTAAGTCTATGGTACTTTCGGAACTGTTCTAGTCAGAAAGCTGCAGAATTTAAATGGTAACTACAGGAACCAACTTTTGCCTATGACATAGAAGTTGGGGTAGTGCCGATGGAGGAGATCTAGGCAAATGGACAGGACGCAGGACTAATTAAGGTGAAACATTTTTTTTAGCTAGCATATGTAGCGGTCTCAATGGATCTCTACCAAAAGGATTATTCCATTGTTATAGGGCAAATAAAAAAGTAGTTAGTATGGGTTTGTAGCTCCCCCATGTTGGAGAAGGAAAATGATGAGCTCCCAGCCTATCTAAACGTAGCCTTCATTTTACTGTGTGGAATTTTTAGTTGACCTTACCAGGGACAGCATGCACGCTATTCCCTGGTTTTGTTTATTTTCAAAGGAAGAAGGCTCTGGGGTCTATAGGAATGAAACCTGAGTTGAGAGATGACACAGAGAACCTTTACTTTTTTAAAAGACCATATTTTGGAAATCTTTCTTTTCCATGAAATGGGAGGTTTTCCCACACTTCTCATCTCATGTTTTGGTTTCCCCAATATTATAGCTTTGCCTTTTTGTTTTACTGAGAGAGGATTTTTCTTTAAATCCAGAGGAGGGGAGCCTTTCACTGAAAAGGGACAAATGGATCATCAGTATCCCAAATGGAGAGATGACATATGAGTCGTCTACATGGAGAAGGAGTAGAATTGGAAAGAAGGAGTTTTTTGTGATTTCAATTTTATCTCAAAAGAGATTCAAGGAGAAGATGATTAAAACAGGTGCCCAGTGGGTATCTGGAGTAGAAAGGAGAAGAAGGAAGAAGAACTAAAGAAGAGGTAGGAGACATATGCTTGAAATGGCATTAAAATGGAGTAGAGAGAGTCTAGACTTACTGACCATATGGAAGGGTGTTTTTCCACATGTTCTCAACCATAAGTAAGGGGTGTATTGAAAAATACAATTGGAATTGGCTTTATTACCCAAACTAATTTGATGGAAGCTAAAGTCACAAATCTATTACGAGCTAGACTGGTATTTTATAACATGCACGTGCCGAAGCACACATATTACAAAATAGCCATGTCCATGTGCACGTGCCGGGAACTGCATGCATTTTTTAAAATCTACCTTTAAGTATCATAATTATTTTGTGTATTAAATATATGTGTTTATATTTATTAAAAGATTATAGAAAGTTTGCATTTTCTTGCATTGAAAATATACATGCAAACTGAAACATATGTTTATTCTTTCAGAGTGGAAATATGTGGTATTTTATAAATTGTGTAGTTCCCAAACACAGTTTATAAAACACTAGCATTAATCTCTGTGCATGCATTTACATACACAAATGCTTGTACCACAGATAAAGGTGATATAATAGCATATATATATGCTATATTAAAAAACACGAGTAGTAAAACGGACTCAATAATAGCCAAAAAATCCAACAACAGAAACTATTCAATATTTGGCTAAAGAAAGAACTCTGTGAGTATTTTCTAAGCAACCATCATATTTGGCCACAGTAAGCTGTGGCTTATATATGCAAGCTCGTGTAGCTACTGGGCTTGACTAATCATCGGTTGCTGAGAAATCAAGAATGCTGACACTGTGTGCAAAAGCAACTACTGTGTAAGCACTTATCTGGTTCCACGTTTGACAAGATGGTATGTAAGATCCTGAAGTGCTGCTCCAACACTGCGGTGTTTTGGAGTGTAGGACTCCTTCCTCAGGGACCCTTCAGGTAAATGTATACTTATGGTTAAAGCCTGTTGATTGCAGTCAATCACAACGCTTGTGAAACATCGGTGCACTGAAACTGGTGCAGCCTCTGTTGTACAACCGCTGTGAGGAAGGAGTCCTACTCTCTGAAACACCGCAGTGTTGGAGCAGCACTTCAGGATCTTACATACCATCTTGTCAAACGTGGAACCAGATAAGTGCTTACACAGTAGTTGCTTTTGCACACAGTGTCAGCATTCTTGATTTCTCAGCAACCGATGATTAGTCAAGCCCAGTACCTACACGAGCTTGCATATATAAGCCACAGCTTACTGTGGCCAAATATGATGGTTGCTTAGAAAATACTCACAGAGTTCTTTCTTTAGCCAAATATTGAATAGTTTCTGATATTAAAAAACACAACATACACACATAAATCAGGATTTGCGAATACATTTGCGCATGTAAAAAGGGCAGTTCAGGTGCGATCCTGGGAGATGTCAACATTTACATGAGTAAATTACAATTTTACAGCCTGCCAAAGTGATGCTTTATACATGTTTTACTTGCGCATATTTACACCTGATCCTTATCTAGCACAAGTGATCATAAACAGTTTAAAAGTAAAAAAAATGACTAGGTGGATGGTCTGGGTGAAATGGCGGGACTTCAGGTTAAAGAGCCAGGAGGGTCTTCATGAGCTGCAGATAGATTGGGTGAACTGGTAATTAGTAAAGCTGGTTATTACGTTGCTGTATGCATGAAATCCCCTGGCTTGCATTTGTAAAAGCTGACATGTAAGTCAGGGGATGTGTAAATGAGTCTAAAAAACATGAGTAAAATCTTCTTGTATATCCCTTTAAAATTTGAAGAGGATACAGTTATATCCTTTGCGCACACTTACCCAGAGCCTTTGCTGCTACTTAGATGGACAAATTTGAACTTATCTGGATAAGTATCACTTTTTTTAGACTTACACAACTAACATATATACCCAGATAAGTCTGAAAAGCGCACTACTTAGATAGACAAATAGCACTTTTCAGATTTATCCAGCTAAGTGCCACTATTTAGCCGGATAAATCGGAACTTTTCTGGATAAATGTCACACTTTTCTGGATAAGTCCGAACTAGTGCGGCTCATGGTTTTTTAAATACACAAAAATGTGTGAATTCATGTGTACTTAGATTTTATAGTCTGTACATATCGTATCCAAGCCAGTTATAAAATACAGTAGCAACTTTACGTGCACCCATATATGCACATAAATAGGTGCAAGCGATCAGATTTGAAAGCTCTCCTCTTAGGTTTGAAAGCTGATCTAAATGACGAAAGATTCATTCTCACAAATGGTGATCATACAAAACCTATAGAAAAATGGAGTTTTATAAAGTCTCTAAATTAGGAATACACTGGCAATAATAGTATAAATAGCTGTGATAAGAAATATGGCTGTATGAAAATGAATGAGTTTGTAAACCCAAGAGAGAGGGATAAAAATATATTTTTTTGCAGAATGTACAAATCCAGGAACAATAAATCCCAAAATTAAAGACAGTAAAGATGCGTGGGGAATGGGAATATACAACAGGTCAGGGAAGAAAATAAAAATAGCATTCTAAAGTCCTTACTGTGTCCTCAGTTGGACTTGGACCAGGACAAGAGCATGAGGGTAATTGAAAATGATATGTGTGAATCATGTTGCTGAAAATGTCTACATATCTCTTCTTACCACCTCTAGTGCTGACGGCCAAAAACTGGAGGAAGGGAAAGCAAAGCATGGATATCAGTGGTAGTGCAGTGAAAGATTCTATATTTATCAATGTGGTTGGCACACTGCCTGGCATCATGATTAATTTATTTAGTAATTTAGGGAAGAAAATGGAAGGAAAATATCTAGATTAATGTAGTACCTTCCATATATCTCAAAGTGTTATACAAACATAGAAAGACAGGTTGAATAAAAGACCCAATTATTTCATGCATCAGCACATTGCATCAGAGAAAGGGCTTGAAAAAAAAAACGTATTAAAGTCAAAGAAGGGGAAAGAAGAAGCCAAGGGAGATTAATGACTTACTTAAATTTAGATAAATGTTAGAGAAAGGAGTTTAGCTTGTGTCTTCAGGTCCCATTTCTCTAAGGGCAGCTACTAAAATGGTCAACAGTCTTCATCATAAAGTATAATGGGTCAGACTTAAAGATCTAAACATGTATACCCTGGACAAAGGATGGAAAGAGGAGATGCAATAGAGATATTTAAATACCTCCAAAGAATACATGCATAGGAGGCTGGTCTCTTTCAATGGAAAGGAGGCTCTGGAATGAGGGTCATCAGATGAGGGCGAAAAGGTAGACTGAGGGAAAATCTAAGGAAATATTTCTTTATATAAAGGATAGTGGACAAATGGAACAGTCTCCCTGCTGAGGTGGTGATGAGAAATGTAACAGAATTCATGGTACAAGCAAGCACACAGGTTCTCTGATTTATAGGAAGGGGCTATAAAACTGAACAGGAGATGTGGATGGGCAGACTGGATGGGCCATATGGTCTTTATCTGCTGTCATGTTCTATGTGCTTTTTATATTTTATTCAATACAGAACTGGCAAAGAATAGAAAAGTCAAACGTTATTGATCTTCTTGTGGTCATATGCCTGATAGTTAAAAGTAAAAGGAAATGATTTAGATTTTTTACACAGTCATCTTCTTTTATGTACCTATAATATATTCAACCGGGGTATGGAGCTAAAAATGCTTGGCTATTCCACAGTCACCCCCTTAATTCATTCAATATGTTTGTAAACATACATCACTTATTAATGGAAAATATACAAGGGGCAGGAGATTTAAAAGTGGATTAGCAAAGAAGAATATGTAGATTGGAAATGAATAATAATAGAAGGAATTTTCAAAGATACTTCTGAACATAAAGGATAGTTTTATGCAATTAAATGGTTCTTTGAAATGTAGCCTAAACAGATGTACACATTTACTTTTATGCACAAACAACATAGGCATTCTAAGGGGTGAAGTTGAGGATGGGATTGGGATTTACATACATAATCTTTATTTTTGAAAGTATGCATTTAAATCCATGTGTACAACTGATGTCAAGCAGGTGTAATTTTGTGCATATATGCACACATGAATTTTCAAAGCAGATTTATATGCTTAAAATCTGCTTTTCAAACTCTGGCTAAAGTCGGCAGGTAAAAAGTACCCGCAGACTTTAACTTATGCTGCACGCCCCGTCCGCGTCCAGCCCGCGCATGGGCCTGTTCACTTCTCTGGCTCCTTTGCAGATCCCGGGTCAGCCTCCCCAGTGGCAGCCGCGAGCTCCTCCAGGCCTCGGCGTCCTGCGACGGCGGTCGCCGGGCCTTCCACTACGCACCAGGCCTCACGCCGGAGTTCGGCGTCTCCCATGGCATTGGCCACACCCCTACATGCATGCGCGCGGACCGCCCGGCCTCTTGTAGGACCAGGGACGGGTCCTAACTCTATGGCGCACCCTGATTGAAGGTACTACTTAAGGAAGTTTCTGTCTGCACTTCCTTGCCTTGGCAATTGGGTCAGCATTGTATTGTGTGCTAGATTGTCACGGCGTACTAAGCCTTGTTCCAGTCTCATTCCAGCCTTGTTCCTGGTTCCTACTGTTCCCGCCTTGTTCCTGCATCCTACTGTTCCAGCATCCCTCTGTTCCTGCGTCTGTCTGTTCGTCTCCAAGGTAGTACCCTCAGACTGTCTCTCTGCTACTGACCTCGGCCTGTACCTTGACCTTCCTGTCTGCTGCCTGCATCCTGACCTCTGCCTACCTGTGACCTCGTCTGACCTCCGGAACCTGACCTCTGCCTTGTTGACTACTCCTCGGACTGACCCTCAGATTCTGACCTCTGCCTTGTTGACCACTCCTCGGACTGACCCTCAGATTCTGACCTCTGCCTGATTGACCATGACTCCTGATTCTGGCTCTGTCCCTTCCTTGTCATCGCCTACGTTGTTCTGGTCCTCCTTGCTCCATCTGACCTACAGTCTCGAGTCTGACCGCGTTCCCTTGCTGTCCATGGGCATGCCTATCTACTACCTCTCCAGAAGACCCTGCGAGGCCCACCTAAGTCCAAGCGGCCCGGGTCCCTATGGGCTCCACCTGGGGGGACTGCGGGCTTCCAGTGGTGGGAGCTGTTTCAGATTATCCACTAATAGTGATAACTATTCTGTTCATACATCTCACTCTGCATGTCAAAGTAGCCCCTAACCCTTACACTACTACCTAAACCTCACTTTGAATAACTATGTGGGACTCATAGAGATATAAATACCTAATTACTAGAAGGGCCTTATAGCTAGTCTCTCCATCTCTCTCTCTCTCTCCCTCTCTCCTTCTCTCTCTCTCTCTCTCCCTCTCCCTTCTCTCTCTCTCTCAGTAGTTGTAGGTAGGAACTGCAATAATTGTGGTTTTAGTGCAAAAAAGATATTGTGTCCTGTGGTAATACCTATGTATAGTGCACATTGGGATAAATAGGTTATTACCATAAAACCTGCCCCTCTTCCTATCTCATGTGATAGTTTGATGAATCTAGCCTGTTAGGAAGCTATATCTACCCTTTTGAAAATTTACCAGGCTTGAGTGGTAAAATTTAGGTGCGCCAAAATAAGAGCAAGGGTTGATCAGTGTGTGAGAATTGCTAGTCACCTAACTTAGCTAACCAATCTTTGGAGCAGAGATAGCTGGATGTATTTAACCAGCTATCCTGTGCCCAGAACTTGCAAGCCATTTACCCCTTCTGCCTAGTTGCAAAATAACTTGCTACCAAACTCCTTCTCTCACCTACCTAATTTCAACAGTTGCTGCTGCTCCCATTTGAATTTATTAAAAATGATTGCCCAAATTCATCACAAAGTAAAACTTTCAGGCAGAGTACAAAGTAAAAATAGTCATAAAATGAATCACATGAAATTATGCAGACAAGACAATTACAAAAAAGACACAACCTGAGACCCATCTAGTAATAAATCAAGCCATTTGGTGGAAGTGTCAGTGCATAACATAATCCATAAAGAGGACTCAAAGAATAAGCTGGACCTAAAAAGCAACATTAGACTCAGAATATGGAGCTGCTACTCACACCATCGTACAAACATGAAGTGGACTTACAAATCATGCCAGCTAAGCTATTATCTAAACCTGTGAGTGTGTGTCCTGCTCATAGGCTTCACCCAACAAGTATGTTTTCATTCAGTGCTTTCTTAAACATATCAAGGGACTATATAGTTCAAATTCTGTTGGATAAGGAGTTAAGGAGTTTTAAAATTAAAAATGCTCTATCCCTCGTAATATCCATGCATGCAATCTTAATTGATGCATGCAATTTTAATTGATGTTACTTCCAGTAAACATTTACTTTCAGATCGCAGTGAGTGAGAAGGTTTATTGACTCTTCAAATAGTGTTTACCAACTAATCTTAATCACATTGAATGATTATGTGAATCAAAGGAAACCAATTTAAATTGAATTCTATATTTAACTAGAAGCCAGTGTAGTAAATATATATATATATTTTTTATTTATTTACTTTTATATACCGGTGTTCGATTTTACATATCACATCGGTTTACATTTAAACAAAATTTGCAGGAACTTATGCGTTACCTTTGTCAAATACATTAAACATTTAAATATGGGGATTGTTAACAAGGGATATAAAAGAACATGGGGAATGGCTAACACTACGGGATGCACAAAGGGATGCACAAAGGGGAGTGCCCCTTCAGCGCGCGACACCTGGTGTTCTGGCGCCGTTTAACGTCCGTCACAGTCCTCAGTGACATCATAGGGGGCGGGTCTCCCAATCAAGGATCACACACTGCCCCTCCCCTCTCAGTTCCAAATGGATTCTTTCACCTTTTTTTCTTTCTTTCTGTCTTTCTCATCACTGTTAGTTATTTCAGGGAGCCCGGTGGTGATGGTGTGTGGCATCCCTGTGCACAGGCACCCGGTGTTCTGGTGCCGTTTAATGTCCGTCACAGTCCTCAGTGACATCAGAGGGGGGGCGGGTCTCTCAATCAAGGATCACACACCGCCCCTCCCCTCTCAGTTCCAGATGGATTCTTTCACCTTTTTTTCTTTTTTCTGTCTTTCTCATCACTGTTAGTTATTTCAGGGAGCCCGCTGGTGATGGTGTGTGGCATCCCTGTGCGCAGGCACCCGGTGTTCTGGTGCCGTTTAATGTCCGTCACTATCACTATCACTTGCCTGATTTCAAAATAAATTTGGAAGGAAGATCAACAGCTTGGTGTGTGTGCATGTATGTACATGTGTTTGGGGTGAGGGCTGGGGATGGAAGGCTGCTGACAAGACAGAATGAGACTCACAATGAATTAACTATTTATACCACTATAAGAGGGAGAACTAGTAACTTGGGATGAAGTTTGTGGGGTGTTGTAGGATTTGGGGGGCAGTTTTACATGCACAGTCATATGTACGAACAGCACAATTGCCAACAGTGAAGATTTAATGTGATTTGGAATGATGAAAGGTAAACGAAGAGTTGATTTGTACCATTTACTCTCTACCTAGCTTGATTGAAGCTAGGTAGAGAGTGCATCAAGCTAGGTAGAGAGAGCATGGTAGAAATCTACACTTCGTTTACCTTTCATCATTCCAAATAACATTAAATCTTCACTGATGGTAACTGTGCTGTTCGTACATCTGACTGTGCATGTAAAATTGCCCCCAAAACCTACTCCACCAAATAACTCCTCTTACATTGGTATAAAAAGTTCAATTAAAGTGAGCCTTTATAGAGTCTCTCTCTCTCTCTCTCTCTCACTCTCACCCCCCCCCCCCCTCCTGAAACGGCATTTGCAATAAAAAACATTTTGGCCAGTAATGCACAGGTAACGCAGGCATAACACACAGAAAAAAGGTGTAGTTATTTCAGACGTTAAAACCTGTGTTGCTGTGCATTACTTTATTGCACATCACATTAACTAACCCTCATTTCCATTTACTCAGCCCAAACTCCTCCTACTTGAATAATAATTTTAAATCTCTATACATATTTCACGATGCAGTATTTATTACACATTATGGCATTATCATAGGTATTAGGGCCCTAACGCATGTGATAACACCCTAATACATTTTGATAAATGACTTTATTTGCCAGTTAGGGATGATTTTCAGTGCTAGTTGGCTAACTTTTAGAGACCAAGGCAGAGTAGCCTAAGACTAAGTGATTAAGCTTTAAGTGGAAGAATCTTGTTAATTTGCAAATGAAAATCTAGCTGCTATATTCAGCTGAAAATCATCTTAACTTAACTGGCCAAAATTTAACTGGATAAGGGCCTTATTTACAAAGCTTTTTTGCCTAAGACACAAAATGGGAAAAAAGTCTTGGTAAATCATAACCTAAATTAAGTGATCCTGCTACTTTTGAAAACAGTACTATATTTAGTACTTAATTTTAATATATGTGCTAAAATTGTGCATATGAATACATACAAGACAATGTATTAACCAGTGTCAGCAGACTAGAGGCCCATTTGGGTGAAATTATGCTATGCATGCTAATGAGTCCTGTGCTCATTAGCATGTGTAGCAAAATTGTGAAGATAACATAAAACATGCCATACTAGATCCAAGGGTCCATCATGCACAATATCCTGTTTACAACAGTCACCATCCAATTCACAGGTACCTGGCAAGAACTGAAAATTAAATAGATCCCAAGCTACTATTCCTTATTGATTAATAGCAGTATATGGACTTCTCCTCTAGGAACTTATCCAAACCTTTTTTAAACCCAGTTACAATAATTGCCATAACCACATCCTCTGGCAATGAATTCTAGAACTTAATTATGTGTTGAGTGAAAAAGAATTTTCTCCGATTTGTTTGAAATGTGATTTTTGCTAACTTCATGGGGTGCCCCCTGGTCCTTTTATTGCCTGAGAGAGTAAATAATTGACTTACATTTACTTGTTCAAGTCCTGTCATGGTTATGTAGACCTCTATCATACCCCCCTCAGCTGTCTCTTCTTTAAGCTAAATAGCTCTAACCTCTTTAGCCTTTCCTCATAGGGGAGGCATTCCATGCCCTTTATATTTTGTTCGCCCTTCTCTGTACTTTCTCCAGTGCAACTATATTTTTTTTGAGAAGCGGTGACCAGAATTGTACACAGTACTCAAGGTGCAGTTTCACCATGGAGTGATACAAAGGCATTATGACATCTTCCGTTTTATTCGCTATTCCCTTCCTAATAATTCCTAACATTCTGTTTGACTTTTTTGACTGCCACAGCACACTGAGCCAATGAATTCAATTCATTATACTCTATGATGCCTAGATCTCTTTCTTGGGTGGTAGCTCCTAATATGGAACCTAACATCATGTAACTATAGCAAGGATTAATTTTCCCTATATGCAACACCTTGCACTTGTCCACATTAAAGTTCATCTGCCATATGGGCACCAAATCTTCCAGCCTCTCAATGTCCTCTTGCAGTTTATCACAATCCACTTGAGATTTAACTACTCTGCATAATTTTGTGTCATCTGCAAATTTCATCACCTTACTCATTGTAACCCTTCCCAGATCATTTATAAATATATTAAAAAGGCTGAGCCATGTGCAAATCCCCGAGGTACTCTATTGTTTACCTTTTTCCACTGTGAAAACAGATCATTTAATCCTACTCTGTTTCCTGTCTTTTAACCAGTTTATAATCCATGAAAGGACATCCCATGACTTTTTAGTTTTCTTAGAAGAGTCTCACAAGGGACTTTGTTAAACACCTTCTGAAAATCCAAATACACTACATCTACCAGTTCACCTTTATCCACATGTTTATTAACCCCTTCAAAAAATGAAGCAGATTTGTGAGGCATGACTCTCTTTGGGTAAATCCATGCTGGCTGTGTCCAATTAAACCATGTCTATCTAAATGTTCTGTGAACAGTAGCACCAGGAGCAGGAGAACAATAGAGATATAGAACAGGAAAGAGTGGCCCCTCAGAGAGAAATTTAATATAATTCAATTAAATTTAAAAATACTTTTATATAACCAAAGTGGTTTACAATAAAACATACATAAAATTTAAAAAATCAAAAAGTACATAATCCATGAATGATGTCACATAAAATTCACAAAATAAAATAAATAATAACATATACAAGATGTATCATACATCATAAAAACAATTAGCCATTAAAATCTTGCTCTATAGCCTCTTAAATTTCTGAACATTGCCTCTGTAACCTGCCTTCCTACTCATTGCTTCCTATATACAATCAAAAGTTTATCAGCTCACTAAAAGCCTATCTGAACAACCATGTTTTGAGTCCTTTTTTAAAAAGTTTTTTTGTCATTTAATAAGCTTAAATTCTCTGACACAGTGTTATACAATAAAGGGCCCACCATAGTGATGACCCTCTCCCTAACTATTAGGGATGTGAATCGTGTCCTCGATCGTCTTAACGATCGATTTCGGCTGGGAGGGGGAGGGAATCGTATTGTTGCCGTTTGGGGGGGTAAAATATCGTGAAAAATCGTGAAAAATCTAAAAATCTAAAAATCGCAAAACCGGCACATTAAAACCCCCTAAAACCCACCCCCGACCCTTTAAATTAAATCCCCCACCCTCCCGAACCCCCCCCCCCCCAAATGAGTTAAATAACCTGCGGGTCCAGCGGCGGTCCGGAACGGCAGCGGTCCGGAACGGGCTCCTGCTCCTGAATCTTGTTGTCTTCAGCCGGCGCCATTTTCCAAAATGGCGCCGAAAAATGGCGGCGGCCATAGACGAACATGATTGGACGGCAGGAGGTCCTTCCGGACCCCCGCTGGACTTTTGGCAAGTCTCGTGGGGGTCAGGAGGCCCCCCACAAGCTGGCCAAAAGTTCCTGGAGGTCCAGCGGGGGTCAGGGAGCGATTTCCCGCCGCGAATCGTTTTCGTACGGAAAATGGCGCCGGCAGGAGATCGACTGCAGGAGGTCGTTCAGCGAGGGTTCCGGCGCCTCGCTGAACGACCTCCTGCAGTCGATCTCCTGCCGGCGCCATTTTCCGTACGGAAAATGGCACCGGCCATACGCGTATGGCCGGCGCCATTTTCCGTACGAAAACGATTCGCGGCGGGAAATCGCTCCCTGACCCCCGCTGGACCTCCAGGAACTTTTGGCCAGCTTGTGGGGGGCCTCCTGACCCCCACGAGACTTGCCAAAAGTCCAGCGGGGGTCCGGAAGGACCTCCTGCCGTCCAATCGTGTTCGTCTATGGCCGCCGCCATTTTTCGGCGCCATTTTGGAAAATGGCGCCGGCTGAAGACAACAAGATTCAGGAGCAGGAGCCCGTTCCGGACCGCTGCCGTTCCGGACCGCCGCTGGACCCGCAGGTTATTTAATTCATTTGGGGGGGGTTCGGGAGGGTGGGGGATTTAATTTAAAGGGTCGGGGGTGGGTTTTAGGGGGTTTTAGTGTGCCGGCTCACGATTCTAACGATTTATAACGATAAATCGTTAGAATCTCTATTGTATTGTGTTCCATAACGGTTTAAGACGATATTAAAATTATCGGACGATAATTTTAATCGTCCTAAAACGATTCACATCCCTACTAACTATATCCAAATATGCTTGCCTTATCGTGGGGATAGATAACAGGCCTTTGTTGGCAGACTGTAGGTTTAGTGAATGTGTGTACAAGTGAAGCTTTACTCCTAACCAGGAAATGTTATCACTATGAATAAAATAGGGGGTTATATGATCACATCTACGTGCACCAGTGAATATTGCAAGCAGTAACAGCAATGTGCCAGCTATCACTTCCTCGCCTACTTCAATGTACCAAAGCCACATTTCCTACAAAGAACCTTCTTTCATGACACAGACCATAGCTAAAGCAGATGATAAGAGAGACCCTCACCCCATCCTGATAAAGACCACAGCACAAATTAATGTGACATGTTATCTTGCAGAGCCTATTGAGTAAATAGATACATATGTGCTAGCACAGATGTTCCCAAACCTCCTGGAGGACCCCCAGCCAATCAGGTTTTCTGAATATCTACAAAAAATATGTATGACATAAATGTGCACGTAGTGGAGACAATGCATGCAAATCTCCATCATATATATTGTGGGTATCCTGAAACCTGGCTGGCTTGGGAGCCTCCAGAACAGGTTTGGGAACCACTGTGCTAGCATATTGGACACATGTCCATAGTGTGGCCAGACCTAGCCAAGGTCGTTCAGCACTATCTTTCCTACCCAGCGATCACTGTGCCCAGTCAATATGTATTTTCAAAGTCAGGGGATATTGTGAGCCCTCTTCACTCAAGGCTATTACCAGAGTTGATGGAAAAGTAGGTCTTTTTGAAAATCAATTAGCCATTGCTTGGGTTTCCAGGATTTCCATGCAAGTGGCAATGCTTGAAAGCAACTTGAATGCCTTGCTACCACTCTGCCTGTCATGCCCAGGATATACCATCATAGGGGTCCGCATGCCTTCCTGCCATGCCCCATATGTACTTCGTTAGGAGTTTTGCTGCCACATGTCTACTTGCCATGCCTCTTATATACCTCCTTAGGGATTTGTTGCTACTGTCCTGCCTACCTACCATGCCACTGATGTTTCACATTAGGGTTCTTGCTGCTACCAATCTGCCTACTTGCCATGCCACTGATATTCTACCTTAGGGGTCTTGATTCAACCGTGCCTACCTGCCATATCTCATATGTACCACCACAGAGGTCTTGTTGCCACATGCCTACCTGTCATACCCCAGATGTTGCACCTTAGGGATCTTGCTGCTATTGTTCTTCCTACCTACCATGCTCCTGATATATCACCTTATGTGTCTTGATGATACTGCTCTGCCAAACTGCCATGCCCGTTATATACCATCTTATGGGACTTACTGCTCTTTTACCTGTCATGCTTTTGACATACCATCTTAGGGTATTGCTGCCACACTTCTACCTGCTATGCCCCATATGTAACACCTTAGAAGTCTTGCTGTTATCTCTCTGTCTACCTTCCTTGCTTCTGCTATACCAACTTGGGAGTCATTTTGTTAAATGCCTACCTGCCATGCCTATTATGTACCAGTATGGAAGATTTGGTGTCCTGGTGTTGTTTTCTGTTTGAATAGCAGCCTAGTTCTCCCACCCAGCTCGTTTGTTAGTTGTTATACTAGGATATTTTGTGCCCAGAAAACAAGAGTGAAAAAAGAAAAATAATACAAGTTTATCCACCCACTACAATTCCTACCTATTTTTCCCACCCTATTTCTTTGTTGGTTATACAGTGGTGTTTTGTCCCCAGAAAACAATTTTGAAAAACAACAGAAAAAAAAAAAAAATCCAAGTTTCTTCTCTCATCCTTCCTCTTCTCTGGTTCTCCATATTACTGTTTTTTTTATATCCAGCTATAATCCCTGCCTAGTTCAGACACTCTGTTTCTTTGTTGGCTATACTAAGGTGTTTTGTCCTCAAAAAAAATATTTGAAAAAAGAAAAAAATACACATTTTTTTCTCCTACCGCCATCTCTTTTATGTTTCTCTACCTTACTGTTTGTTGTTCACCTCTAGCATCATTGCCTACTTCTCCCACTCTTATTCTTTCTTGGTTATACTTGGGTGTTATGTATCCTAAAACACTCAAAAAAAAAATGCAGGCACAAAAGAAAAGAAGCACAGGAGAGACCTTCATAAATCAAACTTCACAAATTGCAAAGAAAGCTACACTAATGAAAGACTATTGTCATATTTTGATTGCGACAGATGTTTCAATCAGAAGGCATATTTCACAAGAAATCCAAAATTCTACCCAGCACCTAGGTCAAGTTCAAGTAGAAAATATAATAAAAGCTTATGTCACAAAAGTGATTCTGAAATAATCGCTTGTACTAAATCTGACAAGTGACAAATGCTTCAATAGACATTGCACTCTGCCTTGCTCCATATCCCTTATCCTATAACTTCCCTTTCCCGTTCCCTTCCCCCTAACTTAACCTTTCCACCCCTTCCCCTACTCTTTCCCCTCCAGCCCTACTCTAATCCCCCCAAAAATTTTAGACTAACCTTTTGCGCGTGCCAGCAGCCTGCCAGCAAGTGATCCTCCGACACGGCGACACTGTCCCCACCCCGCCTCCGCCCCACCCATGCTCTGCTCCCAGGCTGCCCCTTTTTGCAAGCCCCGGGTCTTACACGTGTCCCGGGGCTTTATGTGCATCGCCGTGCCTTTTTAAAATAGGCCTGGTGTGCGTAACCTCCACCTAAGCGCATAAATCCTCTGGATTTATGCACTTAGGGCTTTTAAAATCAGCCCCAATATGATCAAATTTGAGTTAGTGACTGGAAGGGGGGACAATAAGTAAATCACTAGCACTAAACTTTCAAAAGGGGAAACTTTGATAAAATGAGAAAAATAGAAATAAACTAAAAGATGCAGCTTTAAAGGTTAAGAATGTACAACAGGCATGGACATTATTAAAAAATACCATCTTAGAAGCACAGTCCAGATATATTCCAAAAATTGAAAAAGGTGGAAGGATGGCCAAACGATTACTGGTATGGTTAGAAGCTGAGGTTAACCGAAAACTCCTCTTTAAAAAATTGGAAGAAAGGATACATCTGAAGAAAATAGGAAAAAGCATAAGCATTGGCAAGATAAAAGGCTAAAAATATTTGAAAAAAAATTGGTTGTAGAGGCCAAACTCATAATAAAAGCTTTTAAAAATAATTACGAAGCAGGAAGCCTGCGAAGGAATCAGTTGGACCATTGGGATGATCAAGGGGTTAAAGGGGCATTTACAGAAGATAAGGGCATCACAGAAAGACTAAATAAATTATTTGCCTCAGTATTTATTGAAGAGGATGTTGGGGAGATACCAATTATGGAGTCAGTTCTCAAAGGTGACAATTCAGATGAACTGACCCAAATCACGGTAAATCTGCTAATTTTTTTTAAAGAGCTGAATAAGCATATGGATAAAAGTGAACTGATAGATGTGGTATATTTGGGTTTTCAGAAAGTGTTTGCCAAGGTTCCTCACGAGAAGTTTCTAAAAAAACTAAAATGTCATGGGGTAGGAGGAAGTGACCTTTTGTGGATTGCAAACTGGTTAAAAGACAGGAAACAGAGAGTTGCTATTATATTAAAATCATCAGCTCAGTGTGCTTTCACATCAAAAAAGCAAACTGAATGTTAGGAATTATTAGGAAAAAGGTAAAATAAAATGTAGGATGTCATAATGCCTCTGTATCGTTCAATGATCTCAAAAAAGGTATAGTTGCATTGGATAAAGTACAGGGAAGGGCAACCACAATGATAAAGGGCATGGAATGGCTGTCCTATAAAGAAAAGCTAAAGATGTTAGGGTTGTTCAGCTTGGAGAAGAGGCGGAATATAATAGAGGCCTACAAAATCAGTCCAGGGCTTCCACAGGTTGAGCCCTTGGGTACCTGGAATGCCTGGACTTAGGTGGGCCTCGGAATCCTGGAGAGGTATTGGTGAGGTGTTCCTACCAGGAGCAAGGGTTCTCAGCTGATGCAGAATAGATGAGCTAGACCTGAACTGGAAGCTCCGGAGACCTCAGGGAGGCAACAGTTCAGGGAGGTCCTCTGGGTAAGACAGGCAACACCTGTATGTCTAGCCAAGTGGAAGCCACAGTTGGTTTCCAAGCAGATTGGCCCAATGGTCACAGGAGGCCAGAAGAGAGTGTCTGAGTGAAATTCAAGGGTCAGAGCCAGAGTTTCAGACCAAGAGAGGTCAGCCAAAGCAGGGGTCAATACCAGAATCAGTCCATGCGAAGTCGAGGCAAGCGAGTGTCGGTTCCAGGCAGCAGACAATAGAGTGGTCATGCAGGCAGAGGTCAGTTCCAGGCGGCAGGCAACAGAATGGTCAGGCAGGTAGTGGTCAGTTCCAGGCGGCAAGCAAGAGAGTGGTCAGGTAGATAGAGGTCAGTTCGAAAGGTCAGTCCGGATATGTACTACCTGGGAAGGATACAGGAACACGGAGACACTGGAAACACGGAGGCAAACTATCACACCAATGGTGTCGACCCGATTGCCAAGGCGAGGCTCTGGGGGAAGAGCCTTGCCTTCTATACCAGGGCTTTTGAAAATTGCTGCAATAGTTACCATTGGATTATCCATATAGGGGCCGGTTTTAAATTTTACCCAGTGCGCACAAATGTACACCCGATTTTATAACATGTGCGTGCTGCCACACGCATGTTATAAAATCCAGGGTCGTCGCGCAAGGGGGTGCACACTTGTGCACCTTGCGCGTGCCGAGCAAGTTACGCCTGCCCGAGGCAGACATAACTTGTGTGCACCAGCCGGCTGCCGGCGCGCCATCCCCCGGCACAGGCCACTCTGCCGGAGGACTCGGGACTGCCCCGGGACCACCCCCGGACTACCGTCACTCCCCCGGCACCGCCCCCGGGCTGCCCATTTTTTAAAGCCCCGGGACATACGCGTATTCTGGGGCGCGCGCAGGGGTAGGTTTTCGGGGGTTTCGCGTGTGTCTTACACGTGTAACACTTTGAAAATCTACCCCTTCATTTTCACATATAAGTGCACTTTATGCATGTAAATGGCTTTTTAAAACTACTTCAACAATTGTCAAAATAGTTACCTGCGTACAATTAGCATATACTTTCATAAGTAGCATGTTAGTGCTTTTGCTTTCATATGCACGTTTACACGAGTTTATAAGGTACAGTATAGGGCCATTCCATAACAGGGCCACGAGTTACTCTTGTAAATTGCTATTTTATAAGACACATGTCAGAGTACATTTGGCAACCTAAGTATGCAATTTCACATCAGCAAATTAACTAGAACACTTTATATCAGACTCATTTGTTGTTTGTTATTGTTGGGTGGAAAGTTTGAGTGAACAGGAGGAGTTCAAGGTGAAAATCTAGGAAGGTCTTGATGCAAATATCATCAAACTGGTGATTTCAATTGTACATGCATATTTTAAAATACACCGACTTCCACATATAAATTAAAGGTTTTATAGGAGTAAGTTATATTTTTTGCGCAAAAAGGGGTGGATTTTAAAAGAAGCGCGTCCATATGCAAGCAGTTCCCGGCGCGCCCACATGGATGGCTGATTTTATAACGTGTGTGTCGGCTTGCGCATGTTATAAAATCCATCGGCCACGTGCACATGCTCGCCGGGTTTTATAATCTGTACGCGCATGTGTGGGCGGTGCGAGCAGGGGGGCCTAATCTTAGAAACATATGCGCTGTGATGAGATCGGGCCTCTCCCAGTTCCCTCCCATTCCACTCCAATTAAGGAGCAGACTGGAAAGGAACTTCCCAACCCCCTTAACCATACTCCATCCCTCTTCCCCTCTCCTGCCCACCCCCTAAAGCCATTATCCTACCTTTTATTTTTTTTTATTTTCTTGCTTACTGTTCTGTTGGAGTACAAGCAACTTGAGCATGCACTGGCAGTCCCTTCCTTGGCACAGTGGCAAAGGGCCGCTATACCTGCCGCCTCCAGCACTGCCCCTCCCCGCCCCCCTCCGGACCGCCCCTTTCCTTCGGCTCAGCACTTCTGCGTGTAACGGGAGTTACGCGCGTGGCCGGGCCTTGCGTACACCATGCACATTTTCAAAGGGGCCCGCATAAGCTCCGTTTTTTACACGTGTGGCCGATTAAAAATTCATCCAAAAATGTACACGCATATGTTTATCAAATAAGTAGGAAAAGATGGTGCTTTGAATGCATTGCAAGTATTTGCACATAAGTAAAAATATGCATATGTTATAATCTGCATGTACTTGATATGCATAGGTTATAAAATATTGTAGTAGATCTCTATGCTGCCAAATATGCATATATACTGGATTGTGCAAAGTTCTTTGAAAATTACCCTCTTAATTGGGACCTCCATGGGTAAAAATGAGGCTTACAGTATGAGGCGGATTTTAAAAGGGTTACACGCATATATTACGCATGTAAACGCGAAAACCTGCTCCTGTGCGCGGCGAGTCTATTTTGCATAGGCCCGGTTATGAGTGCAAGCCCCGGGATGCGCATATGTCCCGGGGCTTGAAAAAAGGGCAGGGAGTGGGCAGGGCGGGAGCGGGACCGAGGCCTCCATCACAGCGGCCATGCCGGGGGATCACGTGCCAGCACTCGGCCGGCGCATGCAACCTACGCCTGTCCGGAGGCAGGAACAACTTATTTAACAAAGGTTGGGGTGATTTAGATAGGGCTGGGGGGGGGGGGGGGCGGGTTAGGTAGTGGAAGGGAGGGGAAGGTGGGGGGTTGGAAGGAAAGTTCCCTCTGAGGCCGCTCCGAGGGAACGGGGAAAGCCATCGGGGTTCCCCTAGGGCTCGGCGCGCGCAAGGTGCACAAGTGTGCACCCCTTTGCGTGCGCTGATCCTGGATTTTATAACATGCACACACGGCTGCGCGTGCATGTTATAAAATTGAGCATAGATTTGTGCGCACCGGTTTGCGCGCAGAGCTCTACACCAGCGCGTACCTCTTAAAATCCAGCCCTATATGAGTAGAATTACTGAATCTGCATAAGTGGATTTTCAGTCAGCTACAAATACATACAAACTTTCACAACACATGCATTGCATTCACAGTAGTATGAGACTTTTCCAAGGGCATAACATGGTTGGTGGAGAAAACTATTCATATACAATATAATTAAAAAAATTATGCCGACATGCATATTTTATACTATTGTTTTAGACTGTGTAAGTATTTGTGCATACTCTTAGGTGCACAGTCAATTGATAATCAAACATATTCAGTTACCTTATGTTTGAATATTAAGTGATTTATGTAGTTAAAAAGTAGGCATCTAGAGTACCTGTTAAGTGGCCTCCTGAAAATTCACCCCTGAATGATTCTGAATAAAGAAAATAATTTATTCATCTCACTGCTCTTCTTCTCCTGGTTGACATGACTTGAGCATTAGTAATTCAATTATAAACTTTTTCTTTGATTAGTCTCAGCACAGTAATACAAAGGAAAAAATAATTTTTTGTTGTAATAGTTCAATCAAAAATGGAAGAAAACATTTGCTTTTTTAAACAGAAAGAAGACAGTGTTGCAGAATATTCATAGGTAGAACTGTTTTGCTATCTTGCAGTTTCATTCTTTTTACTGACTGCAAACCTGATTCACCTAAATTTGGGACTTAGAAATATTTCCAGCAGAAAGTCATTTGTCGATTCTGGCAATTACAACAAATGACAATCTATAGGCAAAAAATGTATCTCAGAAGTTAAATAGGTTGTAGATCAGCCAGGAAAATGAATAAAGTAATATATGATCAGCTTCAATACAATGTGCATGATCCTTATTATCCCTTTCCTGACATCATCAATATCTGGAATTGGGCAGAAAAAGCTTAACATGCTTCCACTGTGATGTCTGCTTAACTAAAGACAAAGTCAATCAGAACAGTGTCTTATCTGAATGCGCGTAAAAGGACTTATACAAGTTTAATCCACAATAAACAATGGGGAAAAGAAAAACTACAAGAAATATAGAAATCTTTCATTACTAGTGGTTTATGGGACTGAAATCAATTTAGAAAAATATAATTTCAAAATAATGGAAAGTTCTTATGTATACAAAATAAAAATAAAGGGCAATACGATGCCCTATCCCATATTTTATTATGCAGCTGATTCACTAAGTTGCATGCTTAAAAATAAAATTTGGTATAGGTTATTAGTGAGATTCCACCTTGAGTGCTATCTATGATCAGCTCTGGAGGCCATGCTCCATCTGCTTAGCATGCATTTGTTATTATAGGTGGACTATAAAAGTATATAAATAAATAAATAAATAAATAAGCTGATCAGAGAAGAGCTATCAAAATGATATACAACATACTTTTCAAATGTAAATGAAATATACTATCATAGGAATTTTCAAAAGCTGATTTACCTGCATTCAGTGCACTTGACGTGGGTAAAGCCTATTGAAAATTCAATAGCATGTATTGTAGCAATTTTCAAAAGTTTAAAAAAGTTATTTCATTTCCTCTGAAGCAGTAACCATAGAGGACCACATTGCTCATTTTGAGTAGATTTTTAAGGTGCGCACGCACGTCCATAAGCTTGCGGTTCCCAGTGCGCACACATGGACACACTGATTTTATAACGTGTGCACCAGGCGCACACATGTTATAAAATCTGATGGCCATGTGCAGATACGCACCAGGTTTCATAATCCGCACGCATATGTGTGGGCGGCGCACTCAAGGAGGTGAGAGTTTATGCAAACTCCACTCAGTGACGCATTCGGGTCTTCCACAGTTCCCTACCCCCTACCTAAACTCCCTCCCTCTTCCCCTCTCCTCTCCTCCCCAGCCCCTAAACCCTACCTATCTTTCTTTTTTTTTGTTTTAGAACTTACTTCAGATCCCGAGTTGAAGTAAGTTGAGCGCACCGGCAGCCGGCCAGTGCGCAAGTCTTTGGGACAGCGTTCCAAAGACAGTTATATAGCCAATAATGAAGAACTAGGGTGCTTTAAACCCAGACTTCCAATGATAAATTCCAGTAAGTGATTGGTACATGTTTCAAATTGATTAGAAGCCCAAGGAAGATGAGGAGGAGGCAGAGAGGGCTGAGGGTTCCAAAGAAATCATTAAGGGTTTGGAGGGCTCCTTTGCAGAATGGGAGAATCAGGTAATTTTGTGGTTCTCAAATCAATCCTGGAGGATCCCCAGAAGTCAGATTTTCAGGATATTCACAATGAATATGCCTAAGATCACTTTCATGCAATGGATGCAGAGCATGCAAATCTATCTCATGCTTTTGTATTGCATATAGCCAGAAAACCCAATTGGCTATAGATTACTCAAGAGAGGTTTGGGAACCATTGAGGGAGTTAATCTAAAATTATTTCTAGACAATACACTGAAGTATATTTGTTAGAAGTGTTTTACCAGGCAATATGAAGAGCAGATACAGCAATAATATGTATTTATTTATAATTTATAGGCTGCCTATCAACATTTTTCCATCTAGTTTGTCTGGGACTTAAACATAAGAAGTTCTGAAATTAACTGACGCAGATGACAAAGCAAATGGTCAGTTTTCTCACAGATTCCATGACAGGGAATTCATCGGCATCTAGTAGCTGCTGCTATCACTCACATATAAAATTTGAATTATATATACTAACATAACATAATTGTTATAGTTAGTGAGGTTTTGGGTGGATCCTTGGACACTGTGGCAGCTGACCACGCCCACAGGGGGAAGTTACGTGAGGGGCCACAGGTCAGGCTCAGCTCTGGACACACAAACATAGATAGTTCTTTATTTAGACAGTTTGAGAAGCCACCAGTGGTGGCAGTAGTGAGTAGAAGATGTAGCCCAGCTGGGCTAGTATTCCCCAGGGTGCTGGAACAGCAATTTCTCTGGTAGCAGTGCTGTAGTGGAGAGAACTGAGAAAGTGAGTACAATAGAGCATTCACAGAGTCCCAAATATGGAGAAGCCCCAAAATAGGAGAGATGACCCTTGAGGAGCGAGTACCAGATCCATGGAGGTAGAGAGACTTGTTGGCAAGTACTCACACAGCGGTTCCATGTAAGAGAAGGCACTGGCGCTAGAACTGGGGCAGGCCCTCGAGGAGTGAGTACTTGGTTCCAGGGAGACAGCTCTGAGGAGTAGATGATAGTAGTACTCACTGATGATGTCAGGAAAAATAGTGGAAAGTGTTCTAAACATCAAAATCACAGAACATATAGAAAGACATGGTTTAATGAAACAAAGTCAGCATGGCTTTACCCAGGGCAAGTCTTGCCTCACAAATCTGCTTCACTTTTTTGAAGGAGTTAATAAACATGTGGATAAAGGTGAACCGGTAGATGTAGTATACTTGGATTCTCAGAAGGCGTTTGACAAAGTTCCTCATGAGAGGCTTCTGGGAAAAGTAAAAAGTCATGGGATAGGTGGCGATGTCCTTTCGTGGATTGCAAACTGGCTAAAAGACAGGAAACAGAGAGTAGGATTAAATGGACAATTTTCTCAGTGGAAGGGAGTGGACAGTGGAATGCCTCAGGGATCTCTATTGGGACCCTTACTTTTCAATATATTTATAAATGATCTGGAAAGAAATACGACGAGTGAGATAATCAAATTTGCAGATGACACAAAATTGTTCAGAGTAGTTAAATCACAAGCAGATTATGATAAATTGCAGGAAGACCTTGTGAGACTGGAAAATTGGGCATCCAAGTGCAAGGTGATGCATATAGGGAAAAATAACCCATGCTATAATTACACAATGTTGGGTTCCATATTAGGTGCTACAACCCAAGAAGGAGATGTAGGTGTCATAGTCATGCCCCCTTTTTCCCCTTTCCCCTTCTCATCACCTTGTATATAGAATGTACATAATAAAATGTATATAGAATGTACATAATTCCTGCTTCTTGTAAATAAACCACCTTCATTCCCTCCTCTGTTCCCTGTATACCCATAAAGTTCCAAGTTACTTCCCTGCCCCTTCCCTTCCCTCCCACCCCAGTTATAATATCAGTTACAATGTAAAGCCCTGTTGGCTGAATTTGCTGTTGTCTGGAAACCGATGTGATGTCTCGTTCAAATGTCGGTATAGAAAAATGTTAAATAAATAAATAAATAAATAAATAAAATAGTGGGTAACACATTGAAATCGTCAGTACAGTGTGCTGCGGCAGTCAAAAAAGCAAACAGAATGTTGGGAATTATTAGAAAGGGAATGGTGAATAAAACGGAAAATGTCATAATGCCTCTGTATCGCTCCATGGTGAGACCGCACCTTGAATACTGTGTACAATTCTGGTCGCCGCATCTCAAAAAAGATATAATTGCAATGGAGAAGGTACAGAGAAGGGCTACCAAATTGATAAGGGGAATGGAACAGCTTCCCTATGAGGAAAGACTAAAGAGGTTAGGAATTTTCACCTTGGAGAAGAGACGACTGAGGGGGGATATGATGGAGGTGTTTAAAATCATGAGAGGTCTTGAACGGGTAGAGTTTGTTGCCAGAGGATGTGCTTAGTGCAGTTAGTATAGCTGTGTTTAAAAAAGGATTGGATAAGTTCTTGGAGGAGAAGTCCATTACCTGCTATTAAGTTCACTTAGAGAATAGCCACTGCCATTAGCAATGGTAACATGGAATAGACTTAGTTTTTGGGTAATTGCCAGGTTCTTGTGGCCTGGATTGGCCACTGTTGGAGACAGGATGCTGGGCTTGATGGAACCTTGGTCTGACCCAGTATGGCATTTTCTTATGTTCTTATGTTCTTAAATGGCAGATGAAATTTAATGTGGATAAGTGCAAGGTGATGCATATAGGGAAAAATAACCCATGCTATAATTACACAATGTTGGGTTCCATATTAGGTGCTATAACCCAAGAAAGAGATCTAGGCATCATAGTGGATAACACATTGAAATTGTCAGTTCAGTGTGCTGCGGCAGTCAAAAAAGGAATCAGAATGTTGGGAATTATTAGAAAGGGAATGGTGAATAAAACGGAAAATGTCATAATGCCTCTGTATCGCTCCATGGTGAGACCGCACCTTGAATACTGTGTACAATTCTGGTTGCTGCATCTCAAAAAAGATATAATTGTGATGGAGAAGGTACAGAGAAGGGCTACCAAAATGATAAGGGGAATGGAGCAGCTCCCCTATGAGGAAAGACTAAAGAGGATAGGACTTTTCAGCTTGGAGATGAGACGGCTGAGGGGGGATATGATAGAGGTATTTAAAATCATGAGAGGTCTAGAACGGATAGATGTGAATCAGTTATTTACTCTTTTGGATAGTAGAAAGACTAGGGGGCACTCCATGAAGTTAGCATGGGGCACATTTAAAACTAATTGGAGAAAGTTATTTTTTACTCAACGCACAATTAAACTCTGGAATTTGTTGCCAGAGGATGTGGTTAGTGCAGTTAGTATAGCTGTGTTTAAGAAAGGATTGGATAAGTTCTTGGAGGAGAAGTCCATTACCTGCTATTAAGTTCACTTAGAGAATAGCCACTGCCATTAGCAATGGTAACATGGAATAGACTTAGTTTTTTGGATACTTGCCAGGTTCTTATCGCCTGGATTGGCCACTGTTGGAAACAGGATGCTAGGCTTGATGGACCCTTGGTCTGACCCAGTATGGCAGACCAAGGGTCCATTTTCTTATGTTCTTATGAATTCTTCCAAGAAGAAGAGGAGATAGATGCAGGCAGCAGGTCAGGAAACATGGGCCCTCGAGGAGCGCATACCGGTTACCCGATAGCGACCTGAAAGAAGCAAGGATGCCCCTGAGAAGTGGGTACCCCGTTAGCAGAAAGAGTCCAATGGAAGTTGGAAGGCAGAGTAGCTGGGTACGGAGAGAGAATCCCATCCGTAAGATCACCCTTGCTAACTCAATGGCTAGCAATAAACAGTAGGCTTAAATATCCAGGCAGCATGACGTCATCACAGGGGGATGCCCCTGAGGAACGTGCCAATGAGGAAATAAGAATGAGGGCCATGCGGCACGTGCACCCTAAGGTACCTGAAGAGCATGGTGGGAGGCTGTGCCCAAGCCAGTCCGGGGACGCTGGAGAGGATGGCAGGTGGACGCCATGGCAGCCAGGTGTCTGTGAAGAGCAGGAGGAGTCGCAGAAAAGGAAAGGTAGGCGGAGTGAAGCTGTCGGGCATCAACGGTCGAAACATTACCCCCCTTCAAAGGGCGGTCTCCTCTGCGGGTACTAGGTCTTGGTTTCCAAGGATACAAGAGATGAAACTGATGGTGCATCTCTTTGTCAAGGATATTAGCCAGAGGTTCCAAAGAATTTTCTTTGGGGCCAAAACCTTCCTATGAAAGAAGGTATTCCCAAGTCTTGCCTCTTCTTCGGACATCAGTGACGGCTTTGACCTTGTATTCTAGGTCATCTTCTGCATTGATGGTTCCTGAGACTTGGAAGAGACCTCACTGAGAATGAATGGTTTCAAAAGTGAAACATGGAAAGCGTTGTGGATGTTTAATCCAGGATGGTAGCTTCAGACTGTAAGTGATGTTGCCAAGATGTTGGAGGATTAGAAATGTTCCAACATAGTGAGGAGCAAATTGAATGGAGGGTAACTTCAGTCTAAGGTGCCTAGTGGAAGCCGGCAGGAGCCCTGGGGAGAGTCCTCTTTTCTTTATGAAGGGCAGGGAGCCCTGGAATGGGTTCACCCCGAGAGAGGGGACTGAGCCTTGAAAGCATCGTTTTTCCAGCGGTGTCCGGTGAGTTCTTGCTGGTACTTAATAATCTGTGGACAGTGGAATGCCTCAGGGTTCTCTATTGGGACCCTTGCCCGGCTCCACACCAGCGAGCCAGGCGACTCACCCATTTAAAGTTTGAGAATAGGTTGAGATCATTTGGCCCCAAGATCTCTAATCATTTGCTTTACCAGATAAAACTGGGGGATGGCCCGAGCGCCAGTTATCCTGCTACTAGATGGTTCGATTAGTCTTTCGCCCCTATAACCAGGTCGGATGACTGATTTCAACGTCAGGACCACTACGGACCTCCACCAGAGTTTCCTATGGCTTCGCCCTACCCAGGCATAGTTCACCATCTTTCAGGTCCTATCACGTGTGCCGATCCAAGAATTTCACCTCTATCGGCACAATATGAATGCCCCCGGCCGTCCCTCTTAAATCATGGCCCCAGTTCCAAAAACCAACAAAATAGAACCAGAGTCCTATTCCATTATTCCTATCTGAAGTATTCAGGCGATCGGCCTGCTTTGAACACTCTAATTTTTTCAAAGTGAACGCTTTGGACCCCCAGAATAATCAATCAAGAGCATCAAGGAGGCGCTGAGAGGCAGGGGCTGGGACAGGTGGTAGCTCACCTCGCAGCGGACCGCCAGCTCGATCCCAATATCCAACTACAAGCTTTATAACTGCAGCAACTTTAATATATGCTATTGGAGCTGGAATTACCGTGGCTGCTGGCATCAGACTTGCCCTTCAATGGATCTTTGTTAAAGGATTTAAAGTGTACTCATTCCAATTGCAGGGCCTCGAAAGAGTCCTTTTTTGTCACTACCTCCCTGAGTCAGGAGTGGGTAATTTGCGCACCCGCTGCCTTCCTTGGATATGGTCAACGTTTCTCAGGCTCCCTCTACAGAATTGAACCCTGATTCCCCGTTACCTGTGGTCACCATGGTAGGCACAGAAAGTACCATCTAAAGTTGATAGGGCAGACATCTGAATGTATTGTTGCTGTCACGGGGACGTGCGATCAGCCCGAGGATATCTAGAGTCAACAAAGCGGATGGGCGAGCCCGGATTGGTTTTGATCTGATAAATGCATGCATCCCGGGAGGTCAGCACTCATCGGCATGTATTAGCTCTAGAATTACCACAGTTATCCAAGTAACAGATGGAGCGATCAAAAAACCATAACTGATTTATTGAGCCATTCACAGTTTCACTGTACCAGCTGAGTGTACTTACTAGGGATGTGCAGAGCAAAATTTTATGTTCATATTTTTTATGTCCGAAAGGGGGTCCCACTTGCGGCCAATATGGACATAAAAAAAATCCAATGAGTTGGGTATATGTACATATGTGCAAAAAAAAAATTTAAACCCCCTCACCCTCCTTAATCCCCCCCCCCAGACTTACCACAACTCCCTGGTGATGGAGCGAGGAGTGAGGACGTCATTTCTGCAATCCTTGGCGAGAAGCATGTGACGTCGGTGGCACGTCGAGTGACGCGGCGTCACGTGATTCCCGGCTCGTTCGCGCCGGACGGCTCGTTCGGCCCAAAAAGAACTTTTGGCCAGCTTGGGGGGGCCTCCTGACCCCCTCAAGCTGGCCAAAAGTTCTTTTTGGGCCGAACGAGCCGTCCGGTGCGAACTTGCCGGGAATCACGTGGCGCCGCGTCACTCAGACGTGGCGTCACGTGATTCCCGGCAAGTTCGCGCCGGACGGCTCGTTCGGCCCAAAAAGAACTTTTGGCCAGCTTGGGGGGGCCTCCTGACCCCCTCAAGCTGGCCAAAAGTTCTTTTTGGGCCGAACGAGCCGTCCGGCGCGAACGAGCCGGGAATCACGTGACGCCGACGTCACGTGATTCCCGGCAAGTTCGCGCCGGACGGCTCGTTCGGCCCAAAAAGAACTTTTGGGCCGAACGAGCCGTCCGGCATGAACGAGCCGGGAATCACGTGACGCCGGCGTCACTCGACGTGCCGCCGACGTCACATGCTTCTCGCCAAGGATTGCAGAAATGGCGTCCTCACTCCTCGCTCCATCACCAGGGAGTTGTGGTAAGTCGGGGGGGGGGGGGATTAAGGAGGGTGAGGGGGTTTATATTTTTATTTTGGCTCAACAATCGCGATTTCCCACATATCGAACATATCTATGTTCGATATGTGGGAAATCCGATCGTTTATGTCGAATCAATTTTTTAAGTAAAAAAAAAAATATGAGTTGCGTTTTACTAATGCGGTCAATCCGAATGCACACCCCTAGTACTTACACTTGCATGGCTTAATCTCTGAGACAAGCATATGCCCCTATCAACACCTCAGGGACCTGACTACCTCCACTGTGCCTGCTATCCTGAGGGAAACTTCAGAGGGAACGAGCTACTAGATAGTTTGATTAGTCTTTTGCCCCTATACCCAGGCCAAATGACCGATTTACAATAACTCTGTGCAGATTATTTTTCCTGTATTCTATGTGAAAGTGCAAATTTTATCCAAAAAAATCTACACCACTCTGAAGTATAATGTTTCATAGAAAATTGACACCTTGCATGATTTTCCACCCAATTTTGTATGTTAATAAGTTGATTTACATGGCTCATTATCTAATTGGTTGTTTTGCATAACTTTTGCAAACAGCTTTGCAAACACAAAATTGCATTTGGGAAATGGTATATCATATGTGTAGAAAATTGCAAAAGCAATTACATATACTATTTGCCATTTTTCACACAAAATCAGGTGTGTATGATCATTTGCAGGTTAGTACATTGACCTCTAGCTTTGATAAACTGCAATTCTGGAACAGTAGAATAATAGTAACTATATAAAATAGAAATCATAAGACTCAAAACTCTTAAGTGTTTATGAAAAGCTTTCAATCATTTACATTACTATGAAGACCTTTCAAGGCCTTTTGTCCAAAATTAGAAAAAGATTATATATAAAAAAAGAGGAATCAAGAACAAGCTGTTCTCTAATTTATTCTTTTATAAATTCTTTTTCTCCATGCAGACAGACCCACCAATAGAATGGAATCATTTGTAGCTTTAAAACAGACAACCCTGCATGAAAGTAGGCAAACAGCTGGCATGCCCACCAAGTTTTGATTTGCACTGCTCTATAGTTTGCAAGTTAATCTTTTGTTTATTATTTGCTTTTGTTAAAAAATGACAGCTTATCCAGACCAAATTAGTTTATCTTCAGGGGGTTGAAATGCTGCTTATCTATTATTGTAATCAACATACCAGTTGATTAGAATGCTGGGCTGGGATTCCTGCATTCTGACTACCAAGATCCCAGCCTTCTAGTTTTTAGGCTTTTTAGCTTTAGTGGTTTTGGAAGATTTATTTATGAGATTTTCTCTGGACAAATAAATAAAAATGAGTTGTAATGAAGAAGAGTATCCTCCTCCCTGAATACCTCAGAGATATTGGGGAGGGGGGGGGGGAGCAATTTTCAGAACCATGGGACTTATGTAAAATAAAGGAGTACGTGTACTCTTTCAAAATAGCCATGAATAAAAAGTACCCACAGATTCTGCACCTGCTTTATGTGCAGGCAAATGATCAATGGGTATTAATGAGGTCCATATGCAAAGTGGTTTCTCCAACTAAGAGGGACATTCATCAAAATGTGTTAGGTCCTAGGGCCCTAACACTCTATAATAACTCCATAATGCCTGCGACAAAAAAATGCATCAAAATGTTTATGCATTTTTTAAAATTTAGTTAAAAGGGAGGAGTTTATGAAAATGAGGGGTGTTTACTGTTTAATAGAGATGTGAATCGTGTCCTCGATCGTCTTAACGATCGATTTCGGCTGGGAGGGGGAGGGAATCGTATTGTCGCCGTTTGGGTGTTTAGAGTATCGTGAAAATCGTTAAAATCGTGAACCGGCACACTAAAACCCCCTAAAACCCACCCCCGACCCTTTAAATTAAATCCCCCACCCTCCCGAAACCCCCCCCAAATGCCTTAAATTACCTGGGGGTCCAGCGGCGGTCCGTAGCTAAATCGGGGGAAGGGGGAGGGCAGGAAAACCGGCACACTAAAACACCCTAAAACCCACCCCCGACCCTTTAAATTAAATCCCCCACCCTCCCGAACCCCCCTCCAAATGCCTTAAATTACCTGGGGGTCCAGCGGCGGTCCGTAGCTAAATCGGGGGAAGGGGGAGGGCAGGAAAACCGGCACACTAAAACACCCTAAAACCCACCCCCGACCCTTTAAATTAAATCCCCCACCCTCCCGAACCCCCCCCCCAAATGCCTTAAATTACCTGGGGGTCCAGCGGCGGTCTGGAACTGTCTCCTGCAATTGAATCGTGTTGTCTTCAGCCGGCGCCATTCTGCGCCGCCATTTTGCAAAATGGCGGCGCAAAATGGCGGCGGCCATAGAGGGAGGGTGGGGGATTTAATTTAAAAGGTCGGGAGTGGGTTTTAGGGTGTTTTAGTGTGCCGGTTTTCCTGCCCTCCCCCTTCCCCCGATTTACGATTTTTTGACGATAAATCGGGGGAATTGGTATTGTATCGTGGCCCTAACGATTTTTGACGATTTAAAATATATCGGACGATATTTTAAATCGTCAAAAAACGATTCACATACCTACTGTTTAACGTTGCATGAGATAGCAATACACGCATTATAATGCCTGGAATAACTACACATTTTTCCTAGTGCTATGTGTTGAAATATCTCAAAAATTACCCTAGTCATACCCCTTTTTTTCACAGGTGATCTTCATGCAAAATTTATAGCAAAATTATGAATCTAGGTCCATGTTTGTACCTGAGGCAATGGAGGATATTGGATAAAGTGACTTGCCCATGGTCACAAGGAGCATATTCCCATGCTGAGGAAATTAAATCCTCAATGTGTATAGATTTGAAAGTACTATCTACAAACATTATTTTCTGATCACAATCAAAACAGGCCCATCCTCCAAGAAGTTTTAATACCATAAAGACCCTACTAGGATCATCTCATTCTAATAAGTTTATAAAAATTGCTAGATTGATCAACTTTGATAACAACGTTCCTCTTGATGGCCCATAACATTTAGCTTGAAAGATATAATACAAAACACTGCCCTCAGCAATTAATCCAGCCAGAAGGTAGTTCTTCTGCAGGTATTGCAGATCTTCACACATCTTCACACAGGAATTCCTGTATGGAGACTATGATACTGACACAAACAATTTGTTCAGTAGTTACAAGGTTAGGTTACTTCACTCAAATTGCCAAAGGTTCTGTGGAATGAGCATGCTTCCCTCATATACCCAAAGAGCCAGTTTCTTGACTACTTGAATGAAGTCAGAGAGCCAGAAAAGCAATTATGTGCACTGGACACATGCCTTACACATAGAGTCATATTTAATTACAAGCAATGAGGTAGGAATTACTGTAAGACATTGACCACTGAACTACCTGTTTATGACTTCACCATTGCCATCTTATCAGCTAGATGTAGCAGATTCAAAAGTAAATTTACTACACTTCCGAACAGTTCTACAAGCACTTA
Organism: Rhinatrema bivittatum; assembly: GCF_901001135.1. Lineage (NCBI taxonomy): Eukaryota > Metazoa > Chordata > Amphibia > Gymnophiona > Rhinatrematidae > Rhinatrema > Rhinatrema bivittatum. Next base: position 106,173,796 of record NC_042615.1, on the reverse strand, counting down.
TATTCTCTAGCACTGACTATTGTAACACACTATTTCTGGGACTACCGTATGTAACAATAAGACCTCTACAAATTTTACAGAACTCTGCTGCCAGAATACTTACTGGAAAAAGCAAAAGAGACCATATCACCCAAACACTTGCCGAATTGCACTGGTTGCCAATAGAACAAAGAGTGCACTATAAAACACTGCACAATTCACAAACTGATAAACGAAGAAAAAGCAGACTGGTTAAACACAGCACTACACGTCCCACAAAGAAATCTCAGATCAGCTAATAAAGCTCTACTAACCATCCCTTCAATCAAGACAGCAAAACTGACCCAAGTCAGAGAACGAGCCCTATCATTAGCCAGACCAGCACTATGGAACTCATTGCCACTAGATACAAGATTACAGAGAGATCTAAAACTCTTTAAAAAAAGTTTGAAAACATGGCTTTTCAAGAAAGCATTTTACAATGAGAATGGAGATTCAGAAGTCTAAATGAACAAGCTAAAGCCACCAAAAAAACCACACCTATACCTATACATTATCATTTTAATTAACATTATAAAATATAAGTTAAGAGAACTGTAGTATAAAATGCAATGATTGTATGGTTTTTATTCCTATTAACCATTAAAAAGGACACAAATTCCAGATCACACAACATATACCTTATATTATGAATACTTGTTACCGATAAATGTTCTGGCACACTGTTAGTAAGAATTTCACCAAATATATATTTACGTGCCTCATTGTGAACCGTTGTGATGGTGCTTTACTAAATGACGGTATAGAAAAGATTTTAAATAAATAAATAAAGTATGTGCATCATTTTTCTCTGAAAAGACTACATGCACAAATTAGGAGGTGAAAATGTATGCTAATAGTTTTCCTTAGATAATTTCCAAGTGAAAGTATGCACATATAAAATTTCTATCAGATATTTCTGCAAGATCATGAGAGGTCTTGAACGAGTAGATGTGACTCGGTTATTTTCACTTTCGAATAATAGAAGGACTAGGGGGCATTCCATGAAGTTAGCAAGTAGCACATTTAAGACTCAATGCACAATAAAGCTCTGGAATTTGTTGCCAGAGGATGTGGTTAGTGCAGTTAGTGTAGCTGGGTTCAAAAAAGGTTTGGATAAGTTCTTGGAGGAGAAGTCCATTAATGGCTATTAATCAATTTTACTTAGGGAATAGCCACTGCTATTAATTGCATCAGTAGCTTGGGATCTTCTTAGTGTTTGGGTAATTGCCAGGTTCTTGTGGCCTGGTTTTGGCCTCTGTTGGAAACAGGATGCTGAGCTTGATGGACCCTTAGTCTGACCCAGCATGGCATGTTCTTATGTTCTAAATGGGGAAGTTTACACATAACTTTAGGAAAATTAGGGGGTTATTTTCTAAAGGTTTATCGCACGTGAAAAGGGCCTTTTCACGTGCGATAGGATGTAAATGACCGGGGGGGAGGAGTCAGTGCGAGGAGGGGGAGGAGTCAGCTGCAGCACCGCTGCTGGCGATAATGTGAGGAACATTCTCGCCAGCAGTAGCGCAGAGAATAGCGCCACATTTTATGGTGGCGCTATTTGTGTGAAAGGCTGCAGCTGGCCGCACCACAGCCAGTGAAATTGTACCACCATGGTGCAAATGGCTGCGGCCTTTCGCAGGCCCATCCCTCCCTTCGCCCTTCCCCCTTTTTCACAGGATTCATCATTCTGCAAGGAATGATGAATCCTGCCCTTAGTGAGTCTCAGACATAGGCCTAGAGTGGCTTTCCCAGTGCGTTGGATTTTAGGTTGGGCATGCAAGAGTTTAGGTTATGCTTGTAAACAACAGATGAGCGGGGGCTGGGGGAAAGTTTGCCCGATCCTGGCTCCTCTAAAGGTCTTTTCCCAGGGGGTGAGGGGGTCGTTTGCCCGTGAAATTTTGTCTCTCTGACCTGATGCTCCACACTAACGCAGGGGTAAGGGTAGGCAGTAAATTAGCAGGTTAAACATGCGGCAAAACTGCAGGTTAAAAAGGCGATAATCGGGGCGCATGTTACTGTATGGGAGGGAATAGCTAATCCGATCGTTTACATATCATATACATGCCGCGGGTGTAAAGGGTTACCTGCTCCTCTGCCAGGTAAATCGCCCCGTCAGCGCCACCCCGTCCAGGGACCCAAGCCCTGCCGACAGCCGCTCTCAGCCACCATCCGCCCAGCGCTCCAACCTGTAGGCCACGTGGGACCCCCCCAGTCGGCCTCCCAGCACACTGCCACCAATCAGAAGCCAGAAGTCAGAAGCTTTCCTCCCAAACAGAACTGACGCAAGAAGTGAGGTAAGAGCTCTTTAAATCTGGGCTCTCCCCTCCGGCGTTGCGCGCCGGGCATCACGCGCCGAAGGAGCACGACAAAGGGGCCCACCCCTTTGTGCGCCCCTTAGTGCAGCACCTTAGGACAGTTGCTAGGAACTAGCCCTAACTCCATCAACCCAAGAGTTCCAGATTCACCCCAGCCGTTAGCGGCCTCTTCCTCCCTTGGCCTTCTGCTCATCTTTCTCCGTCCGATCCATTCTCCTTCCCCTCTCTCCATCTCCCCTACAAGAGCTAAGTATGATCACTTTTGCTATCCCGATCATCCACAATCTTAGGAGAAACTTTGTAAAAAAACATACCATACCCATCATCCAACAAAAAAGACTCATTCCAATCATGATCTCACTACTGAACCAACTGCTGGGCCTCACTTTATTCTCTTTAACACTTCTTAACGTGCAATCCCTTTCGAAAAATTCTCACCTCCTCTATGACTGTCTTATGGAAACCAAACCTGACATGTGCTATCACCGAAACTTGGCTAAAGCAAAAGGACACAGTGTTAATCAACCAACTTCCTCTACATTCCTATGATATTTTCTCTATCCCCAGACCTAAAAAAAGAGGCAGTGGTCTGCTATTAGCTGCAAATAAAAAACTAGGATTGTCTCTTCAGTTTGCAAAACGCATCTGCCTCTCTAGAATTTGCGGTATTCAAATGCATCCACCTTCAAATATGCCTTACTTATGCCCCCCCTGGTTGCCTGGAATCAGACCCATCTCCTTTAATTGAACACATAGCCAAACACATCAATACAGACACCCCTGCCATATTATTGGGAGATTTCAACCTCCATATGGATGCTACTTCGCGTTCCTCCAGCTGTGACACGTTTCTCAACACGCTTAACTACATGGGTCTCAAACAAATCATTAACGAACCTACACACAAAGCAGGACACACGTTGTATTTAATCTTCTTAAATGATAGCCTCATCTCTTCCTCACCTACAGCATGCTCTCCAGTTCCATGGTCGGATCACAAGCTGATTTCCACAACTTTAAAGAATCACCAACCCATCCCCCAATCAGTACACAAAACCATGGTACAATTCAGGAAATTGTGTAACCCGGATATCCTCAGCTCGCACCTGTCTTCAGCGTTAGACCAGCTGGACCTCTCAAACGCAGACTCGGCCTTATCCTCCTGGTCCAAAATCACCAAAAAAGTGGCAGACCTAACCTGCCCATTAACCACTAAAGTCCTTCAAGCAAGCAAAGACAACAGAAAACCTTGGTATACACTAGAACTAAAAACCCTCAAGCGAGAACTCAGAAGCAGAGAACATTCATGGCATAAAAACCCTTCATCAACAAACCTGACAGCATACAAATCCCTCATGAACGACTACAGGATCTCCATCCTCCGCACAAAGAGAGATTTCTTTTCACAGAAAATCCACCACTTCATCTTCGACCCGAAAGTTTTATTTTTACTTGTTTCGTCCCTCACCAAACTATCTCCTACGACTATTCTGGATGATCAAGCTGCAAGCAAAGCCGCAGAACAAGCCACATACTTCAAGAAAAAAATCACAAACCACATTGCTCCGCTTATTGATAATAAGGACCTGCTTCCTCCCCCCACCCCGCCCATCTCTGCTTCGGTACATCTGACCACTAACATGGAAACCTTCAAGCCGACCTCCTCCTTAGAGATCGAAAATGTACTAAAGAAGCTCAAACCGGCTTCTCACCCCATGGACGCGATCCCTGCTAACCTACTCATCTCCATCCCTAAAGCCATCGCCAAACCTATGGCAGAGATCATCAATTGTTCCTTATCACAAGGCCTAGTCCCTGACCCCATGAAACTTGCCATCCTAAAACCTTTACTGAAAAAACCCAATCTGTCTCCAGACGACCCGGCCAACTTCCGCCCTATAGCTAACCTTCCGTTCATCTCCAAAATCTTAGAGAAAGTAGTAAATAAGCAACTCTCGGAATACTTGGACAATAAAAAAATCCTCGCCCCCTCTCAGTTCGAATTTCGTAAATCTCGAAACACGGAAACCCTCTTAATCTCATTAACAGACACCATTCTCCTGAATCTGGACAAAAAACAACCATGTCTGCTCATTCTCCTCGACCTATCAGTGGCATTTGACACGGTGAACCACTCTATACTCATAGATCGACTATCGGACATCGGCATCAAAGGCACCGCACTCAACTGGTTCAAGTCTTTCCTTCAAAACAGGTTTTATAAGGTCAAAATCAACAAAAAAGAGTCACACCCCGTCTGCTCTACCTTGGGAGTTCCACAAGGTTCCTCCTTATCCCCAACCCTCTTCAACATCTACCTGCTCCCGCTTTGCCAGCTCCTCTCCAAACATAAGAACATAAGAAAATACCATACTGGGTCAGACCAAGGGTCCATCAAGCCCAGCATCCTGTTTCCAACAGTGGCCAATCCAGGCCATAAGAACCTGGCAAGTACCCAAAAAACTAAGTCCATTCCATGTTACCATTGCTAATGGCAGTGGCTATTCTCTAAGTGAACTTAATAGCAGGTAATGGACTTCTCCTCCAAGAACTTATCCAATCCTTTTTTAAACACAGCTATACTAACTGCACTAACCACATCCTCTGGCAACAAATTTCAGAGTTTAATTGTGCGTTGAGTGAAAAAGAACTTTCTCCAATTAGTTTTAAATGTGCCCCATGCTAACTTCATGGAGTGTCCCCTAGTCTTTCTATTATCTGAAAGAGTAAATAACCTATTCACATCTACCCGTTCTAGACCTCTCATGATTTTAAACACCTCTATCATATCCCCCCTCAGTCGTCTCTTCTCCAAGCTGAAAAGTCCTAACCTTTTTAGTCTTTTCTCATAGGGGAGCTGTTCCATTCCCCTTATCATTTTGGTAGCCCTTCTCTGTACCTTCTGTTGTGATTGACCAATCCGGAAGTGGATCCTTGGGCCGACCGCCGGAGGGAGACGGACGGGAGGCAGACTAGAAGAAACGATGAATCTTCACCTGGGAACCCGTGACCCCTCCAGAGGAGCTGTGGAGGCCCGGGTCACTAGGGCTTAGGAGTCTTCGCCCTGGAAGCCCGAGATCCCCCCAGGAGGAGCCTGTAGGGACCCGGACCGCTGGGTCTTAGGTGATAACAGAAGAATCCAAGGAAGCGATACGAACCGGGGTACAAGCAGGCAGAGAGCGGAGTCAGGCAGGCAGAGATCAGGAACCAGGCTGGCAAACGATACCGGAGTCAGGCAGGCAGAAGTCAGGAACCAGGCAGGCAGATAAACGATACCAGAGTCAGGCAGGCAGAAGTCAGGAACCAGGCAGGCAGATAAACGATACCAGAGTCAGGCAGGCTGAAGTCAGGAACCAGGCAGGCAGATAAACGATGGCAACTAGCACTCCGAAGAGAAACCTCGTTGCAAGGCGAATTGCAACTTCAAAAGTCCCGGCTTAAATCCCCTGCTCAATCAGCTGACGTCAAAAGAGGCGTGTCTGCACATCCGGGTGCAGACGCCTTAAAACACGGCTCTTCGCGCGCGCGCGTACCAGGGCTGGGGGGAGGAGTTTCTGACGACGTCTCCACGAGGAGACGCCGCTGCCATGCGGCCCTGGAGGCCAGAAACCCGGCGGTTTGCGGCGCCACGGAGGAAGGTAAGAGCCCGGTCACTAGGCTAGTGACCGGGATCGTAACAGTACCCCCCACTTTACGCCCCCTCTTTGAAGGACCGGGCCTTCCAGGGTTGTCCAAGTGAAATTGGGACAGCAGAGTTTTATCCAGGATATTCCGCGCAGGTTCCCAGGAATCCTCCTCAGGACCACAGCCTTCCCAGGCTAGCAAATATTCCCAACGACGATTGTGAAATCGTACGTCCCGTACCTCGTGTACTTGATAGACCGGATCCTCAGGAGATGATGCTGAGACATCATCCGGAGTGAGGTGATGATAACGGGAGTGGACCACAGGTTTTAACAGGGACACATGAAATACATTGTGAATGCGCAATGATGATGGCAGTCGAAGTCTGTAGGATACCAATCCAATACGTTCTGCCACTGGAAATGGACCACAGAATTTAGGAGCCAACTTGCGAGAGTAGCCTGAAAGGTGCAAATTTTTGGTACTTAACCATACTTTAGTACCAGGTAGTAGTGTCGGAGCAGCCCGTCTATGACGATTCGCTGTTGTCTGTGCTTTCCGTGCTGCAGAAGAAAGACGATGCTGAAGAGATTGCCATAGGTGACGAAATTGAGTCGCTGCTGACTGAGCCGCAGGAGATGCCACCTCCACTGGAACTGGGACAGGAGGTTTGAGATGACGACCAAAAACCGTTTGAAAAGGTGATTGGCCCGTGACAGAGTGTTCATGGTTATTATATGCAAATTCTGCCCAAGGCAACAACGCCACCCAATTATCTCTTTTCTCAGAAATGAAACTGCGGAGAAAAGACTTGAGAGACCGATTCATTCTTTCCGTCTGTCCATTACTTTGGGGGTGAAAAGCGGTGGAGAAATTTAACTGAACCCCGAACTGTTTGCAAAGGGCTCGCCAATAGCGAGCTGTAAACTGAGGTCCACGGTCAGAGACTATACTTTGTGGAAGACCATGGACTCGAAAGATGTGTTGTACGAACAGCTGTGCTAACTCAGGTGCAGAAGGCAGTTTGTCCAGTGGTACGAGATGTACCATTTTAGAAAAACGGTCCACAATAACCCAAATTACAGTCTTACCCTCTGAAGGAGGGAGATCTACCACAAAGTCTGTGGCAATATGTGTCCATGGTTCTGTGGCAATGGGTAACGGTTGTAGCAGACCCCAAGGTCGACCCGAAAGTGGCTTTTGCCTGGCACATACTGGGCAAGATGCCACGTATTCCTGAACGTCCTGACGTACCCGAGGCCACCAGTAGAATCGATTCAAGAGAGTGAGAGTTCTTACTCGGCCGGCATGACCTCCTGTAAGGGAGTCGTGAGCCCACTCCAGAACCTTCCTTCGGTCTCGTCGAGGAACTACTACTCGTCCTTGCTGAGATACACTAGTGCAGTCAAGAGAAATCCTGGCTGGGTCAGTGATATACTGTGGAGAGTCACTCCTTTCCTCAAGGATGGTGTTACGGGACAGAGCATCGGCTCGGATGTTCTTAGCGGCGGGTCGGTACTTGAGGATAAAATCGAACCGACTAAAGAACAATGACCATCTCGCCTGCCTGGGATTGAGGCGTTGGGCTTGGGAAAGAAACTCCAGGTTCTTATGGTCAGTGTACACCGTGATTTGGTGCTGAGCTCCTTCTAGCCACTGCCTCCATGCCTCAAACGCCAACTTGATGGCAAGAAGTTCTTTATCGCCGATACCGTAATTGTTTTCGGCAGGAGTGAATCTCTTCGAGAAATACGAGCATGGGAGTAAAGTTCCTGCACTAGAGTGCTGAGAAAGTACTGCACCTACCGCCACACTGGACGCATCTACCTCCACTATGAAGGGACGTGACGGATCAGGGTGTCGTAGGCAAGTATCCAACAGAAATGCGTCCTTTAAATCTTGAAACGCTTTACAAGCCTCTGCAGACCAGTGGCGAACATCCGCTCCTTTCCTTGTTAAGGCTGTCAAAGGTGCCACCAGCCGGGAGTATCCTGGAATAAAGTGTCTGTAAAAGTTGGCGAAGCCCAGAAAGCGTTGCAACACCTTTAATCCTGTAGGCTGAGGCCACTTCTTGATGGCCGAAACCTTCTCTGGGTCCATGCGAAATCCTGTGGCAGACACGATATACCCTAAGAAAGGCAAAGAGTCCTGCTCAAAGAGACATTTTTCCAGTTTGGCGTAAAGGTGCTGGTCTCGGAGAATTTGAAGAACTTGCCGGACCTGTCGGCGATGAGAATCCAAATCTTGCGAAAATATGAGAACATCATCCAGGTAGACAATGACACAAGTGTTCAGCAGTTCCCTAAGAATCTCATTCATGAGATGCTGGAATACGGCAGGAGCATTGCACAAGCCGAATGGCATAACCAGATATTCGTAGTGCCCGTCCCGGGTGTTGAAAGCAGTCTTCCACTCATCCCCGGGATGGATGCGCACAAGATTGTAGGCTCCTCTTAGGTCCAGTTTGGTAAAAACTCGAGCCCCCTGGAGTCTGTCCAAAAGTTCTGGGATCAAGGGTAATGGGTAGCGGTTCTTTTTAGTAATCCTATTTAAACCACGGTAGTCGATGCAAGGACGTAAAGATCCGTCCTTTTTGGCTACAAAAAAGAATCCTGCCCCTGCAGAAGACGTAGACTGACGTATAAACCCCTTAGCGAGGTTCTCCTTAATATAATCGGACATGGCTTTAGTCTCTGGTTGGGATAACGGATACACCCTACCCCGGGGTGGTGTAGTACCGGGAAGAAGCTCGATGGCACAGTCGAAGGGACGGTGTTGTGGCAGCAACTCCGCCTTTTCCTTAGAAAATACATCGGAGAACTCACTGTACACCGCCGGAAGAATTGGCCCCGCATGTGCCAGAGTGATGGGAGAACTCCCAGTAGTAGTAATGCAGGACTGGAAGCACTGTGGACTCCATTGAGCAATCTGTAAATTGTCCCAGTGAATTATGGGAGAGTGTTGCTGTAACCACGGTAGGCCAAGAACTATAGGATGTACCGACTTTTCCAAGACCAGGAAAGAGATCACCTCGCTGTGGAATAGGCCGGTCTGGAGAGAAATCGGAGCTGTAACCAAGGAGATACTCCCGGCCAATGGAGTCCCTTGAATGGAGGTGACTCGCAAGGAGGGCTCCCGAGGTTGAGTAGTTATTTGCAGGCGCTCAACCAGAGACTGAGCAATGAAGTTCCCTCCAGCCCCTGAGTCGATCAGAGCCCGAGTTTCAAAAGACTCCTCGGGAAATTTTAAAGTTACCGGTACCGTACATTGAGGAGCAGCGTTCAAACAGCCCAGGGGACACTCCTCCCTTACTCCTAGGCGTGGGCGTTTCCCGGCCGTTCCTTGCAATTAGACAGGAAATGTCCTTTCCCGCCGCAATACAAACACAGACCTTGTGTCCTGCGGCGGCGCTTCTCCTCCTCAGTCAGGGTAGTTCTTCCCAGCTGCATTGGCTCATCAGAAGATGGTGTTGCGGTAGCCCCCGTAGACCGGGGAACAGAGGCAAGAGGTCTAGACGAGACCGGCGCTAGTGGCGACATGCGCCGTAGTGGGCGTAGCTCTCTAGCCCGCTGTTGCAACCGCTGATCAATGCGTCCAGCAAGCTCTATGAGAGCATTGAGATCTTCAGGGAGCTCTCTGGCAGCAAGAATGTCTTTAATCCGGCCTGCTAGACCTTCAAGAAAAATCCCCCGAAGGGCATCATCTCGCCACCCCACCTCAAGCGCCAGAGTGCGGAACTCCAGAGCGTACTCTGCCAGTGTACGTGGTCCTTGGCGAATTTGCAAGAGCTCCGAAGTCGCTGAAGTTTGGCGAGCAGGCTCATCGAATGCGGCTCTGAACTCAGCCACAAAGAGGTCCAGACTCGAGAGAGCGGCATCATTCTTCTCCCACATAGGAGATGCCCAATTCAGCGCCTTGTCATCCAGCAGGGAGAAAATGTACGCCACCTTGACTGCATCAGTAGGAAACTGATTGGGAAGTAGAGCGAACCGCACATAGCACTGATTGAGAAAACCACGACAAGCTTTGGCATCCCCAGCATAACGAGAAGGAGCAGGCAGCTGGGTCTGAGTCTGGAATGTGACTACTGGAGCCGGAACCGGAGGCGGAGCCTGTCCAGGAGGTTCATTGTCCATTCGAGTAGCCATGCGCTCAACCGTGGCTACTAACGAATCCAACACCTGTTGCTGCTGCACCAGGCGTTGTGCCAACCCAGGAATGGCCTGAAGCCCAGCGAGATCTGCCGGATCCATGGCCTTGCAAACTGTTGTGATTGACCAATCCGGAAGTGGATCCTTGGGCCGACCGCCGGAGGGAGACGGACGGGAGGCAGACTAGAAGAAACGATGAATCTTCACCTGGGAACCCGTGACCCCTCCAGAGGAGCTGTGGAGGCCCGGGTCACTAGGGCTTAGGAGTCTTCGCCCTGGAAGCTCGAGATCCCCCCAGGAGGAGCCTGTAGGGACCCGGACCGCTGGGTCTTAGGTGATAACAGAAGAATCCAAGGAAGCGATACGAACCGGGGTACAAGCAGGCAGAGAGCGGAGTCAGGCAGGCAGAGATCAGGAACCAGGCTGGCAAACGATACCGGAGTCAGGCAGGCAGAAGTCAGGAACCAGGCAGGCAGATAAACAATACCAGAGTCAGGAAGGCAGAAGTCAGGAACCAGGCAGGCAGATAAACGATACCAGAGTCAGGCAGGCTGAAGTCAGGAACCAGGCAGGCAGATAAACGATGGCAACTAGCACTCCGAAGAGAAACCTCGTTGCAAGGCGAATTGCAACTTCAAAAGTCCCGGCTTAAATCCCCTGCTCAATCAGCTGACGTCAAAAGAGGCGTGTCTGCACTTCCGGGTGCAGACGCCTTAAAACACGGCTCTTCGCGCGCGCGCGTACCAGGGCTGGGGGGAGGAGTTTCTGACGAAGTCTCCACGAGGAGACGCCGCTGCCATGCGGCCCTGGAGGCCAGAAACCCGGCGGTTCGCGGCGCCACGGAGGAAGGTAAGAGCCCGGTCACTAGGCTAGTGACCGGGATCGTAACACCTTCTCCATCGCAATTATAACTTTTTTGAGATGCGGCGACCAGAATTGTACACAGTATTCAAGGTGCGGTCTCACCATGGAGCGATACAGAGGCATTATGACATTTTCCGTTTTATTCACAATTCCCTATCTAATAATTTATTTCTTTATTTATTTTATTTAAGGAATTTAAATTCCCAACACATTCTGTTTGATTTTTTGACTGCCGCAGCACACTGAACCAATGATTTCAATGTGTTATCCACTATGACGCCTAGATCTCTTTCTTGGGTTGTAGCACCTAATATGGAACCCAACATTGTGTAATTATAGCATGGGTTATTTTTCCCTATATGCATCACCTTGCACTTATCCACATTAAATTTCATCTGCCATTTGGATGCCCAATTTTACAGTCTCATAAGGTCTTCCTGCAATTTATCACAATCTACTTGTGATTTAACTACTCTGAACAATTTTGTGTCTTCTGCAAATTTGATTATCTCACTCGTCGTATTTCTTTCCAGATCATTTATAAATATATTGAAAAGTAAGGGTCGCAATACAGATCCCTGAGGCACTCCACTGTCCACTCCCTTCCACTGAGAAAATTGTCCATTTAATCCTACTCTCTGTTTCCTGTCTTTTAGCCAGTTTGAAATCCATGAAAGGACATCGCCACCTACCCCATGACTTTTTACTTTTCCTAGAAGCCTCTAATGAGGAACTTTGTCAAACACCTTCTGAAAATCCAAGTATACTATAACTACCAGTTCACCTTTATCCACATGTTTATTAACACCTTCAAAAACGTGAAGCAGATTTGTGAGGCTAGACTTGCCCTGGGTAAAGCCATGCTGACTTTGTTCCATTAAACCATGTCTTTCTATATGTTCTGTGATTTTGATGTTTAGAACACTATCCACTATTTTTCCTGGCACTGAAGTCAGGGTAACCGGTCTATAGTTTCCCGGATCACCCCTGGAGCCCTTTGTAAATATTGGGGTTACATTTGCTATCCTCCAGTCTTCAGGTACAATGGATGATTTTAATGATAAGTTACAAATTTTTACTAATAGGTCTGAAATTTCATTTTTTAGTTCCTTCAGAACTCTGGGGAGTATACCATCCAGTCCGGGTGATTTACTACTCTTCAGTTTGTCAATCAGGCCTACCACATCTTCTAACTAAATCAGGCCTACCACATCTTCTAACTAAATCTAACTCACTACTTATACGCAGATGATGTGCAAATACTCATCCCGGTTACTGACTCACTACATAAAACCCTTGAATTCTGGAACACCTGCCTTCAATTCCATAAACAACTTTCTAACAAGCCTCAACTTGATCCTGAACACCAACAAGACGGAATTCCTCCTCGTCACACAAGACGGAAATTATGCAGTGTCTAACACGCACCCCTCAAATCAACCAGTCTTCTCCCCCAAAGTTAGAAATCTAGGAGTCATCATGGACAATCAACTGAACTTAAAAAGATTTATCAATAACACCACGAAGGATTGCTTTTTTAAACTACAAGTTCTAAAATGGTTGAGACCTCTCTTCCACTTCCAAGACTACCGTACAGTTCTCCAATAAATCATCTTTTCAAAAATTGATTATTGCAATTCACTTTTGCTCAGCCTCCCAGCTAATACCATCAAACCCTTACAGATGCTGCAAAACACCTCAGAAAGGATTCTGACTAAGACCAACAAAAGAGACCACATTACACCCATCTTGCGGAACCTGCAGAGGCTCCCAATCAAATTTAGAATCTTGTACAAAGTACTAATGATCATACACAAAGCCATTCACAATATAACCCCACTGGAGCTCAAGAAACCACTTCAGCCACGCATACCCTCCAGACCGGTGAGATCAGCGTATAGAGACACCCTCTATGCCCCCCCCATCAATTCCACATTAAGGAAGCGAGCTCTTTCCACTTCAGGCCCAGCACAATGGAACTCTCTTCCTCCAGAGCTCCGGCTAGAACGATGCCCGATCACCTTTAAAAAAAGACTCAAAACCTTGTTGTTCGACCAAGCCTTCTCTGAATTCAGATTACCCTTTCAGTTTATTATGCTGTTCTCTATTAGACCATCGTTCAAACAAGCCGCGTTTTTTCAGATGATCAAACTAATTATCCACCTTGTACCTGGTCCCAGTGTCAACTTCTTAGGCTGTGGGCTCTATACCTAAGTTAGTATCCAGCCCTCCGGTAAAGATCATTTATTTATCAGCTCTGTTAAACCCAGTTCCATTGATCCAAGTTTGTTCTTCCTTTTGTTTAATGTAATGCATTCTTATGCATGCTTGTTATCGTTCTATTATAAACCGAAATGATATTTATCTTGTTACATGAATATCGGTATATAAAAGTGCTAAATAAATAAATTAAATAAATACATAATAAAAAAGCGGTAAGGATGGGTTAAAAGGGATAGTGAATCGCGGGTTGGACTTACGCGGCCAAATTGTTGGTACAAAGCGGGTTAGAAGCAGGGTAACCGCGGCCGCGCTTTACTGTATCGGCCTGCCAATGAATTATTTGCTTCTGTGTTTACTAATGAGGAAATTGGGGAGATTCCAGTTCCAGAGATGGTTTTCAAGGGTGATGATTCAGTTGAACTGAACCAAATCACTATGAACCTGGAAGATGTAGTAGGCCAGATTGACGAATCAAAGAGTAGCAAATCACCTGGACCAGATGGTATGCACCCCAGGTTCTTAAGGAACTCAAAAATAAAATTTCAGATCTATTAATTAAAATTTGTAACTTAGTATTAAAATCATCCATTGTACCTGAAGACTGAAGAGTGGCCAATGTAACCCCAATATTTAAAAAGTGCTCAGGGGTGATCCTGGAAACTATAGACCAGTGAACCTGAAATCAATGCCTGGAAAAATAGTAGAAACTATTCTAAAGATCAAAATCAGAGAGCATATAGATAGACATGGTTTAATGGAACACAGTTAGCATGAATTTACCCTAGGGAATTCTTGCCTCACAAATCTGCTTCATTTTTTGAAGGGTTTAATAAACATGTGGATAAAAGTAAGCCAGTAGATGTAGTGTATTTGGATTTTGAGAAGGCATTTGACAAAATCCCTCATGAGAGGCTTCTAAGAAAACTAAAAAGTCATGGGAGAGGAAGTGGTGTCCTTTTGTGGATTACAAACTGGTTGATAGACAGGAAACAGAGAGTAGGAATAAATGGTCAATTTTCTCAGTGGAAAAGGGTAAACAGTGGAGTTCCTCAGGGATCTGTACTTGGACCGATGCTTTTCAATATATATATATATATATATATATATATATATTGAAAAGCATCGGTCCAAGTACAGATCCCTGATCCAGAAAGGAATATAACAAGTGATGTAATCAAATTTGCAGATGATACAAAATTATTCAATCAAAAGCAGATTATGAAAACTTGTAGGAGGTCATTGTGAGACTGGAAGATTGGGCATCCAAGTGGCAGATGAAATGTAATGAGAAAAGTGCAAGGTGATGCCGGTGATGCCGCCGATCGCCGGCCCTTCTATCCAGCAGCCCTCCAGCAGCTCACCTTCCTGCAAGGCCGCGAACTTCCGCTCTCTTCGGCCTCGACCTGGGCCACGAGCCCTTGCTTCCTGCAGGCCCCGACCCGAGCGAACATCCGGACCCGGAGACCTCGTGCCCTGCAGGCCTCGACCCGAGCCGCGAGCCCACGCCCCAGAACCGCCAGCACAAAACAAGAAACGCCCACGAAAACGTCGCGGCGGTGACGTCAGAGGCGCGACCGACCGGCGGGGTATTTAAACCGCCACCCTCCCTGGCGTCGCGCGCCGGGCGTCGCGCGCACGAAGGAGCGCGACAAAGGGGCCTGCCCCTTTGTTTCGCCCCTTCGATTCGCCCCGAGCAGTACCCCACCAGCACCGTACTAGTGCTCACCCTATGCCCACCCTGCACTCTACCTGCTAGCGCTCATCCTGCAACAACTTCCAGCGCTCAAACAACAATCCAGCGCTCAAACAACAATCCAGCGCTCACCAAACAACAATCCAGCGCTCAAACAACAATCCAGCGCTCAAACAACAATCCAGCGCTCACCAAACAACCATCCAGCGCTCATCCTACAAACAACCATCCAGCGCTCACCAAACAACCATCCAGCGCTCACCAAACAACCATCCAGCGCTCACCAAACAACAATCCAGCGCTCACCAAACAACCATCCAGCGCTCACCAAACAACAATCCAGCGCTCACCAAACAACAATCCAGCGCTCAAACAACAATCCAGCGCTCACCAAACAACCATCCAGCGCTCACCAAACAACCATCCAGCGCTCACCAAACAACAATCCAGCGCTCACCAAACAACAATCCAGCGCTCACCAAACAACAATCCAGCGCTCAAACAACAATCCAGCGCTCACCAAACAACCATCCAGCGCTCATCCTACAAACAACCATCCAGCGCTCACCAAACAACCATCCAGCGCTCACCAAACAACAATCCAGCGCTCACCAAACAACAATCCAGCGCTCACCAAACAACCATCCAGCGCTCACCTTGCAAACAACCATCCAGCGCTCACCAAACAACCATCCAGCGCTCACCCTACAAACAACCATTCTGCACTCATCCTACAAACAACCATCCTGCGCTCTTCCTGAACTCTTCCAGCAAGCAGCTAACCAGCGTTCATCCAGAGCCCTAACCTCCCAATTAATTTATCCTCTCATCCTAGCCTCCCCCCCATTGGCCTTCCATTTTAACCTCAGCGACATCTTACCTCAGCGACAGCCAGTTAACCATCCATTATGTCTCCAGCTCTTCCAATACCAACGTTGCAACACCGCCTCCTACCTAAAAGACCATCCACCAGACAAGCCATTCACAACAACTTAAAATCACTCACCCCTATTCTGATTGCACCAATCACCCAGCTTTTAGGCCTCACCCTCTTCTCACTCTCACTCTTCAATGCACAATCCCTAACAAAAAAATCCCTTATTTTCAACGATTATCTCACCGACGCCAAGCCTGATATTTGTGCTGTAACCGAAACATGGCTTAAGCCCACAGATACAGCTTTAATAAACCAACTCCCTACGCTGACCTACGACTTCTTCTCACTCCCGAGACTGAAAAAAAGAGGAGGTGGAATCCTTCTAGCTACTAAAAAAAGTCTTAATTTCACCCAACACCCATTCACTTCTAACACAAAACTGGAAGTCGGTTTCTTCACATCACAACATCTTCAAATCCTCCTTGTCTACGCCCCCCCAGGGCTCCTAGAAGCAGACATCTCCCCAATCCTCGAAATCACCACCACACTCATCGACCTGGATTCTCCAACAATCATCTTAGGAGATTTCAATCTGCACATAGACAATCCTTCACCATCTAATAGCTGCGTAACCCTCCTCACAGCCCTTTCAGCAATGGGATTCCAACAATTAGTCAACGAACCCACTCACAAAGCGGGTCACACACTGGACTTGATCTTCAGCAACAAAGGCATTACGACTACATCAAATTTGAAGATCCAAAAAGTACCATGGTCGGACCACATGCTTATCTCTACCTCTTTCACTTTGAAAGAAACCACCACTCCTAATATCCCTTCACCTTCATTCCAATACAGGAGGCGATGCTCCCCAGATGATCTCAACAACTTGCTAGAGTCACAGCTCCCTCTATTAGATCTCACCGACCCGAACACTGCCATTCGCTCCTGGAATAATATAACAGAAAATATAGCAAACAAGCTCTGCCCTTCAACTATAAAAAAATCTCACACCAATGCCTCCAACAGACAACCTTGGTTCACCAATGAACTCAGAAAACTAAAACAAAGTTTAAGAAAGAAAGAAGCAACTTGGCGTAAAACTCCTTGTGACTTCACCATTTCATCATACAAATCCACGCTATACCAATACAAAGCCCTCACTTCAAAATCAAAAAAAGATTACTTTGCATCTAAGATTCACAACTTGGTCTTTGATTCTAAAGCCCTCTTCGCTTATGTATCCAGCCTCACTCAAACTATACCACGAGAAATCCCCAGCGACTTGACACAATCCAAAGCTGAAGAACTCGCCCAGTTTTTCCAAAATAAAATCAACAATCTTTTAACTCAACTGCCTTCCAATACAGCTGATGCCCTCCCGACATATAATCACCCGACTTACATAAACTCCAGCCTAAACACTTTTGAGCCCATCTCTTCCACTGAGATACAAACCATCCTGAGAAGAATGAAACCTTCGTCTCATCCTGCTGACCACATCCCCACCAAACTACTCCTATCTATTCCTGACTCAATAGCCACATCATTATCAAACATCATCAACTGCTCTCTAGCCCAAGGATCCTTCCCAGATGATCTCAAAATGGCCTCAATCTCACCACTCCTAAAGAAACCCAACCTTGACCCGAAGGACCCCAACAACTTCCGACCCATTGCTAACCTCCCATTCATCGCCAAGATCATGGAAAAACTAGTCAACTCTCAACTGTCAAACTACATCGAAGACAATAATCTCTTCTTTGCCCCTCAACACGGATTCCGAAAAAACCGAGGCACAGAATCTCTCCTTATCTCTTTGACAGACCATCTCCTACTGGGCCTCGACAAAGGAAACTCATTCCTTTTGATCTTGCTAGACCTATCCGCAGCGTTCGACACGGTCAACCACGCTATCCTCCTAAACCAGTTGTCATCCATAGGAATCAGAGGCACCGTCCTTTCCTGGTTTAAAACCTTTCTCAACAATAGAGGTTACAAAGTCAAACTCCAAAACAAGGAATCCTCAAGATTTGACTCTACCATAGGAGTCCCACAAGGTTCTTCATTATCTCCGACTCTATTCAATATTTACCTTCTTCCTCTATGCCAACTTCTCACCGACCTCAATCTAAAGTTTTTTCTATACGCAGACGATATCCAAATCATCATCCCCATCAAAGACACATACTCTAATACTCTTGACTACTGGGAATCATGCCACCAAAAAATCAAACAACTACTCAACAGTCTACACCTCATCTTAAATTCCTCCAAGACTGAGATCCTTCTTATCTCACCTGAAAACAACACCAACAACAGTACTCTTCCCACCAATCTCCCTACCACACAAACTAGAGACCTAGGAGTGTTAATAGATAACCGGCTAAACTTCAAAGCACACATCAACAAAACAACCAAAGACTGTTTCTACAAACTCCAGGTCCTGAAAAGGATAAGACCTCTTTTCCACGCTCAAGACTTCAGAACGATCATCCAAGCAGTCATATTTTCGAAACTGGACTACTGCAACTCCCTATTGCTAGGTCTACCTTCATCATACTCCAAACCACTACAGATGGTTCAAAATTCAGCTGCCCGTATTCTGACAGGCGCAAGGAAAAGAGACCACATTTCACCCATCCTGAAAGAGCTTCATTGGTTACCCGTATACTTCCGCATCATGTATAAAGCCTTAACTATCACCTATAAAACTATACATCAACTCACCACTCTCGATCTCCAATTCCCTCTCCAAGTACATAATTCCACCAGACCTACCAGAGATGCATATAGAGGTTCCCTCCTGGTTCCCCCAGCGAAAACAACCAAACACATTACCGTAAGAGATCGTGCCACCTCCACAGCTGGCCCTCTACTGTGGAATTCCATTCCTACAGACCTCAGACAGGAGCCTTGCCTCCCAAATTTTAGGAAAAAACTTAAGACTTGGTTATTCAAGCAAGCCTTTCCGGACACAACTCAATGACACAATCCAATAACTCCTAAATCACCTTGCAGTTTGTTTATAACATTTATCTATTTTGTATACTACATTTAAATTGTATATTGTTTAACCATTTTCTATCCTCTTTTCTATTTTTCCTACTCCAAGTTTGGCCACCTTGTTACATGTAACTGTACCTTCTGTCACCACAGTTCTAGTTCTTTGTTCTTAAGTTCTATGTATTTTATTGCACCCCCATTCTATGTAAACCAGCAAGATATGTTTTCATGATTGCCGGTATATAAAAACTTTAAATAAATAAATAAAAATAAATAAATAAATAAATATAGGGAAAAATAATCCATGCTGTAGTTACACGATGTTAGGATTCATATCAGGAGCTACTACCCAGGAAAATGATCTAGGCATCATAGTGGATAATACATTGAAATCATCAGTATAGTGTGCTGCAGCAGTCAAAAAAGCAAACTTGCTGGGCAGACTGGATGGGCCGTTTGGTCTTCTTCTGCCATCATTTCTATGTTTCTATGTTTCAAACAGAATGTTAGGAATTATTAGAAAGTGAATGGTAAATGAAACAGAAAATGCCATAATGTCTCTGTATCGCTCCATGGTGAGACCACATCTTTCATACTGTGTACAATTCTGGACGCCACATCTAAAAAAAGATATAGCTGCAATAGAGAAGGTACAAAGAAGGGCAACCAAAATGATAAAGGGGATGGAACAGATCCGCCATGAGGAAAGGCTAAAGAGGTAAGGCCTGTTCAGCTTGGAGGAGAGATGGCTAAGGGGGGATATGATAGATGTCTATAAAATCATGAGAGATCTAGAATGGGTACACATGAATCAGTTATTTCCTTTTTCATATAAAAGAATGACTAGGGGGCACTCCATGAAGTTAGCAAATAGCACATTTAAAACTAATCGGAGAAAATTCTTTTTCACTCAACACACAATTAAACTCTGGAATTGTTGCCAGAGGATGTGGTTAGTGCAGTTAGTATAGCTGGGTTTAAAAATGGTTTGGATAAGTTCATGGAGGACAAGTCCATTAACTACTATTAATCAAGATGTCTTAGGCGTAGATTTTATAATTTTGCGCGAGCGCGTACTTTTGTTCGCGCACCAGGCGCGAACAAAAGTACGTTGGATTTTATAAGATACGTGCGTAGCCGCGCATATCTTATAAAATCCGGGGTCGGCGCGCGCAAGGGGGTGCACATTTGTGCAACTTGCGCGCACTGAGCCCGGCGCGCGCTGCCTGTTCCCTCCGAGGCCGCTCCGAAATCGGAGCGGCCTCGGAGGAAACTCTCTTTCCACCCCCCGCACCTTCCCCTTCCTCCCCCTACCTAACCTACCCCCCTGGCCGTATCTAACCCCCCCCCTACCTTTGTTGGCAGATTTACGCCTGCTGAAAGCAGGCGTAAATCTGCGCGCGCCAGTGGGCTGCTGGCGCTCCATCACCCAACCCAGGGGCTGGTCCGGAGGCCTCAACCACGCCCCTGGACTGGCACCACGCCCCCGGTCCCGCCTCAAACCTCACCCTGACCCCGGACACGCCCACGGACATGCCCCCTCCCCGCCCCTTTTATGAAGCCCTGGGACTTACGCGCGTCCCGGGGCTGTGCGCACACCGGCGGCCTATGCAAAATAGGCGCGCCGGCTTGAGAGTTCCCTGCGCATGTAAATCCGGCCGGATTTACGTGCGCAGGGCATTTAAAATCCGGCCCTTAGTTTTAGGGTACTTGCCAGGTACTTGTAGCCTGGATTGGCCACTGTTAGAAACAGGATGCTAGGCTTGATGGACCCTTGGTCTGACCCAGTATGACAATTTCTTATGTTCTTATCTTCTTTTCAATATTGCATTATTTCATGCAATATTTATGACAATTTAATAAATAGGTCCTTACAGATCAATTTTAAAAGCGTTGCTTGCATAAAAATACCTGCATACGCTCGTATGTGGATGGAAAATTTTATAAAATCACAAAATAAGCACTTATATTCCTATGAGTTCCTGAGAAATAAGGGAGCAGGAAAATAGAAGGGCATGGGCAGCCCAGTGACATTCTAGAATGGGGCCGATACTTACGTGTATAAATCTGAATTTTCAAACCGAAGACTACAGTGTGCATACTCTAGAGAGCAGCTTAATTTTACTGTGGCTCCTAATGAGAAGCAAATTTTAGAGCTTACAGGACTGGGTGATGGGACCAGGTGAACTGTGCAGCATGGAGGATGAAGCTCGCTATTAACTGGACAAACTAGTGGACTAATTGGAAAACTGGAAATGAACTTTGCGAGAGCATATGTTGTTTTTTTAATTTGTGACATACAAGTGTAATAGACGACAAGGTCCTATGGAAGACACATGTACTTAGCTGTGCTCAAGTACCTTCTTTTTTAACTATTTATTTATAAGCTTTCAAAACAAACACAAAGAATAAACTTTGTACAGAAACAGTGTGACATTATTCAGAAAATATTAAAGGAAAAAAAGAAAGGAATGTCCTGCAGACTCTCATCTTCTTAAACTTAGACTACTGTAACTCTGTTCTAAAAAACTGTCTTCTAAAAAAAACTACAACTATTACAAAATGTCACAGCTAGACTCTTAACAGGTTCAAGGAAATGTGATCTCATCTCACAATCACTGATAGTTTTCCATTGGCTAATGGCTAACAGTACAATCCGGAATCAACCTCAAAGCCCTAATATTAATACAATCCATCATTCATTCCATCAACGCTGGTTTGGTAGATGTAGCTCTACAATCTTACAAGCCACAGAGATCATTAAGATCTCAAAACATAGGACTACTAGCCGTGCATTCATTACAGAATACTCATCTAACAAAAATAAGAAACTGTGTGTTCTCAATAGCAGGCCCAACACTATGGAGCTCTCTATCCAAGTACCTAAGAATGACTCCAGAAACAACGAAATTCAAACATGACCTAAAAACATGGTTATTTCAAAATGCCTATAACCTAACTTAAAATCACCTGAGCACAGAGCATGCACCCTCAAGGACAAAGGGCCTCATTTTCTAAAGTATCGCAGGGCTGCAATACTTTAGGAAATGAGGGGCGGGGGGCCGAAAAGGGGGGTGGGCCTGCGCTAGCCGGCAGCGATCGTACCGTCGCAGTGCGATTGCTGCCGGTTTCGCCCCCAATAGTGCCACCATAGGAGGTATAGCTATTGGGAGTGAAATAGGATGCGAAAAGTTCCTTACCTTTCCGTTGTCCGCGGTGGCTTCGCGGAGTCGGCCCTGGTGACACCCCGATGACTCCTCTTCCGGGGCTGACTCCACCCCCATTTTGGTATCGCACGTGAAAAGGGACATTTCGCGTGCGAAACGTCCCTTACTGCGTGCGATATGTGTAGAAAATAAGGCCCAAAGTCACTAAGAACCTATCTATTGATCTAAATACCTTATACCAAATATGTGTTGATTTTTAAATGTATGATATTTGACCTCGTTAAGTCAATGTACATGTCAATTTCTAATATGTATGTCATGTTGTAAACTGTTGTGATCTTTATTTGGAATGACGGTATATAAAATGGCTACATTAAAAAGAAATTTAAAAATTGGCCCAAACAATAGATGGAGGGTGGAGGTAAAAGAAATAAGAGGAGACCAACAAAGTGAACATATCATAGGCCTCAACACTTGTGGTCATCAGAAAGGCTTTAGCATCAACAATATCCACATTTTAAATTCCAAAAAGGACAACACTCAAATTTGTAAGTACTGGAAGTCAATCTATCATCCAAAAATACCCTAAGTTGTTCAGTGGAAAAAAATTAAAACTATCTACATTAAACGTGGCCAAACATTTGCACGGATATCTAAGAAGAAATGCGGTTTCAAGGGTCTGAACTTCTTGATGCATATTAAGAAACACTTTTCTTCTATCCTAAGTGACCATGGCCAAAAAGAGATAAATTCTAACAGGAGCGTTGAGGAAATTTACATTTACATTTTTAAAATAAGCTTTTAATATAAAACTCATATCTTGCTCACTAAAAAAAAAGAAACATTTAATGTCACTCTCTCAATAATCTCCACTTTAGATGTCTCCAGAAATGCAGATAGATTCTCCACATCTAACCCAGGTTTAGATGGACTTAGTTGACCAGTCAGTGCTCTATAAGGAATGAAGAAAACTTCTTCAAATGCTGGAATTTGCTCTGATGTAAGATATAAGATTTCTATCAGATATTTCTTCAAGGTAAATGGGGAAGATTACCCATAACTTTAGGAAAATTAGTGAGTCTCAAACTTAGATGTCTAAATTGATTCTCCAAGTTCTCAACCCTCTTAGACAGAAAACCCCACTCATGTATAATCACTAAATTAACATTCTGAGGTTTCTGTATATTTTGACTCATAAATTGCAGCTTTTCATAATGTTCAGATAGAATACACTGATGGTCTTGAGCAACAGAGTCCAGTCTCTGAGATACAACCTCGACCCTATGTGAATGATCTATCAATGACTGGCACAAATTAGTGACCCAATCCCATAATGATTCAAGCATCACAACTGCTGCTTTAGCAGGAATGGAGAAAACTAAAATAACAGGAAACTCACTCTCTACCCGGGCTGGATGTAATGGTTCAGCCTCCGCCGAATTAAGATTCCAGAAAACATTAGCAATTCCACCAAAGTTCTTCCAATCTGCATGAGCCAGAGAGGGAACAAAAACAAGCTCAGAAGCAAGAATAACAGGGTTTCTCCCTCCGTGGTGCCTTTGTTGAGCTCATGACCGTGCATCATGGCAACTCCTTTGTCTTCTTGTAAAACAAACGGTAGCTATGAATGGGTGTCTGGTGGGCTTAGCGATATATATATCCTCTGGGGAGAGCAGAGCTCCTCTCTCTGCCCCTCCAATGGGACTGAAGGCTCACAATGCTTCGGTGGATGATGCAAACTCCTTGATGACTCTCTGATCCAATGGGAGTGAGGTCAAAGAGGGAAAAAAAAACCTTCCTTTCCTTTAAGGCGACATAATGAAAGCAGGAAACAAATAATGGAAAGAGCAGAGAAAAGACATGTCAGCTTATACCACCTTCTTAATTCCTCCCCCTAACTAGCCTCAGAGAACCTTTTTAAAATTAGGAGCATACTTATGTATGGTTGGTGTATTTTTAAAACATAGGTGTGCAAATGCATGCATGATTAAACATTTTAGAGGATCCTTGCTTGTGCACTGATATGCACATATATGGGTGCTCGTGAACTCATTTAAAATTACCGACATATACAATTGACAACATGTATTATAATATGTAATTTGGTCATATAGAGGGTCATTTTCAAAATGGACTTCTGTAGGTAAAACAGCGATTTATGTGCAGAAATGGCTTTTTACAAACTTGCCCACATAATATGTGAGTAAACTAATGTGCATATGTTCTGTTTACCTGGAATGATTGTAGGCATTTACATAGGTGGGGTTGAGGAGGGGACTATATGTACATGCATACAAATTATGCATGTAAATTATGTAAATTTTCAAGAATATTTCTGTGCACATTTTAGCAGATTTGTGTGCGGGCATCTTTAGTGGGATAATTCTCAAAGTGGATTTATGTGTAAAAGCCTTCTTTGAAAACTGATATAACTTACGTGCATTTTAGTTAAATTTTTTTATGTGGGCTGTTTGAAAATTATCCCTTTAATCAAGTACTATTAGAAATAGTAACAATATTCATTCTGGCGAAAACTTGATAGTTTGCAACAGGGTTTCCCAAACCAGTCCTGAGGATCCCACAGCCAATCGGATTTTCAGGATATCCACAATGAACATATATTAGACAAATTTGCATATCATGGAGACTCAGTATATGCAAATTTATCTCATGCACATCAAAATATCAGAACGTTTTGAAATTCATGAGCTTTTGAGACCACATTGGTCCCTTTTTCTGATTTAATCTATGTTGTATGACGGGGATAAGCAGCTTCATTCCCAAAGTGCCACAAACAGGCCTGGTTTTCAGGATATTCATAATGAATATGCACAATATATATTTGCATACAATGGAGCCATTGTATTCCTTCTGGATATCCTGAAAATAAGACTTGCTTGTGGCATGCCTGGATCAGAGTTGCCTACTACTGTTGTATAACATTTAAACCAGTAACTCTTTGAGCTCAAATGCTTTTCAGCTTTATCAACCAGCACTTGCACAAAGCTGAATCAAACTATAAGAAATCATAATCAAGTGTATGCTGCTCATGAAACCCAAATGAAGTTCTCAAGTTAGCCTAGTAAAGTGTATTGAATGTTGATTAGGCTATGAAATAAAATCAGTTCGTACATATGCGAACACACATACACAATACAAAAAAAGGTCTATTGATTCAGTCACTATGGCTGAAAATCTGTCTATATATACATCAACTATATAGTAAGCTCAGTAACTACAGATTTCTTTTCACAGAAGAAATTAATCATAGCTTATGCATTAAACTTTAAAAAATGAGAATTACATGTGTTATGCAGTGCATGCCTCCATGCCTATCCCTCAAAGGGTTACAGAAGCAGTCGATCTCACAATGCTGACAATTGCTCCAGAATTCCTCAGAAGACTGCCTTTTTCCCAAATACATTAGGAAAAAAAGGTGTGATCACTGAAGTAGGGTTTATCACAGCCATTTATCAGCTGCTCCAGTAGCTAGGTCTAAAGCAACCCTTGTGTCAGCTTGATGGACTTTGAAAGTTAAACAATACATTATTTCAAAGCATTAAAAAATGTCAGCCTGCTATCTAGATCCATTCAGTGAAGACATGGGGTTGAAGGCAAAGCATTTTTAAAGCATCTCAGAACAACAAACCATTTATCCTCATTTTTTATACCACAAAATGGAATGCTACCTAAAATCCTGAATGCTAACAGGACTGTGATGGGAATAGAGTACAAACAAAACATTTTTTCTTTAATTGATCTCAGATTAAGGACTTCAAACAGCAGCAGAACATTTGACAGTTTACTTCAATAAATGTTTTCTTCAACTTGGCAGGCTAATAACATTTTACAGGTGAGCGGCTGCTACTGAAGTACTCTGTTTTGTAATTATACCACTAGAAGCAGACAAAAATTTAGTTTAATGCGGTTTAAAGGGTGGTGGAGAGGAGTTACCTATGGTTTTAAAAGGAAGCAAATATTTATCTCTTTATGGTGAAATACAGTCAATATTAACTCTACAGGTTTACTTAGATTAACATTCATTTTGACAAAATTTCAGGAAATTCAAGGGTTTTGATTTCTAGAAGAGTTTTGCCAACAAATACATCTTCATTGTAATGTATTTCATGATTAGATATCCTCATTTTGGGATTTTTTTTTCCAGGAATTTATCTGTGTTTATTTCAACAAGAACAAAAGTGATATTTTTTAAAATGTTTATTTATGAAATTTTAACAGATACAACAGAAGTATTGTAGATTCAAAGAAATGTCACCTCAGGTACAAAAATGTAACCCCCGAAAACCTACCCCTGCCTTCCCCTGTGCACGCCGAGCCTATCTTGCATACTCTGCCCATGCTTATTGTCCAACATTCAGTCTTCAGATATTGTGGTTGTTTTAAATAATAGGTTACAGATTCCTATTAACAAGATTTCAATTTCAAGTTTGAGTTATTTTAGAACTCTTGGGTGGATGCCACTCAGTCATGTTGATGTGATACTCTTTAGTTTGTCAGTTTGAACTGTTATATCTCCATTGTAAGCAGAGATTTGTTTTACTTGCTCAGAATCATCTTTATTAAAAAAAGATTTCAGGTGTGGGTATGTTCCCAACATCTTCCTCGGTGAAGACTGAAGCAAATAATTCATGCAGGTTGTTTATATGCTATTTCCCTTTCCTTTTTGAGCACTCCTTTTATTCCTCCTCCTTCTAGTGGCCCCCAACTGACTACTTCTCAGGATTTTTGCTTCAAATGTACTTGAAAAAGATATTATTAGTTTTTGGCTAAATGGGAAGCTTCTTCATAAATTTTCTCTTGGTCTGTCTTAGATTTTTTTTTTGTTTTGTTTATATCTAATGCTACAGTGCTTATTCTCTTGCCTATTTTCTTCATTTTGGTCTACTTTCCATTTAAATAATTTTCTCATTCTATCATAGTCTTCATTTCTAACGTTAAAGGCTACTGCAGTGCCTTTACTTAATGTCCTCCCTCCAGCGATTCTGTCAAATGTGATTGTATTATGATTGCTATGCTATTACTTTATGGCTCTCTCACCCTAGCTTGATGGACTCTCTACCTGGGTAACATCAAGCTAGTTTGAGAGCGAACATTGTAAAAATCTCATCTTTGTGTGAGTTTCCTCACTCCAAATGAGATCAAATCTTCACAAGAGTGAACTGTTCTGTTCATACATCTCAGTTTGCATGTAAAGGCTCTCTCTCTCTCTCTCTCTCTCCCTCCCCCACCCCACCCTCCTCCCACATCTCTGTCTGTCCCCCAGCCTAAAAATACCCCAAACAGAATTTGCAAACAAATCGCAAATTGCATTATGGGCATAATGCAATTGAAAAAAGCATTAAAACTGTGATATTGTTTGTTATGGCTTTGCAAAGTCAGCCCACTTTTTCCAAAATCCTGCCCTAGACTCCCCAAAAATGTGCATCGCACCATGCATCAAGGCATTTTTTGCATGTGTTAACGTGTTTTTGCATGTTTTAAGGTGTTTTTCATATGCAAAAACGCGTTAACGCATGAGAAAATGCCATAACACAATTTGATAAATGACCCTATTAGTTTTTCAATTTTTTTTTTTAGTTTTGGAAATAGTATACATTATTTCCAACTAATGTGCACTAAAAACAATGTAAGAAAAAACACAAATTTTTGTGAGGTTTTTCTATTGTTTCATTTTGAAAACAGCAAGCAATGACAGACAATCTCACGGACATTGTCTATGTCATGTCAAACATATGTACATCTCTAGTAATTACCCCTCTTCAGGGACAGGATTTTGCTACACCTAAGCATTTTTGGTGCTTTTACATCCCCCCTCCCCCTATCTCCTCTGCTGAATGAAATTCAGAAGAGCTGGAAGGCAACAAATCTTAGCCAACCTGCTGCCCCCCAAATGTTTGCTGCACTAGGCACAGGTATAATGGGTACCTGCTGACAAATCCCGTATGACATAGTGAGGGCAAAGGTAGCGCCGGCGCCATTTTGAAGATTGGCAATATGGCCCGCGTGCAGGAGGTCGCTCCCGGACCCCCGCTGGACTTTTGGCAAGTCTTCTGGGGGTCAGGAGGCCCCCTCAAGCTGGCCAAACGTCCCTGGGGGTCCAGCGGGGGTCCGGAGGCGATCTCCTGCATGCGTGACGTCGGGAGCCAGGAACCAAAATGGCGCCGGCGCTACCTTTGCCCTGTCACATGATACGGGCAAAGGGCCACCGGCGCCATTTCTCAATGCAGCCATGGCCAGAGAGCTGGAGATTGCGTCGGGACCCCCCCCCCACTGGACCCCAGGTAATTTAAAACATTTTGGGGGGGTTCGGGAGGGTGGAGGATTTGTTTTAAAGGTTCGGGGTGGGTTTTAGGGTTTTTTTGGTGTGCCGGTTTTCCCGCGCCCTATTTAATGATACAATACAAATGCCCCTGACGATAAATCGGGGGCATGTGTATTGTATCATGCACTCTAACGATTTTGGACGATTTTAAAATTATCTGACGATAATTTTAATCGTTCAAAAACGATTCACATCCCTAGTTACAATATTATCTTGTGAGCTCTGAAAAAAAAGGGACATATCAAAACTAGCAAAGGGGGCCAGTATATCAGAAGAGTCTTCTTCAGGGTTAGACATTTTCTGAAAATCAAGCATATAATACAATTAAAAAGTATGAATTTTTTTTTTTTTCAGAATTAAAATGCATCACCTCTTTTACTTAGCTTGTAATAGCTCAGAACCAGACAAGAATCTTGTTTTGGGAAAATTCAGATACCAAAGGTTCGTAGCCCTCATATTCTCTAACAGTTCTTATTTATAGTGTAGGCTTAAATTGTCTTTAATTGCAGCTGTTGCACTAGATTGTAAGACTGAAATTGCAGCCTTGTGGAATGACACTTGAGGCTCAATATTCTCAATTCATTGATCTAATTGAGAAAATTTAGAAGATGACAAGTGGATTATAAACAGAGCTGGGAAACATTCTTCGCTAAAGAAATCTCCATATGGGTCATGACCCTCCAAATATCTCTCAAGGAGATAGCTTAAGGCTCAGGTGGAGACTTATCTATTATCCAGCTAAAAGGCAACTGGCAAACATAGCTGGATATTCAGTGGCCATTATTTAAAGTACAAGTCGCTAAGTAGTGTTGAATATCAGCCTCTGTATTTTTTGAAAGAGTAAATAACTTATTTACATTTACCTGTTCTATTTCACTCATGATTTTATAGAACTCTATCATATGCCCCCTCAAATATCTTTTTTCTAAGTTGAACAACCCAAACTTCTTTAGCTTCTCCTCATAGGAGAGTCATTCAATCGCCTTAATTATTTTGGTTGCCTTTCTCTGTACTTTTTCCAAAGTAATTATTAGGGATGTGAATCGTTTTTTGACGATTTAAAATATTGTCCGATATATTTTAAATCGTCAAAAATCGTTAGAGGCGATATACAATAGGAATTCCCCCGATTTATCGTCAAAAATCGTAAATCAGGGGAAGGGGGAGGGCGGGAAAACTGGCACACTAAAACAACCCTAAAACCCACCCCGACCCTTTAAAATAAATCCCGAACCCCCTCAAAATGTCTTAATTTACCTGGGGTCCAGTGGGGGGTCCCGGTGTGATCTTCCACTCTCGGGCCACGGATGCGTTAATAGAAATGGCGCAGGCGCTACAGGGCAAAGGTAGCGCCGACGCCATTTTGGTTCCTGTCCCCCGACGTCACGAGCGCAGGAGATCGCTCCCGGACCCCCACTACAAAATGGCGCCGGCCATATGGCCATTTTGCAATACAGCAATACGATTCGAGTGCAGGTCGCTCCCGGACCCCCGCTGGACTTTTGACAAGTCTTGTGGGGGTCAGGAGGCCCCCCTAAGCTGGCCAAAAGTCCCTGGGGGTCCAGCGGGGGTCCGGGAGCGATGATGAAAAGTCACCTTTAAGTTTACTTCTCTCCCTGTGATTTTTTTACATCCATGGATACACGTATCCTCTCATCTCTGTAAAATGTATTCAGCTTCATTTTCTTAGTTTCCATTTTAAACATGTCAAGCTCCTTCTGACATTCCCCAACCTGGGTATCAAACACCTCTTTAGACAACACCTGTTGTAGCTCTCTTGATTCCTTCTCAATTCTCTCCTTAATATCCTCAATCTGTGTTTTAATCTTGGAAATAATCAGCAGCATTAAATCATAAGAGCACTTATTCAGCACTGCATTCCACTGCATTACAAAATCCTCATCATTTGAAAATAAAGCGGGTTCCTTCATGAACCTCAAACCCCTTGGAATCCTTCTTACGTGACAATATTCGGCTAATGTCGCCACATGAAGTTCCATGCAGATCAACTTCTTATTTTTCACCAATTCATTCCAATCACCCTCACTTGTTCCAATACCAGAGTTATCCAAAAGTCTAAGCCATGTTAGGATGTCAGAAGCAGCCTGGTCCGTAAAACTATATAAATCATCCATTTTCCCATATTACCTACCCCAACTATACTAAACCCACTGTTATAAGTGAGGTACTCTCAACAATGGAAACCATTTTAGATACACAACACAGAGAGTATATCATACCCCCCTACTGAGAATAGCATACAGCATATACATGTAGGGGCATCATTAATCTAATAATCCATATATCATACCCATATAGGCAATAACAACCTGGATGTTCAAGAATAAACTGATTCTTAATTTACATAAGACAGAATCCCTATGGACCTTTGGCCTAACTAATTTTAAGTTAGATATCTATATTCCAATCTTTTCCAAACTTTGATATGTATTCTTTTTTTTTTTTACTTTAATTTGTCCATGAATGCTCAGATAAGAGAAATAGCTAGGACTGCCTTTATAAATTAAAATTGGTTTGATGGCTAATACCTTTCCTTTCTATTGGTGATTTTACAACAGTCATGCATTCCTTAGTACATTCCCATTTAGATTTCTGAAATTTGGGCTATTTGGGTTTTCCATCATCACTTCTTCAGTTGATTCAATTGGTTCAGAACACTGCTGCTCAGTTGAAAATTGGAGTTTACCAGTTTGAGTATATTACTCCTAGTCTGCTAGCCCCTCATTGGCTACCTGTTTCAGGATCATCTCCTTGATTTTTAAAGCCTTGCATTGTGAGCCTCCTGCAAATCCAAAATGTACACTATCTTAACTCCAGCCTGTTCCTTGAGTTCTATGAGAATGCTTAATCTTACTGTTCCTACTTTCAAACTATTGGGGTAGATTTTAAAACCCCTGCGCCGGCACGCCTATTTTGCATAGGCCGCCGGCGCGCGCAAAACATAGGCCGGGAGGGTGGTCCCAAGTCCCCCGGCACTGCGGCCTGTGCCGGGGGATGCCGGGGTGGCAAGTTACGCCGGGGGATGCCGGGGTGGCAAGTTACGCCTGCTTGAAGCAGGCGTAACTTGCCCAACAAAGGTAGGGGGGGATTTAGGTAGGGCTGGGGGGTGGGGTAGATAGGGGAAGGGAGGGGAAAGTGGGGGGACGCGGAAGGAAAGTTCCCTCTGAGGCCACTCCGATTTCGGAGCGGCCTAGGAGGGAACGGAGGCAGGCTGCGCGGCTCGGCGTGCACAGGCTGCCGATTTTGCATAGCCTTGTGTGCGCCGACCCCGGATTTTATAAGATACGCGCGTATCTTATAAAATATTGTGTACTTTTGTTCGCGCCGGTGGCGCGAACAAAAGTACGCACACACATATGTTTTGAAGCTCTACCTCAGCATGAATAGTTGTGACTAGGGCTAGAACTTTTACTGTTGCTTCTCCAGTGTTCTGGAATTTGCTTCCTTCTGTCTTGCAATCTCAAGTGTGTTATTCAATTTTTAAAAAAATATATTTTTTTAATGAACAGGATGGGGTTCTCACTGAGGGAGTAATTATTTTTTGTTCTGGCAGGGTTTTCATTTTACTGTTTACTTTATTAATGCATTCTCTTTTTGCCTGATTATGTGTGTGATTATTGCATTATGTTACTGTTGCACTCTTGAGAACTAGTTGCTGAATTGGCAAATTATAAATTATTTTAAATAAATAATATCTCAACTCGTTTCTCCCTGAATGAAGTGATTCTTTCAATCTTAAAATCCCTCTCATAGAACACGTGTCTGTCATCATTTCCTACTGATATTTGACTAGGAATGAGAACTGCCACATTTTTAAAAGACAACAAACATATACAATAATTGAATGCAACTTGAAGGAATCAGAAACAAAGAAAGGACACCTTTGAAATCTCTCACACATTGCAACAAGTTTATGAAGCACTGGAGTTAGTTAATCAGTGGATGTGTAAAAATCATTTAATGCTTAATTTTAGTAAAACAGAGGCTTTGTGTTTTTTAGGTCCACAACTTTTTTAACAGATCAAAATATTCTTCCCTTTCTGAACTGGGTTAACAACCTAGATGTTCTATTTGATATGTATAAACAGAGAAACAGAGAAACATGATGGCAGAAAAAGAACATATGGCCTATCCAGTCTGCACATCTGTCCAATTAATTTATCATTATATTTCTCCCAAGCTTTCTTGAATTCAGACACTGTTTTTGTCAGATACCACTCTGTCCTTTAAGTCCCAGCTTCAACAGCTCCTCTGTGTGCTTTATTACAAACTTCAATTACTTAGATGTATGAAATATATTCTGGATCCAGGAGATTTTTTGCTCCATCATTCAAGTTTATATTCTTACTTGTGTTGATTATGGTAACTTGCTTTACTTCAGACTACCAAACTCTTGCTTTAAAGCATTACAAATTCTATAGAAGTTTGCTGCCCGTTTGATTTCAGGAAAACTTCAGAATGAACATATTATTCCAGCTCTGAAAGAATTGCATTGGCTGCCCTTAAAAATAAATTGAAATTTAAAATCCTAAATTTGATATTTAAGGCATCAAAACATGATGATTTCAAATATCTCAGATCCGCCTTGATACCTCTACTCCAGTTCAGGACCTATGATCTGCAGGTAAATGTTTGCTTTCAATACCTTCTATTAAAACTGCTTGCTTATCATGCATTTTCTGTTTCCAGTTTTACATGTTGGAATGCTTTATTACATTTTTTAAGAGAGATTGATGACATTGTAGGGATGTGAATCGTTTTCCATATCGTCTTAACGATAGAAATCGTGTGGCAGGGCAAGAAAATCGTCTTAGGCACGATTTTTTAGTTAAAAAATCGTTAAAAATCGTTTTTTCCGATTAGTGCGCACTAACGGGAGTTAGTGCGCACTAACTGGGAGTTCGTGCGCACTAACTGAAAATGATACAATTTGACACTTTTCAGGTCAGTTAAGGTCAGTTTAGGAATGAATATGTATTCCTATTGGCTGCCCTCTTATTTATTCATGTTACCAAGTTTCCTACTGACAGTATATGGGGGATGGGAAATGGAAACAGTTGGTAGCTTGACAAAACAAGTAATGTGATCAGTCAATGTGACTAGAACTTGTGCCCTAACCCTGATACCAGGGGTATTGTGATCTTCCTGCACACAGTGCCCTATCCCTATTAATACCAGGAGTGTTGTGATCTTCCTGCACACAGTGCCCTATCCCTAATACCAGGGGTGTTGTGATCTTCCTGCACACAGTGCCCTATTCCTGATACTGGGGGTGTTGTGATCTTCCTGCACACAGTGCCCTATTCCTGATACCGGGGGTGTTGTGATCTTCTTGCACACATCCCGATATCAGGGATAGGGCACTGCATGCAGGAAGATCACAACACTCCTGGTATTAATAGGGATAGGGCACTGCATGCAGGAAGATCACAACACTCCTGGTATTAATAGGGATAGGGCACTGCATGCAGGAAGATCACAACACCCCTGGTATCAGGGATAGGGCACTGTGTGCAGGAAGATCACAATACCCCGGAGGAGTGAGGGTCAGGCAGCTCCCCCCTGTCTGTGAAGCCAGCCTCTCACTAGTAATGCAGGGAGGGAGCTGTCTCAGACTTCACCATCCTCCCCCCCCCCCCTTACCCACACACCATTCACTAGCTGGGACATGGGGGAAGTCAGGAGTGAGGGTCAGGCAGCTCCCTCCTGTCTGTGAAGCCAGCCTCTCACTAGTAATGCAGGGAGGGAGCTGTCTCAGACTTCACCATCCACCCCCCCCCCCCCTCACCCACACACCATTCACTAGCTGGGACATGGGGGAAGTCAGGAGTGAGGGACAGGCAGCTCCCCCCTGTCTGTGAAGCCAGCCTCTCACTAGTAATGCAGGGAGGGAGCTGTCTCAGACTTCACCATCCTCCCCCCCCCCCCCCCTCACCCACACACCATTCACTAGCTGGGACATGGGGGAAGTCAGGAGTGAGGGTCAGGCAGCTCCCCCCTGTCTGTGAAGCCAGCCTCTCACTAGTAATGCAGGGAGGGAGCTGTCTCAGACTTCACCATCCTCCCCCCCCCCCCCTCACCCACACACCATTCACTAGCTGGGACATGGGGGAAGTCAGGAGTGAGGGACAGGCAGCTCCCCCCTGTCTGTGAAGCCAGCCTCTCACTAGTAATGCAGGGAGGGAGCTGTCTCAGACTTCACCATCCTCCCCCCCCCCCCTCACCCACACACCATTCACTAGCTGGGACATGGGGGAAGTCAGGAGTGAGGGTCAGGCAGCTCCCCCCTGTCTGTGAAGCCAGCCTGTCACTAGTAATGCAGGGAGGGAGCTGTCTCAGACTTCACCATCCTCCCCCCCCCCTCTCACCCACACACCATTCACTAGCTGGGACATGGGGGAAGTCAGGAGTGAGGGTCAGGCAGCTCCCCCCTGTCTGCGAAGCCAGCCTCTCACTAGTAATGCAGGGAGGGAGCTGTCTCAGACTTCACCATCCTCCCCCCCCCTCACCCACACACCATTCACTAGCTGGGACATGGGGGAAGTCAGGAGTGAGGGTCAGGCAGCTCCCCCCTGTCTGTGAAGCCAGCCTCTCACTAGTAATGCAGGGAGGGAGCTGTCTCAGACTTCACCATCCTCCCCCCCCCCCCTCACCCACACACCATTCACTAGCTGGGACATGGGGGAAGTCAGGAGTGAGGGTCAGGCAGCTCCCCCCTGTCTGTGAAGCCAGCCTCTCACTAGTAATGCAGGGAGGGAGCTGTCTCAGACTTCACCATCCTCCTCCCCCCCCCCCCTCACCCACACACCATTCACTAGCTGGGACATGGGGGAAGTCAGGAGTGAGGGTCAGGCAGCTCCCCCCTGTCTGTGAAGCCAGCCTCTCACTAGTAATGCAGGGAGGGAGCTGTCTCAGACTTCACCATCCTCCCCCCCCCCCCTTCACCCACACACCATTCACTAGCTGGGACATGGGGGAAGTCAGGAGTGAGGGTCAGGCAGCTCCCCCCTGTCTGTGAAGCCAGCCTCTCACTAGTAATGCAGGGAGGGAGCTGTCTCAGACTTCACCATCCTCCCCCCCCCCCTCACCCACACACCATTCACTAGCTGGGACATGGGGGAAGTCAGGAGTGAGGGTCAGGCAGCTCCCCCCTGTCTGTGAAGCCAGCCTCTCACTAGTAATGCAGGGAGGGAGCTGTCTCAGACTTCACTATCCTCCCCCCCCCTCACCCACACACCATTCACTAGCTGGGACATGGGGGAAGTCAGGAGTGAGGGTCAGGCAGCTCCCCCCTGTCTGTGAAGCCAGCCTCTCACTAGTAATGCAGGGAGGGAGCTGTCTCAGACTTCACCATCCTCCCCCCCCCCCCTCACCCACACACCATTCACTAGCTGGGACATGGGGGAAGTCAGGAGTGAGGGTCAGGCAGCTCCCCCCTGTCTGTGAAGCCAGCCTCTCACTAGTAATGCAGGGAGGGAGCTGTCTCAGACTTCACCATCCTCCCCCCCCCCCCCCTCACCCACACACCATTCACTAGCTGGGACATGGGGGAAGTCAGGAGTGAGGGTCAGGCAGCTCCCCCCTGTCTGTGAAGCCAGCCTCTCACTAGTAATGCAGGGAGGGAGCTGTCTCAGACTTCACCATCCTCCCCCCCCCCTCACCCACACACCATTCACTAGCTGGGACATGGGGGAAGTCAGGAGTGAGGGTCAGGCAGCTCCCCCCTGTCTGTGAAGCCAGCCTCTCACTAGTAATGCAGGGAGGGAGCTGTCTCAGACTTCACCATCCTCCCCCCCCCCCTCACCCACACACCATTCACTAGCTGGGACATGGGGGAAGTCAGGAGTGAGGGTCAGGCAGCTCCCCCCTGTCTGTGAAGCCAGCCTCTCACTAGTAATGCAGGGAGGGAGCTGTCTCAGACTTCACCATCCTCCCCCCCCCCCTCACCCACACACCATTCACTAGCTGGGACATGGGGGAAGTCAGGAGTGAGGGTCAGGCAGCTCCCCCCTGTCTGTGAAGCCAGCCTCTCACTAGTAATGCAGGGAGGGAGCTGTCTCAGACTGGTATCAGGGTTAGGGCACTGTGTGCAGGAAGATCACAACACTCCTGGTATTAATAGGGATAGGGCACTGTAAGAGATGACTGTAGTAGATTGAATAAAGATCTGATGTTTCTGCTCTCCTCACACCAAACAAAAACAACACACAAGCAGAGAAGCCCTTCTTACAAAGCTGAGCTAGTGAGTTAAGTAGGAGGAAAAGTAAACATACTGGTGCCAGTGTGGCTACTTAAAAAATACACTTACCAACAATCAATTACATATATTTGAACTGTGTACAGTTCCAGCCAGGACCACCTTTCTAAAATGCACAGTGATTGGCAAATTCAACATGCACTAGCATTTCAGGTGCCTGCTAACAAAAATAATAAACAAACAAGTTCTAGTCACGTGAGTGCTGATCATTACATTACTTTTTTTGTCAAGCTTCCAACTGTTTCCATTTCACATCCCCCCAACCATATTGGTAACATCAATAGATAAGAGCACAGCCAGCCAATAGGAATACATACATACATATTCATTCCTAAGTGACCTTTACTGACCTGGGAAGTGTGAACACTTTGTTTCATTTTCTGTTGGTGTTCGTTAGTTTCCAGTTCCATTTCCCATCCCCCCAACCATCACCTCAGTGGTAACATCAATAGATAAGAGGGCAGCCAGCCAATAGGAACACATATTCATTCCTAACTGACCTTCAGTGACCTGGAAAGTGTTTATTTGTATCATTTTCAGTTAGTGCGCACTAAATCGAGTTAGTGCGCACTAACGGGGAGTTAGTGCGCACTAACTCGAGTTAGTGCGCACTAACACGATTTAACGATTTTTAACGATAAATCGTTAGAATTTCTATTGTATTGTGTTCTATAATGATTTAAGACGATATAAACATTATCGGACGATAATTTTAATCGTTGAAAAACGATTCACATCCCTATGACATTGCATTGTTTTGGAAACTGCTTAAAGCTCTGTGATGTGATTGTGGACCCTTGGACTGAGGTGAGATTGGCTCAACCAGGGGTTCTCACTGCCTGCAGGCAGACCCTGGCATGACAGATACTAGCGCAAATCTTCATCTATACCAGCCCTCGTTCCCCTCTGGTTGAGCCTTTGGGTGCCAGGGCTGGCAGGACTTAGGCAAGAGTCCTGGGGTAAGGCAAGGTAGCTGAGTCCAGGGCCAGGCTAGGGTCAAAGGCAGGTAGCTATCAGGTGTAATGATGGTCCAAGCAGGGGTCAGTACTGGTCAGTGCAGTACATACAATATCCGTATGAGTAGGTTGGAGTGCAGGTAGGTAGAGAAAGATCAAGACAGGCAGAGAAGGCAGGATCAGGCTGGGCAGATGCGGCAGAAACAGGCTGATCAGAGGAAGCAGGAACAGGTTGGCAACATGCACTACAAAAGTAAATGGACCTGTTGCTGAGGCATTGGGAGAGTGTCTAGCCTGGTCTTAAATAGAATAAGGATGATGATGATGTCATCAAAGGGGTCCATTTTTTTTTTCCTGCTGTGGACCCTTTAAAAGTGTGAGTGTTGGCATGCGCTAGGGGAGACTGGCAGCATCTTGCCATGCTGGCTGCAATGATGAAATCCTACTGTGAGAGGAGGGAAGGTGCGGCATTGGAGTGAGTAGCGTGGCTTGTGGGAATCTCCCATGATCTGAGAAATGCAACAGTACCACCCCTCTTAGTCTTCTTCCTTGAGATCCAGGATTTGGGTTTCAAGGAGTATTGTTGATGGAAATCCCTTAAAAGATCAAGATCAAGTATATTGGTAGATGGCTCCCATGAATTCTCCTCTGGGTCATAATGTTTACAAGAAATCAAGCATGGTATAATCTTGTGTGATTCCACATTTCCTGCAGAGGGCTCGCCATTAGTGAGCGGTAACATCCCTATCCAAGAGAATGTGATCAGGGAAGTTGTGTAAGTGTAAGATATTTTGTGTGAAAAGAAGTGCCAATTATAATGTGGAAGGGAGACCCATTCTGTTGCCTTTCTTGCAGCAACCCAGACTTGTTGAACTTTGAATATAGTGTATTCTTCAGAGATGATTTCTTTGGGTTCTGGGATGGTGCATGTAGGCCATGAAATTACCAAAGGTAAGACTACAACCTAGCCAAAAAACATTCAAAAAAGAACTGAAAACATGGCTGTTCACCAAAGCCTACCAAAACACACACAGCCACTAACCCACCCCACACCACTCTGGAAGATCACAAACATCCATGCTACTTGTCTAAACCCATGAGCAAAACCTTGCTATATACTGATAACTTGGTTACCCTTAACTATCTAATGTTATACTGTATTTCCTACTATTTCCTACTAATTGTTGTTCTATATTTAGACCTTTGTTACCTTTTAAAAATTTAGCATTAGAATGTACTTCCTATGAAAAATTGCTAACCATGTTAACAAAATGTTAAAATTGTAAACCATTGTGATAGCAATACTGAACGACGGTATATAAAACTCTACAATAATAATAATAATAATAATAAAGGTTTGAGCAAGGAAATGTGGAATTATGAATTTTTAGGGTGGAAGGTAATTTCAGCTGATAGGTTACTAGGCCAAGCTGATGTACCACCAGGAAGGATCCTATGAAGTGAGGTGCAAATCACAATGAGGGGACATGAAGGCATACATGTGGTGCTCAGTGATATCTTGTCGCCTACATTAAGTTGAGGGGCTGGCCTTCTTCTGGCATCAGAGACTCTTCTTGCTTTCAAGGAAGCCTTGCTAATCAGCTGATTGGTTTGTTCCCAGAGATTCCAAAGTTCTTCAACAGAAACTAGAGCTGTTATTGAAGTTACCATTAGTGAAAGCAGTAAGAGTGTAGGAAGGTCTTAAGCATTCAGTTTGTGCGTGATAGGCAGTGGTATAATCTTGTGTGATTCCACATTTCCTGCAGAGGAACATCCCTATCCAAGAGAATGTGTTCAGGGAAGCTGTGTAAGTGTAAGATATTTTGTGTGAAAAGAAGTGCCAATTATAATGTGGAAGGGAGACCCATCAAGGGAACAAAATATGCCAACTTGGAGAAATGATCTATTGCCACCCAAATCACTGTGGCATTGTGAGAAAGAGGAAGGTCTATGATAAAATCCATGGACAAGTAGGTCCAGGGTTTACAGGGAGCTGGCAATGACTAAAACAACCCCCAGGATTGGCCATGCAAGGATTTTTGCTGGGCCCAAGTAGGGCATGAATTGAATTAGTCAATAATATCATGCTTCATGTGAGACCACCACTGGTGGCACTGAAGCAAATTGAAGGTTCATGCCACTCCAGGATGTCCTGTGACCTGAGGGTCATGGGCCCATTTTAATACTTTCTCAAACAGTCTAGAGGGTACCACAGTCTTCCCAGAATGGACTGTATCATGGCAGCTAGATATATATTGGTAGGGTAGATGATATGTCTGAGGGCTTCTGGTAGTCCTCATTCTGTAAGGAGCAGGACAGCATGTCTGCTCATTGATTCTTAGATGCTGGGTGGTACCATAACTTAAAATCGAAGCAGGTGAAGAAAAGGGACCATTGGGACTGTCTGGGATTAAGCTGCTGGGCTTGGTGTAGGTACTCTAGATTCTTATGAACTGTATATATCATGTAGTGATGCTGAGCCCCTTCAATAAGATGGTGCCACTCTTCTAAGACCAATTTCACAGCCAAGAGTTCCCATTTTTAAATATCATAGTTGCATTCTGAGGACAAAAATCTTGTTACAGATGAAGGAGCATGGAAGGTGGGTACCTTCATTACTGTGCTGGCTGAGTATAGCCCCTACCCCAAGGATAAATGCATCTATCTCTAGAATGAAAGGCCGAGATTGGTCTGAGTGGTGCAGACAAGGCCCCTGGGAAAAGGCAGTCTTTACCTCTTAGAAGACCTTGAGGGTCTCTGGTGTCCAATTCTAGGTATCGGTGCCCTTGCGAGTAAGGATGGAAAGAAGTGCCATTAAGGTAGAATAATCGGGGATAAACTGGCAATAATAACTGGTAAAACTCAGGGATCTTTGTATAGCTCAGAGTCTGTCCAGACGAGACCTCTCTAGAATGGCATTTATTTTGTCCAGATCCATGTGAAGTCCATCTGAGAAATGATGTAGCCCAAGAAGAGGAGCTCCTCTTGCTCGAAAAGACATTTCTCAAGTTTGGCATACATATTATTTTCTCAGAGATGGTGCAGGAGCATCATGATGTGTCTGTGATGAGAGGTCATTTTTTGGGAAAAGATCAGAATATCATCACTCAAGGTGAGGGTTAGGTATTGGTGTAGGGGGTTAGGGGCCACTTTGACATTCAATGTGAGATGGACCCTACTTGGGTAACATCAAGCTAGGTGGGGATAACATTGCACAAATCTCATCTTGGAGTAAGTTTCCTCTCTCCGACGGTCCTCAGATCTTCACAAGAGACCACTGTTCTGTTCATACATCTCACATTGAATGTCAAAGTGGCCCCTAACCCCCTACACCAATACCTAACCCTCACCTCGAGTTACTAGGTGGGCACTAATGGTAGTTAGTGCACATTGACTCCCGTTAGTGCACACTAGCCCGAAAATTAATTTTTTCCAAATTTTGGAAAAAAATTAAAACTTTTTTCTGTTCTCACGAACCATTCCAAATTAGGCAATTTTGTTGAAATTGCCTAATTCGGGAAAATGATTGCACATCCCTAGAGTTTAATAAATGTTGTGAATGAAGGCTTATAGTGCTGTAGCCCTGGTTGAGGTCAACTTTGAGATAGAAGACCAGAAGGGAAAAAGGAAATTACTAGACACTAAAGAATAAATTAATGAATAAAGAAATCCATTTTTTTTAATGGATCCCTGGAACAAAGTTACGTCATCAGAATATAAACTTTGTAGTACTTATATAGTAACTGTGGGAACCTAAATTTTATTTTGCTTTCTCCTATTTTCTGTGCATTATTTTGATTTAAACATAAGAAAAACATGTAGTATATTGTTTTATGCCCTTTTATTGATAATCTCTCTCACTTAATTCCACTTACACATTTTCATAATATCATATGGTAGAGCATGCAGTGTACTACAATGCAATGTTACTATTTACTTGAGAACAAAGATAACACATCAATATGGAGATGACTACATATGCTAGTATTATGCTTATAAATAGCTTTGATATCATATTGGGAAAACAAATGCCACATACAAAGAACTTATAACACTTATCATTACTATTATAGCTTAACCTGGTAAACATTATAACAATGGAAGGCATTTAAATGCATGCAATTTTCTATCAATTTTTTCTAAGGTATTATTTACTAGGGATGGAGAGAGTGGAAAATGTAGTTTTGTTTTTCTTTTCATTTTGTTTTTTTTTTCTCCATGAATTTCATTTTGAATAATGTTTATATTGCTTTTATAGTTTAAAAAACCTAAATAACTTTTGAACCCCCCCCCCAAAAAAAAAAAAAAAGCAGAAAAAAAAACCTGGGGTCTTCCCATGCTCCCCAACATCCCTCCCACATGGAAAAATGCTAGGACCAGGATCCTCCCTATCCCCCACTTACTTGGTTTAGGGAAAATCTGCAGATGAGGCCTAGGCCCTGGCCCAAGGTGGGGCCTTGCATTGGGCCTAGGTTGAGTTGTGACCTAGAGTGACCTAAGCTTATGCATAGCCGATGC
Source organism: Rhinatrema bivittatum (assembly GCF_901001135.1). Lineage (NCBI taxonomy): Eukaryota > Metazoa > Chordata > Amphibia > Gymnophiona > Rhinatrematidae > Rhinatrema > Rhinatrema bivittatum. The sequence continues at coordinate 106,131,763 of NC_042615.1, read as the reverse complement.
TTCGTTCTGGGCATAGGTGTTGGGCCAGCTGGTCTTGAGATATAGGCTCAGGCTGAAAGCCTCAGGTTTGCATAGGCCTACACTTGGTGGGTCGCTGCAACCTTGGCCTAGGCCCTATGCAAAGCTCAGACTTGGAGGCCTAGACCTGACACCTGGGCCTTGGCCTAGGTGTGGGCCCTGGCCCATGCCCAATGCTATGGCCCAGCCCAGAAGCCCAGTTGCAATGCCTATGCCAAGGGTCAGGCCCCGGCCTGCAGCCCAGGCCTTGGAGCGGCATCTTCTTTCTTTGGCCCTTCTTCACCACTGACACCATCCATTATGGCCATTGTGCCAGAGTTAATTAATTATATGATAATTAATTAACTCTGGCACAACTTCCCCAGCAGTTGGTATCATTTTGATGTACGACATTTGAATTAGCTGCCATACATCAAAATGGCACCTTCCACTGGAGAGGATGTGCTAGAGTAAAGCATCTAAATAACACGCATAAAATCTACTTGCTTAATTCTGGAACATCCCCCCTAGTGAAGGGCACCATTTTGATGTACAGCAGCTAAATCAACTGCCATACATCAAAATGGTGCCCTCTGATGGGGAGGATGTGCTGGATATTTATTTATTTATTTAGAGTTTTTATATACCGACCTTCTCGATATACATAATCGAATCAGGTCGGTTTCCATAAAACAAAACTTTCGCAAGTAAGGCGTTACATTAAACAATAAAACAGAGTATTGAACTAAAGTGTACAGCATAACATTAAACAATAAACGGCGAATAGAACAATAAAACGTAAATCAATAAATATTAAATCTTATATATAGATATATATATATATAAATATATATATATAAATAAATATATAAAATTAACTCTGGCACAATGGCCCTAATGGATGACGCCATTTAGCAAAGAAGAGCCAAAGAAAGAAGATGCCAAAAACAAGCTCTGGGGACTGGGCTCCAGGCTTGGGCTTGACCCTGGGCTAAGACCCAGGTCTTGGAACCCAGTATACGGGCCACCCCTGGCATTGGGACTGAGTCCGGGCCATGATGTTGGGGCTGGGCCCAGGCCCTGGGCTAGACTAAGGCCCAGATGTCGGGTCTTAGCTACTGGGCTAGGTCCTGGCATTGGGTCTGGGTCTGGGCCGAGGCCCCAGTATTGGGATTAGGCCAAAATGAGATGTAGAATTTGGTAAGTATGTGGCAGGGGGCACTGGGAAATTTCCCAATCCTGGACATGAGCTTTTGCTCAGGTTTTGCCTAGGCCCTTGCATCAGGCCAGAGCCTAGGCTGATTCACCATCCGGCTTGGGTGTAGGCAGTTTCCACTTCTTCAGGTCATTGCCTTTGCCTTGGCAAGGCCCAGTCTTCAGGCCTAGGCCATTGCCTAGGCTGAGACACTAGAGTTGTGCTTGGATGTAGGCCTGGACCCCTTCTTTGGGTTTCAGCATACTCCCTAGGCAAAGCCCCAGCTTCAGGCCTAAGCCTAGGCCCGACCGGCAATTATTTTTTTATTTTTAAATAGGTTTTCAAAATTAAATTCATTCAATTTTGAAAATGATCTGAAACAAAATAGGAAATTTCATTTTATTTCCTATTTTGATCCTCCTGGCAACAATTTTGGAAGTAGTTGTTCCAAACAGTGAAACATTTCAAAAGTTTTCCAATAGCAGTAATAGCTATTTTTTGGACATTTTGTAACAAATATGAGAAAAATGTTGTACATCTCTGCTAGAATTGAACTGAAAATGACATTCAGAAAAGAGGGCATTTTTTTAACCTAACATTGAGCAACATCAATTTTCGTTCAAGTGCAGCACATCTGAGCAACTTAACAGTAATGAGAAAGAAAGCAATGTGATAGCATTACATTAAGAGAAAGATAGCAAAATCAGCTTACAAAGATGACAGGAAAGTTATAGGGGTTCATGTAAGTAACAAATTTAACTTCTGTATTATTCTCTTCCTCTGTGCTACTTGCTAAAATGTCATCCGAGGGTCCCTAATTTTAATCTGTAAGCAAGTAAGCAGCTTGCTTTTTTAATTTCCTCCTTTGCCTTTCATTACCCTAAGGTTAGGTTCAGCTGCTGAGAATGTTTGAAGTTACCTCATGCAAGCATGAGACTGTGACTATTCCATGACTTCCAGACATTCATAAAATTCTAGTTTATGGAAACATGAATCATGACTTTATATCTGTTTATGATCCTCTTCAAAGCATCTCTACTTACTCTTTCCCATCCATTTCCCATAAGAGGCTCATTCTGCATAGCCTCCAGCAATTTTCTTTTTTATTACACACCCTCTGACATACAACAGTCAAGTATTACAGTGTCTTTCTCTGACTGAGACAGCAATCACCAGTTTACTTGAGTTACTTTAAGTTCTGCAATTTGGTCTGCCATTAGTTGTTATCATAAAAGCAATACTTGGCTCATTATAAAGCAGCAGACAGTATTCAGTCAAAAAAAATGGTTTGATTTGTAGACATTCCTTTTTTCATGCTCAACTATACAGTAGTTGCCAGCTGTAGTGGAATGACAGTGGAACTGTTTCATTGAGGAACGTGGGAGAGACTTTTCCTAATATTACTTTGTTAAAAAAAAAAAAAGAAATGATTAAATATTTATGAATCAGAAATTTTCAGTCTTTGTGAAAAAAGAAAAGGTGGGCCCTATTATTAAATGGTGACAGTATTGCTTTGACAGCAACTCTGTTTCTTTTTAGAACTGGTGTAGCTGTCAAAGCAATGCCAAACATGCTAGAAGCAGGTTGCTTCTTTCCAGTAAATAACTCCAGTTAACGCTCAAGGGAGCTCCAGGTGGGGTGGGAGGGTGTAGGATAGGGGCCAGCAGAAGGGGTGGATTTCTCAGCAGAAATTTATGGTTATTCAATGATATTCTGGGGGGGTGGGGGGGAGAGCAGGAGAAGGAGATGTGAATTTTCGGCCTATAGGCCTGATACCTTGAAACTTTATTTTGGGGGTCATTGGGGGTGGGACTCGACTGCCAATGAATTATATACTTAACTAGGATGGGGTGATCAGGCTGAAAGGCTCACAATGCTACCTTTGATTTTTATCTCCTTGCATTGCCACTTAACTGGCTATATCATTTGAAACATGTTCCTGGTTAACAACCCTGCTTTTGCCAATGTCCACAGTTAGCCAAATATCTTGTTAGGTGAACGTGACTCTGCCCCCAAAGCACCCCTTATTCTGCTAGATTTTGGTCTGATAATGACTGATACAACTAAAATTTACCATGAGGTAAAAACAAATAAGGTTGGCAAGTTGTTCTTCTCTTCAAGTCAATCTGTCTTAGGTAAACTGACTGCTGTGCACTGTGCTGCAGCAGACAGAAAGACACAAACATAGTCATATTCATTGCCACTGCTTCAATCTCCACTCCTATCCTGCCACAGTGAACAGACAGAAAGCAGTTCCTCTATCTCACTGCCACAGTGAATGACAGCACTGTGAATGCAGCAGTGAAGATCAGAATAAGCATGTGCCAATGCCAAAGCCTTCTTTTTGAAAGCTTTTCTTTCACTCTAAGACAGTGTCTTCCAACTTTTCAAGGCAAAGGCACATGTACAATAATGAAAATGTTGTATGGATTGCCAACCTGTATGAGGCAGGCATTGTGGACATGGAAAGGACTAACAGAGACTAAAGAAAAGTTAGGAAAGCTCTAAAAGTCCTACCAGTCTCTCTTCCAAATTTTAAAATAAAGGGAGAGAGGGGATGGAGAGGCAAGTTAACCCATCACAATGGACCAGCTACCTCTAAATATGAGTGAAGGAGAAGGGAGTGCTGCAGACTAGGGATGTGAATCGTTTTTCAACGATTAAAATTATCGTCCGATAATTTTAATATTGTCTTAAATCGTTAAAGAACACAATACAATAGGAATTCTAACGATTTATCGTTAAAAATCGTTAAATTGGGTTAGTGCGCACTAACGGGAGTTAGTGCGCACTAACAGAAAATGATACAAATTGACACTTTTCAGGTCAGTTAAGGTCAGTTTAGGAATGAATATGTATTCCTATTGGCTGGCTGCCCTCTTATTTATTGATGTTACCAAGGTTCCCACTGAGGTGATGGTTGGGGGGTTGGGAAATGGAAACGGTTGGTAGCTTGACAAAAAAAGTAATGTGATCAGTCAATGTGACTAGAACTTGTGCCCTATCCCTGATACTGGGAGTGTTGTGATCTTTCTGCATGCAGTGCCCTATCCCTAATACCAGGAGTGTTGTGATCTTCCTGCACACAGTGCCCTATCCCTGATACCGGGAGTGTTGTGATCTTCCTGCACGCAGTGCCCTATCCCTAACACCAGGAGTGTTGTGATCTTCCTGCACACAGTGCCCTATCCCTAATACCAGGAGTGTTGTGATCTTCCTGCACACAGTGCCCTATCCCTGATACCGGGAGTGTTGTGATCTTCCTGCACACTGTGCCCTATCCCTGATACCGGGAGTGTTGTGATCTTCCTGCACACAGTGCCCTAACCCTGATACCGGGAGTGTTGTGATCTTCCTGCACGCAGTGCCCTAACCCTGATACCGGGGGTGTTGTGATCCTCCTGCACTGAGCAGGGATACGGCACTGCGTGCAGGAAGATCACAACACTTCCGGTATCAGGGATAGGGCACTGTGTGCAGGAAGATCACAACACTCCCAGTATCAGGGATATGGCACTGAGTGCAGGAAGATCACAACACTCCCTGTATCAGGGATATGGCACTGCGTGCAGGAAGATCACAACACTCCCGGTATCAGGGATAGGGCACTGTGTGCAGGAAGATCACAACACTCCCGGTATCAGGGATAGGGCACTGCGTGCAGGAAGATCACAACACTCCCGGTATCAGGGATACGGCACTGCGTGCAGGAAGATCACAACACTCCCGGTATCAGGGATACGGCACTGCGTGCAGGAAGATCACAACACTCCCGGTATCAGGGATAGGGCAGGGCACAAGTTCTAGTCACATTGACTGATCATATTACTTTTTTTGTCAAGCTACCAACTGTTTCCATTTCCCATCCCCCATATATTGTCAGTGGGAACCTTTGTAACATGAATAAATAAGAGGGCAGCCAATAGGAATACATATTCATTCCTAAACTGACCTTAACTGACCTGAAAAGTGTCAAATTGTATCATTTTCTGTTAGTGCGCACTAATCGGAAAAAACAATTTTTTAGCTAAAAAATCGTGCCAAACATGATTTTCTTCTCCTGCCAGACGATTTTGATCGTTAAGACGATCGGGCACACGATTCACATCTCTACTGCAGACAACTGGCTCAGTAAGTTACCTTGGATGCAGCATGTGGCTGCTGAGCAATTCCACTGCTGCTGTTCACAGTGAGCCTCATCCAGTGTTCAGTGCACACATTTCCCATCTCACTCAGCCTGGGGATAAGACAGAGGCTAGATGCACTCTGGCGGCTCAAAAAGGGAATAATCAGGAGATGATGTGTGCACACTGTATGCCGTTCAAAGAGAAGCCTGGGTATTCATGTGCTGCATGCTTCCCATTAATTCCCACATGCCAGAACACATAATGTATATAGGAAGTAAGGACATGCATGATCAATATACATGTTCTCAGAAAGGACTTCTATATGCTTAACAACCATTGTTGGGGACTCTTGTTGCTGTGAGGTGCAGAGAGCAGAGCCTACATGCTGATCTTGATTTGAGCATCAGGCAGTGGTGGCTTTTCTGTGGCACACCTGATCAGCTCTGAAGGCACTCTGAACACATATCTTGCTCTGCAATATCCAACAGAGCAAATGATGTTTCTTTGCATATGCTTAAACGTTTGAATGGGAGGATGTCAGTGACACTTGCATCAGATGGATGCTATAGGCTAATGATCAAAAAATGGTCCTTGATTGGTCTTCCGTTCTTTTTATTTCCATAGATCTTCTGTCTTGGCATGGGCTTAGCTACTGTCTCACAGGCAAGGGTTTGTTGTGGTAGTTACTAGTTAATAGGGATATGAATTGATTGTTCCCACTTTTGGGATCGTCTGGCCGCAGGAAAAAATCATTTTCCCGCGTTTCCCTTTTTCTTTAGTGAAAAATTGTTTTTTGGGTTAGTGCGCGCTAACTCATATTAGCGTGCACTAACAAAAATAGCAAAAAATAACAAAAAGTAACAAAAATAAATGTTTTTTTATGAAAAATCGGGGTAAAATTGATCATTTCTTTCTTTTAACCAATTTCTAATAAATTTAGAAATATTGTACGATATTTCAATTTGTTAGAAAAATGATTCACATCCCTACTAGTTAATCCCTCATACTTTCTCAAATCAGAAGTGTGGAATTGGCCATGAATTGGAAACATAAACAAATGAGACAAAAATTTCCATTGAAATTTGAGGGCACTCTCCATTTGTTTTGGGGGTCCACAAATGAGATGAAAAAGGTCTCATTCATTGCATTTTACCCATTAATTTCAAATGAATGCACATCTCTACTGGCTTAGCTAGGATCTTTTGGAACAACCACAGACTACAAAGTTATCGCTAGAGTCAGAGCCTGCAGCTGGAAACCAGGACACAGATGGACAACTTGCAGAGTTGATAGACAGGAAGAATAGGACCATTAGCAGCTGAAGATGAGTCTGTATCAGCTTTTCAGAATCCAGGCATCCCCAAGCTGTTCTTTGTAGTGGATGAAGAAGAAAAAATGCCTCAGACTAGGCAGATAGAGTCATAGTCTCCTGTGCCTAGGCTAGAGGTGTCATTCAAACCAGCAGAAATATACATTGAGAACCAGAACAACTGTCATGCCCACCTCCTGGTGGACCTGCAGGAAGAGAAGCATGCCATGGAAGAGGAAATTAGGGAGGAGCTGAACTATATTCTAGGGATGTGAATCGTTTTTTGATGATTTAAAAAAATCGTCAGATATATTTTAAATCGTCAAAAATCGTTAGAGTCGCGATACAATAGAAATTCCCCTGATTTATCGTGAAAAATCGTAAATTGGGGGAGGGGGAGGGCGGGAAAACCGGCACACCAAAACAACCCTAAAACCCACCCCGACCCTTTAAAACAAATCCCCCACCCTCCCGAACCCCCCCAAAATGTTTTAAATTACCTGGTGGTCCAGTGGGGGGGGGGGGGGGGGGGCAGTGCGATCTCCCGCTCTCGGGCCATCGGCGCCATTTTGGCTGCCACTATTATAAATGGCGCCGATGGCCCGATAAAAAAACCCCACCCGACCCTTTAAAATTACCCCTTAGCCTCCCCCACTCTCCCGACCCCCCACAAATCTTTTTACACATACTTCATGTTCCAGGGGGCCCGCAGGCAGCGATCTCCCGTTCCCACGCTATCAGCTACGCTAAAAGAAATGGCACCAATGGCCCTTTGCCCTTACCATGTGACAGGGCAAAGGTAGCGCTGGCGCCATTTTGAATATTGGCAATACGGCCCGCGTGCAGGAGATCGCTCCCGGACCCCTGCTGGACCCCCAGGGACTTTTGGCCAGCTTGGGGGGGCCTCCTGACCCCCACAAGACTTGCCAAAAGTCCGGCGGGGGTCCGGGAGCGACCTCCTGCACTCTGGCCGTATTGCCAGTACTCAAAATGGCGCCGGTGGTAGCCTTTGCCATCATATGTCACATAGTAGCCTTTGCCCTCATATGTCACATAGTGAGGGCAAAGGTAGCGCCGGCGCCATTTTGAGTACTGGCAATACAGCCAGAGTGCAGGAGGTCGCTCCCGGACACCCGCTGGACTTTTGGCAAGTCTTGTGGGGGTCAGGAGGCCCCCCCAAGCTGGCCAAAAGTCCCTGGGGGTCCAGCGGGGGTCTGGGAGCGATCTCCTGCACGTGGGCCGTATTGCCAATATTCAAAATGGTGCCGGCGCTACCTTTGCCCTGTCACATGGTAAGGGCAAAGGGCCATCAGCGCCATTTCTTTTAGCGCAGCTGATAGCGTGGGGACGGGAGATCGCTGCCCGCGGCCCCCCTTGACCACCAGGTATGTAAAAAGATATTTTTTGGGGGGGGTCGGGAGAGTGGGGGAGGCTAAGGGGTTAATTTTAAAGGGTTGGGGTGGGGTTTTTTTTATTGGTGCGGGCCTCACTAAAAAAAATTAGTGATGTGAATTGGAATCAGAACCGATTCCAATTCACATCTCATAACGATCAGATCCCCCAGCCGAACCCGATCGTTAAAACGATCGGGCACACACGATTCACATCCCTACTATATTCAAGATGTCATGTGAAAGATGCTGGCATGGATGCTACCCTAGCAATCACAGCTACCCTGGTGTAATCTTCACAGTCAACTGGATGCCTGCTCCATAAACTGAATACTAGCCTATCCTGATACTTCCTCCACATGCTGCAGCACTGTTGCACACCACTCCTCCTCCCCCTTGCTATCCACCAAGATTCAAGGCAGGCAGAGAGCAAGCAAAGTCAAGGTCCAGACTCAGGTTACGGCAACAAGAAATCAAGCCAGGGGTTAAACACCACAGGACAGACAGGAAAGGGCAAGGCTGCAACAAGGCAAGCCAGAAACAAACAGAAACAAACCAGGAACATGGCAGGAACACACAGAAACAAAACCAGGAAGAAAACCAGGAATACACTAGGGGTGTGCATTCGGTCCCTACGTATTGGCAATCCGCAACGGATGTTGCCATATTCATTGTATTCGTGGGGAAGTGAAATGTATCGCGATTCCCCATGAGTACACAAATCTTCGCTGAATTATTCGGCTGCCTAAATAAATCAATTTAAACAACCCCCCTACCCTCCTGACCCCCCCACCAAAGACTTACCAGAACTCCCTGGTGGTCCAGCGGAGGGTCTGGGAGCCATCCCCTGCACTCTCACACCCTTGGTGCCGGTTTCATCATGGCACCGATAGCCTTTGACCTACTATGTCACAGGGGCTACCGGTGCCGACGTTCGGCCCCTGTGACATAGTGAGGGCAAAGGAGATCGGCGCCATTTTGAGTACTGGCATCCGACAGCCGGAGTGCAGGAGGTTGCTCCCAGACCCCCGCTGGACTTTTGGCAAGTCTTGTGTGGGGTCAGGAAGCCCCCCCATGCTGGCCAAAAGTCCCTGGGGATCCAACGGGGGTCCCGGAGCGATCTCCTGCCCTCGGGCCATCGGCTGCCAGTAATCAAAATGGTGCCGATAGCCTTTGCCCAAACTATGTCACAGGGTCTACCGGTGCCATTGGTCAGCCCCTGTCACATGGTAGGAGCACAAGAATGTGCCAATGGCCATGTGACAGGAGCTGACCAATGGCACCGGTAGCCCCTGTGACATAGTAGGTCAAAGGCTATCGGCGCCATGATGAAACTGGCACCGAGGGTGTGAGAGTGCAGGGGATGGCTCCCGGACACCCCCCCCCCTGCTGGACCACCAGGGAGTTTTGGTAAGTCTTGGGGGGTCAGGAGGGTGGGGGGTTGTAGCTAATTTTAATTTTAGCTGGGACACGAATAGAAATCGCCGTATTAATGCATCGGGGAGCCATATGGCCGAATGCCACGTATCTGCTCCCCGACGAATCCAAATCTCGAATGCAATGTATGGTGTCCCTCTGCACATCCCTAGAATACACTGTAGCACTTAGCACTGAAGAACGATCAGAAGACCTGTTGCAAAGGCTCTGGAAGGTGGGTCTGAGCTTCCCTTTCTACTACTAGGCAAGACACGATGTCACCTGTGAATGTCACAGGAAGTCCAAGCAACAGGCCCTATAAAAGGGGCACAGGAACTGCAGGAAGGTCAGCCATGTTCCTGGAATGAAGCACAATGCCAGAGGAACTTCAAACTAGAGGTGAGGGGCACTATATAGTGTGAGCTGTATGCATACCTAGAAGTCATTTCTCAGTGATGTGGCCAACCTTAAAGTTGTTGTGAATACCTGACTGTCAAAGGATGTAGGTTTTGTGGCAGAGGCCTCGGAACCTGGTAACAACATCTGTTATTATACCCCTGGCATTGCACGCTACCTGCATGTTGAAGAAGTGGAAGCTCTTGCGGTTAGGAAGCTGCCCTCACTCCCAGAAAGTTGTCTGATTCCTTCATGTGTGCAACCAATTGCCCCAAAAACTGAAGGGAATCAATCTAGTTTGTAAAAATCATTCATATTTGGTATCACTGCTCTCTGTCAGCAGGAAAAGAAATATAGTTGTATGTTCACTTGAAAAAAAGCTGCTAAAATCTGGCCAATGCAGAGAGAGGTGGCTGAATGGCTTATTCCAGCTGTAATCCCATAAGGGATCTGGAAATGCTGGTGGCAAAAAAGGCAAGGGCTGAAGTGAACTTTAGTTGGACTAGCAAGGCAAGCCTCTCTGTGTTGAACTTCCTTCAACTGCTGGTAGAGGCATCTCATAGTTTAATTACAGAACCTGAACCTGAGTATGACTTGCTCCTCAGTCAGAACCACAAACTATAATCAGGGTCTACATACTCTCTTCATGGAATACTTCCTTTTCCTCTGTTGCCTCTCCCTCTACAGATGCTGATCTCATAGTATCCACAAATTTACAACATATCTCTCTTTCTCCTCTGTCCCAGTTACACCAGGTATGCTCCAAGTCTATGCTCACACTCTCCCAGTCATTCCATTGTCATTGCATAGTCACTGTAAGCAAACTCCCAGTCCCAACTACTACACTCGCAGATCCTGAAGGCACACTCCCAGTTTCTGCATGAAAGCTCCAAGTCAGTGTTGACATATTCCCAGTCACATCAGACAAGCTCCCAGTCACTCCTGAAACACTCCCTGTCACTGTAGGCACACTCCCTTTATCCTAAAAATAGCTATGCACACAGCGACACAGCCACAAATAGGAAAACTGCAAAGCCAAAAACACTGACTGAAACTGCCTGCAAAAAACAAACAATGCAGACATAATAGACATTTCCCAAAAGCAGCAATAAAAGGATCAAACCCCCCAGCACGCAAGCATTGCAATCACAGACCAAGAAATCCCACTTAAATGCAAGCTCCTATCCATACCAACAGAATACAGGGCAAACCGCAGGTCCCAAAAAACAAGAAAGGTTTGAATTTGATGGTATGAAAGCGCCCGGGTATACTTGATGACGTAGACGCATACATTGCTTATAAAATCTTGAAATATGTATATGCCCATTAACCCTGCCCCAAAACACCCCAGTCATGCAAGTTGTTTATTTATTTGCAGTCATTTATAGACCACTCATAAAGAGAGTAAGGGCTGATATATTCATGAGAGCGCGATAGTACATGCGTACTCACTGGCTTTTGAAAGTGGCACGAATGCCCATATGTGCTCATTTTATGTGTGAATCCAGCACTTAAGCCTTTCAAAATTACCTTCCAGAGCGTAATTGTGCTAGGCTATGCGTATCATTTCTACATTGGTGGTAAAGTACATTTTTAATGCACTCTTAGCACACAGGTCCCTTGCTAAGGTTGTAATAATCTTTGTTGAAGATGCATCAATGTGATTTATTATGTTCTCGAGTGATGTTAATGCATTTTAACATAAAATTTATAGGAAGGCTTATGAAATACTGGTAATGCAGAATCTAAACATAGCACTATAAAATCTTCCACAACAATCCAATTCCAATTACATTGATTTTTCATTTATAATCCTTTGGTAAGCTGTCCTAGTGGTCTTGTAAGTTTGCCATATGTTGTTGTGCAACTCACCATGTCCAAGTCTGTATTTGATTGGAAGCAGAGATGGCTCAATCTAACTTTTTAGATCTGCAGTCAAAAATGTTAGACCTTATGCTAAATGGACTATGGTCTCATTTCCAATAAATACTAATATATTTTTGAATCCATACTGATTATGATCTGGATAGAAATAATTCCATCAATATTTTAAGAACAAAGTGTGAGGGATCTTATGTTAGCTCAGTAAGGCAACAATGTGATTTCCCCATGGGAATACCCTGATATGACTAAGGAAAAAATTAGAAAAGAGATTTCCTTGGGCAGGGTGGCTATCCTTTTTGGATGAAGTTAATCTTTAGTATAGTGGTGTCCCCAGTATGCAGTCCAAAGAGCCTGGCAAGATCTGGCTCATTCAAAACTTATCCAACCCTTCTGGGTATGCCTGTGAATAGTTTTATTAATCTCCAAACTGCTCTGCCTTTACTAGTTTCCCTTTGTTTTTGTTTTTTTTATAGCATTTTTTTTTTTTTTAGAAACACATTCCTATGGGCTGCTCCATATCTTGCCCTTATTTTGAAAAGTTTGATATCTTTAGGAATTGGATAGTGCAGCAGCTTGAGGACATTCCAGATATGCTCTATGATTTGGCCAATATTCTACTTCTGAAAAGTGATGTGTAGCATTGTTTTTTTCTCTTGGTTAAAAACATAAGAAAATGCCATACTGGGTCAGACCAAGGGTCCATCAAGCCCAGCATCCTGTTTCCAGCTGTGTCCAATCCAGGCCATAAGAACCTGGCAAGTACCCAAAAACTAAGTCTATTCCATGTTACTATTGCTAATGGCAGTGGCTATTCTCTAAGTGATTTAACTACTCTGAACAATTTTGTGTCATCTGCAAATTTGATTATCTCACTCGTCGTATTTCTTTCCAGATCATTTATAAATATATTGAAAAGTAAGGGTCCCAATACAGATCCCTGAGGCACTCCACTGTCCACTCTCTTCCACTGAGAAAATTGCCCATTTAATCCTACTCTCTGTTTCCTGTCTTTTAGCCAGTTTGCAATCCACAAAAGGACATCACCACCTATCCCATGACTTTTTACTTTTCCTAGAAGCCTCTCATGAGGAACTTTGTCAAACGCCTTCTGAAAATCCAAGTATATTATATCTACCGGTTCACCTTTATCCACATGTTTATTAACTCCTTCAAAAAAGTGAAGCAGATTTGTGAGGCAAGACTTGCCCTGGGTAAAGCCATGCTGATTTTGTTCCATTAAACCATGTCTTTCTATATGTTCTGTGATTTTGATGTTTAGAATACTTTCCACTATTTTTCCTGGCACTGAAGTCAGGCTAACCGGTCTGTAGTTTCCCGGATCGCCCCTGGAGCCCTTTTTAAATATTGGGGTTACATTTGCTATCCTCCAGTCTTCAGGTACAATGGATGATTTTAATGATAAGTTACAAATTTTTACTAATAGGTCTGAAATTTCATTTTTTAGTTCCTTCAGAACTCTGGGGTGTATACCATCCGGTCCAGGTGATTTACTACTCTTCAGTTTATCAATCAGGCCCACCTCATCTTCTAGATTCACCGTGATTTGATTCAGTCCATCTGAATCATTACCCATGAAAACATTCTCCATTGCGGGTATCTCCCCAACATCCTCTTCAGTAAACAAAGAAGCAATCATTTAATCTTTCCGCGTTGGCCTTATCTTCTCTAAGTGCCCCTTTAACCCCTCGATCATCTATCGGTCCAACTGACTCCCTCACAGGCTTTCTGCTTCGGATATATTTTAAAAAGTTTTTACTGTGAGTTTTTGCCTCTACAGCCAACTTCTTTTCAAATTCTCTCTTAACCTGTCTTATCAATGTCTTACATTTAACTTGAATCCAAAAAAAGGAAATGTCAATTTCCAAACAATATTATAATAATTATGCCGCTTCCCAGAAATTTTTTTTTTTTTAACTTACCAATGTTTATGCTTTATCCTATTTTCTTCTGTTGGATCCTTCTTCCAATTTTTGAATGAAGATCTTTTGGCTAAAATAGCTTCTTTTACCTCCACTTTTAACCATGCTGGTAATCATTTTGCCTTCTTTCCACCTTTCTTAATGTGTGGAATACATCTGGACTGTGCTTCTAGAATGGTATTTTTTAACAATGACCACGCCTCTTTGACATTTTTTACTTTTGTAGCTCCTCCTTTCAGTTTTTTTCTAACAATTTTTCTCATTTTATCAAAGTTTCCCTTTTGAAAGTTTAGCACGAGAGTCTTGGATTTGCACACTGTTCCTCTTCCAGTCATTAAATCAAATTTGATCATATTATGATCACTATTGCCAATCGGCCCCAACCGTTACCTCTCTCACCAAGTCCTGTGCTCCATTTAGAATTAGATCTAAAATTGTTCCCTCTCTCGTCAGTTCCTGAACCAGTTTATCCATAAAGCTATCATTTATTCTATCCAGGAACGTTATCTCTCTAGCATGACCTGATGATACATTTACCCAGTCAATATTGGGGTAATTGAAGTCTAAAAAACCAGAAGCAGGGTTCTGCACTACAGAGAAATCCAAATCCAAAAAGTGCAGAGTATAGACTTTTGTATGTCCTGATCAAAGGAGAATTCCAAACAATTGATGTGAATGCAATTTATAATTTTATTGCGGCAACTCCACTGCATAATACTATCACGGCAAAATAATTTTCAAGGTGCCCCAACACGGTCCCGTGTTTCGCTGGTGGCTGCATCGGGGGGACCAACAAGGAATTCATACAAGCTGTAATTTAAAAGAATTAAAAATCAGGGACCGTGTTGGGGCAACTTGAAAATTATTTTGCCGTGATAGTATTATGCAGTGGAGTTGTCGCAATAAAATTATAAATTGCATTCACATCAATTGTTTGGAATTCTCCTTTGATCAGGACATACAAAAGTCTATACTCTGCACTTTTTGGATTTGGGTAATTGAAGTCTCCCATTATTACTGCACTACCAATTTGGTTAGCTTCCCTAATTTCTCTTAGTTGCCTTGAAGGAGACAGTAATTTCTCTTGGTTGCCTTGAAGGAGACAGTTGGCTTCTTTGTTATCCCAGTTCCTCAAGGACAAACCCAGGACCCTGCCTTTTGACATCAAACTGGATGTGAGGTCCAGAGTGTCCAGTGGAGACAGAGTATAGGCAAATATATGTTATACACATAGGAACGATAACTTTAAAACAAGCATGTGGGCACCCATACACCCGCATATGTGTGCGTGCTTTTGATTTAAAACATGTCTACAATATGTAAATTTACTCCTAATTTTAAGCAATTACTTGAGCAAACATACATCACATTTCTTCCTTAAGACTATGTCAGCTTTAACTTGCACAGGTAAGAACATTTTAAAACATGCTTGTGCAAAGGACATTCCAAGTTTTACCATTAGTTCACCAGTTTGCACAGTCTATCTGAAGGTCATCCAGACCTCTCTGATTCTTCAGCCTGCACCCTCCTCAGTTGACCTGGTCCCCTCTTCCTGTCATGTTAGACCTAAAAAGCAATTTCTAAGGACTTGCACCTCATCAGGAGCAGCAGTAAATATACACGGCTAGCAAGCCACCAAGCACTGCGACAGCTGGTTTTAAAGTATGGTTTATGTGTGTTACTGTTGGCCATACCATAGAATGCCCATTCCCACCCCCTTTTCCAACCCATAATGTTTAGCTCGCATGCATACCTATATGCACATAACTAGTGGCTTTTAAAATCTGTATCGTTCACATACAGCCCTCATACTCACATATATGGGCCTTTTAGTGCAAGGAATGCTTTGAAAATAAGGCCCTTATTGTAGGTAACTTGAATTTGTGACTGTGGGATCACCACGTAAAGTTTATGCAGGTATGCCTTTTTCCATCACCTCATCGGGTGCTGAAAAATTGTGATCAGTCATATGTAATTTTACATTTTTTCTACAGTGCTCTTATTTGGAGAAAATGAACTAATCCATTCATAACCTCCTTCCTCTCCTCCCCCCCCCCCCCCCCCATAAATGTGATTGTGGTCAGTTTTAGAATATCTGCTATCACTTGAGTTAGCACAGACTTTTGCCCTTACTTAATTATTGATGATTATTTTATTTCTTTATTTTATTTAATCATTTTATATACCGTCGTTCCATGTAAAGACCACAACAGTTTACAAAAGCAACATTCACAGCTATAAATCAGCAAATAATGATGGGTTTTAGCAGTGGTATTCATACACAGGCATCAACATCTAATAAATGAAATGTTCCAAAACATATTAACTAAAGAACTAGGACATCAAATAAAATAATATAACAAAGTTCACATATTTCACATATTAGTCAGTATGTTGTGTTGATATTCTTCCTTCTCTCGTTGAATTTATTCCTTATGCTTGAATTAGTATGTCTTGTCCTTCTTGTTATTAGGGATGTGAATCGTTTTTTGACGATTTAAATAATCGTCAGATATTTTTTAAATCGTAAAAAATCGTTAGAGTCACGATACAATAAAAATTCCCCCGATTTATCGTGAAAAATTGTAAATCGGGGGAGGGGGAGGAGAGATGGGGGGAGGGCAGGAAAACCGGCACACCAAAACAACCCCTAAACCCACCCCGACCCTTTAAAACAAATCCCCACCGTCCCGAACCCCCCCCCAAAATGTTTTAAATTACCTGGTGGTCCAGTGAGGGGGGGTCCCGGCACGATCTCCCGCTCTCGGGCCATCGGCACCATTTTGGCTGCCACTAATATAAATGGCTCGATGGCCCGATAAAAAAAAAACCCCACCTGACCCTTTAAAATGATCACCTTAGCCTCCCCCCCCCCAAAAAAAAACCCCTTTTAAAATTACCTGGTGGTCCAGCGGGAGCACGGGGAGCGATCACCCACTCTCAGGCCATCGGCTGCGTTAATAAAAATGGTGCCGATGGCCCTTTGCCCTTACCATATGACAGGGCAAAGGTAGCGCCGGCGCCATTTTGAATATTGGCAATACGGCCTGAGTACAGGAGATCACTCCCGGACCCCCGCTGGACCCCCAGGGACTTTTGGCCAGCTTGGGGGGGCCTCCTGACCCCCACAAGACTTGCCAAAAGTCCAGCGGGTGTCCGGGAGCGACCTCCTGCACTCGGGCCATATTGCCAGTATTCAAAATGGCGCCGGCGCTACCTTTGCCCTCACTATGTCACAGGGGATGACCGTCAGCCCCCCCAAGCTGGCCAAAAGTCCCTGGGGGTCCAGCGGGGGTCCGGGAGCGATCTCCTTCACTCAGGCCATATTGCCAATATTCAAAATGACGCCGGCGCTACCTTTGCCCTGTCACATGGTAAGGGCAAAGGGCCATCGGCGCCATTTTTATTAATGCACCTGATGGCCTGAGAGCGTGAGATCACTCTCCGTGCTCCCGCTGGACCACCAGGTAATTTTAAAACCTTTTTTGGGGGTTCAGGAGGGTGGAGGAGGGTTTTTTGATTATCGGATCGGGCGCAGCCGATAATCAGAACTCAAATCGGGCTGGACGATAAAAATTTTAAGATTTGGATCGGAACCGGAACCGATCAGATTCCGGTTCCAATTCACATCTCTACTTGTTATTGTATATCCTTACATCCTGATGTTTTTAAGTTAGGTTATATGCATTTTGAATAGCCATGTTTTCAGCTCACATTTAAATCTCTTTTATCTGATATTAATATCTCACATAGAGAGTTCCAAAGCTTTGGACCCACTATGGAAAACACAATCTCTTACTTGTGTCAGATGCGTGCTCTGTACTGTAGGAAGAGTCAATAGTCCTTTATTTTGTGATCTTAGTGTTCGCTGAGGTGTGTAGGTTGTAGTGTCAAGCTAATCATACCAATGTTACTGGAATGAATGATTGTGAAAATTATCGTTAATACTTTATAGTATATACTTTATAGTATATAGTATATAGTATATAGCCAGGGCAGTGAAATCAGTGAGGGTATAACTTGATCAAATTTCCTACTTCCTAACAAAAGTCTTGCTGCGGCATTTTGTAATAATTCTAAAGGTTTTAAGAGACATGCAGGAACACTGAGCAAAAAGGAGTTACAGTAGTCTAGGTTTGAGAAAAATTATAGTTAGCAATACAGCATGGAAGTCCTTGAAAGTTACTAGAGGTTTCAATCAATGTAATATTCACAACTTGGCGTAACCTGTGTTTAATTAATGTATTGATGTGCTTTTTCATAGTAAGGTTCTAATCTAGCTGGATACCTAAATCCGTACTTGATTTGAGGGTGTAATTTGAAAAGTACCCAGGTCTAGAGCCGGTGGTTTAACAAATGATTTCAATCTTTTTAGGGTTTAATGTTAGTTTAAATTGTGAAAGTTCTTGCTATTTTGCTTTCATATAGGTTGAAAGTGTTGATAGTGTATTTTCAAATGATTTGGAGAATGGGATGTAAAACTGTATGTCATCAGCATACAAGAAGAAAGTAATTCTTAAATCCATCAGTAATTTATGCAGTGGGCTCATGTAAATATTGAATAGTGTTGCTGAGAGGGATGACCCCATCCTAGCATCGGCTCAATGAAGCATATATGATCCATGGTTGTAGCAATTACCACCAGGATCCAGTGAATAATTACTTTCGGTGCGCATGAAGCTCCTTTGTTGTGCTTCTTCGTACTCATGTCAAGCGCGCACACCTCACAGTGCAAGCGCCACCAGCATTGCTGCCGCGCTGATCCTCCTTCATTGGTGGGCGATCAGTAGGTGGGCTCAGCTGTTGCAGCACCGGCATCTCCCTGCTTGCTGCGAGGAAGAGCAGTCCACCGTGGTGCTGCTGCTGCTGCTGGTGAGGGAGCTGGTGAACAAGGCCAGGCAGACTATCCGCCTTGCTGGCTGCGCTGCTCTGACCATTGCTAGATCCTCCTTCATCACTTTGGATCTGGTCTGTGGTGCTGGTGGGGGGATGTGTGAGGGTTTTTTTTGGAGGGGGGGATCCTGCACAGCCCTCCACTGCTCTCCCCTGTAGGGAGCAAGATTCTGCTTATGCAGTGTCCTTTCTCTCCCCCTGTTTTCCCAGCTGCCATGCCCAGCAAGAGCGAGAGCGAGTTTCTGTGGCGCGATCACAGCTATTCCCTCCAACCCGCTGATGCTGGCAGGGCACGCAGTGTCCGCTCTGGGGCCACCAAGCTGGTGCTGGGGTGGGGGGGGGAGGGCACTCACTTGGGCGCTCTCTCCGGGGTCACCACATTGATGCTCTCTGGGTGGGCGGCGCTCACTCAGGCAGTGGCGGCAGCTGCTCTCCTTGCATTGGTGGTAGCAGGCAGCAAGGATTCAGTGTTTTCTTTCCTACTGTTATTAAATCTGTTCCTGGGCACTGTTCAGGGCCGTGGTGTTTGGTTTCAATGGGAATCCTCTCAAGGGCTCCTCAAGCTGCTTTTCCCTCTGCCGCTGCTGCCGCCATGGTGTCATGTGGCATGGCAGCAAGGTTCCACATTGGCAGTCACCTCCCAGGAAGAAGATTAGTATATGTGCAAAGAATTCTCCTCATTAGTGAAGCAGCCCTTTAAGAAGAACTGGACCTGGGTGATGTATAATACATGCACTTCAATCAATTAAGCAGAATGAAAAGAAGAACATTTTCTATTTTATTTTACAAGACATGGGCATCGCAGCATAATGCTGTCACCTCTGCACCAGTCTGTTCATCAACCAGAATAAAACTTAATCAGTGAAGTTCTATTTGCAGCTGCCACATCACATAAGGTCTGTGAGTATCCATTTGCCAAAATGTTAGAGATAATATGGTCTGAAGGAAAGGATTTCCTGACAGCAGATGTAGGATAAGTTCATTAACACATGCTTAGCTTGGTTAATACATATAAATCATCTGTATCCATCCATGAATCTAAAGTTCTGAGACAAGTAGTTTGTGCAATTCAAATATACTGAAGGCACATTAATACAATGTTTACCAATTTTCCCCTGAAATATTTATTCTAATTGTGCATGGGAAAAGGGAAATGCTTTCATTTGGTACATGAACATAAAGCTCATAAAATGAAGACTTTTTTTCAGACTTGGATAACTGGAGTTCTAGTGGGACCGAATACCTAAAGTATTACAAAGCTGATTTGTCTAGAAGATGCAGCTGCACAAAACACTACACTATTAATCTACCATAATTAAAATCATTATGGGCCTGATTTACTTAAGCTTTTCTCCTCATAGACATAGACTTAGAAAATGTCTTAGTAAATAAGGTCCTAAGTCTTCTAACTTTATAAAATTAAGCCAGTAAAGAGGAGAAGTCCCCTTTATGTCAATCACTTCATTTATGCAATACTTTATTATTAATTATATCTGAGTCATGGGCAGCTCTCTATTGTAATGGATTTACCCAAGGGAAGTCTTGTCTCACAAATCTGCTTCATTTTTTTGAAGGGGTTAATAAACATGTGGATAAAGGTAAACTGGTAGATGTAGTGTATTTGGATTTTCAGAAGGCGTTTGACAAAGTCCCTTATGAGAGGCTTCTAAGAAAACTAAAAAGTCATGGGATAGGAGGTGATGTCCATTCATGGATTACAAACTGGTTAAAAGACAGGAAACAGAGAGTAGGATTAAATGGTCATTTTTCTCAATGGAAAAGGGTAACTAGTAGAGTGCCTCAGGGATCTGGAAATTAATACGAGTGAGGTAATCAAATTTGCAGTTGATCCAAAATTATTCAGAGAAGTTAAATCACAAGTGGATTGGGATAAATTGCAGGAGGACCTTGCATGACTGGAAGACTGGGCATCCAAATGGCAGATGAAATTTAATGTGGACAAGTGCAAGGTGTTGCATATAGGGAAAATAACCCATACTGTAGTTATACAATGTTAGGTTCCATATTAGGAGTTACCACCCAGGAAAAAGATCTAGGCATCATAGTAGATAATAATTGAAATCATTGGCTCAGTGTGCTGCAGCATTCAAGAAACCAAACAGAATGTTAATAATTATTATGAAGGGAATGGTGAATATAACAGAAAATGTCATAATGCCTCTGTATTGCTCCATAGTGAGACTGCACCTTGAATACTATGTACAATTCTGGTCACTGCATATCCAAAAAGATATAGTTGCACTGGAGAAGGTACAGAGAAGGGTGACCAAAATGATAAAGGGGGTAGAACAGCTCCCCTATGAGGAAAGGCTAAGCAGGTTAGGGTTGTTCAGCTTGGAGAAGAGATGGCTGAGGGGCTATATTTTAGAGGTCTTTAAAATCATGAGAGGTCTAGAATGGGTAGTTGTGAATTGATTATTTACTCTTTCAGATAACAGAAGGACTAGGGGGTGTTCCATGAAGTTAGCAAGTAGCACATTTAAAACTAATCAGAGAAAATTCTTTTTCAATCAATATACAATTAAGCTCTAGCATTTGTTGCCAGATGATGTGCAGTTAGTGTAGCTGGGTTTAAAAAGGTTTGGATAGGTGCTTAGAGGAGAGGTCCATTGACTACAATTGATTGAGCTGATATGGGGAATAGCCACTGCTATTGCTGCAGCGGTAGCATGGGATCTACTTAGTGTTTGGGTACTTGCCAGGATTGGCCACTATTGTAAACAGGATGCTATACTTGATGGATCCTTGGTCTGACCCAGTATGGCATCTTCTTATGTTCGTATTGTAGAAAGTCACCCATCTGTATCTGTCACTTTAGCCTGGGGGTGCAGAGGGTTCTGGGTGGGTGAGATCCCCAGAAATTCTGAGGCATATAATGTTGGGAGAAAAAAGTTTTCAATAATTATTGTTTGTAATAATAATGTATAGCCTCTGGATGGCATTTCTTGATAAGTGAGAATTAGGTTATCTGATGTAATGTATTTGGGGGAAATGCATGTTTTGTTTTCTTTTTTTCCTTTAAGTTTTGGAGGATTTTCCTATTGGATCCCAAGTTTAAAATAGAAGGTATAAAAGAGTGGGAATATGGAGGATTGTTTGCCCTGTCCTCCCATGTTTTCCCTCATATGGGGTGGGAAGTAGGTTCCTCCAGGTATGTGACCACACTGGAGCCTATGGAACAGGAGGCCCAGGGACCCTCCAAGTAGAGTGGGATCCTTAAGAGGTACTCCCCCTCAAAGGGAGAGGTCCAGGGCCAAGAAGAATTGGATGAGATGTCCGTTAGTCACAGATGTTAGCCCCTTGGTTGTGGTGTGATTGACACAGCTTAGCAGATGAACCCACTAGGCCAATGCTGATATCAGGTAGACACACTCTTACAAGAGCTATATCTAGGTTTTCATCTATAATAGCCCAGTTCCCCACAAGTTGAGCCCTAGGGTTCCAGGGGATGACAGGGCTTAACAAGAGAACCTGTAAGGAGTGATCAGATGAAGTTAAGTAGCAGGCTATGACCAGGGAGGGCAGCAAATAAGCAGCGTTGAGGTCTAGCCAGAAGTTGGAGCTTACAGAGACTAGACAGCATTGTGGTGCAGGCTGAGGTCGGGCAGGCAGACATCAGGTGTGTCAAGGTCCAAGTCAAGCTCAGAGGAGGTGGCAAACCACAAATGTAGACATATAGCAAGGACAAAGTCAGAACCAGAAATCAGGCAGAGACGGACAGACAAGACAAGGACTATGCACAAGAGACCAAGGTATGACAGAATGAACAGGGCAAGGCAGGGTAAAGCAAGGAAGAGGAGAGATAAGGAACCAGCAAGGCAAGGCAACAATAAGGTAAGGCATGGAGACAGCATGAAAAATGCACCGCAAGAACAGGAGGACCTATTGAAGAGGCATCAGCAGAGTGGAAAGCTGGGGGAATTTATACTGGCATGCCAATTATATTATCAGCTGGTGCCACTGCTCTGTTCCTACCATGGAGACTTTAACAAATGAGAGTGCACACACACAGGAGCAGCAACATCCTTGTCATGATCAAGATGGCATGGGGTCAGTGTAGGCCAGTGACATCTTGCAGTAGAGGTGGTCAGTTGTAGTGTAGGGAGATATTTCATGTTTTACTACTGAAAGCCGAAAATATGAATCATAATTGCCAAGAAATATGAAGACCAAATACTGACAGGCCAAGACACAGTCTCAGTAGAAAAACAAGAGACCTCACCCTGATGAGAACTTTACACTGAAGGATACTTTATTTTTATCTGCCTGTTTGTAAATCCATATGTAAATAACCAAGGCAGAGAGACAATGCAACAACTTAAGCTCATAAGAGAAGTCATGGACCAGCCAAGCAAGTTCAGAGGCCAGAGAGATCCCCACCCTTGGAAGATGAGGGGGCAATCGGAGACAGAGAAAAATACTCTGGCATAACAGCTTGGCATACAGACATGTCAGTATCACCCACAAAAATGTGTAGGAGGAAAAAGACATGCAACTTGGCAAAGACCCTTCACCCACCAAGTGATTATGCATGAGCTTATGCATATTTATTAGCTAGAAAGCATATGACGAGGGGGCAAATAAGGAGAAAGTAGCAACCCTGAACGTGACCCTGGGAGTTAACTTTAAGAGTGACCTTGAAACCAGAGAAGTGAACCCTGAGAGAGAAACCAGAAAAGTGACTCTGAAGGGACCCCTGAAAGAAAAGGAACCAGAAGAGTGAAAAGGAAGTCCTAAGCAGACCAGCACCCCCTGTTATTGAGGAAGGAGAAGACTAGGTGTGGCCAGGAGACCAGGGAGAGGAGACCAGAGAGAGAGGAGATGCCCTGCTCAGGTGCAGAGAGTGACATGGAGTCTGAGATGGTGAGGGGCGAGAGCAAGCCCCAGATAGCCCGGCAAGTACCAGAGCTAGAAGCAAATCTCCTTCCCATATTGCTGCGAGTTCTGCCAGTACCAAACTCAGGAAGCAAGTCTCCTTCCTTGAACACATTCTCCATAACTCTAGCCAACGTCTGTTTCAGAGGTGAATAGAGGGATATCACCTGAAGTTGGGACCAGGGGTAAATAGGTTAGCTATAAGTATTAACATATTAAGCAGGCTAAGGTTTATGGCATGTTGGTAACCACCCATGGTACTGAAGTTTCTTTAGGGATAACTGGTGCTCAGTGGCCAGGATGTTAGATACAGGATGGTTGTTATTTTCTAAATACTATATTCTGCCAAATCTGATAAATAAAAGTCTATTTTCTGAGCTTAGGATCGTGAAGTGAAGTGTGAGGTGAACTGGGAGTGTCCTGTAGCAGACAGGTCCATGCACCCCTAAACTTGCTTACAGCAGGGACATCCCATGGCCGGCCAAACATTACACGTTCACCTTCAGGGTTGGACAGGAATCCAAGAAGTTCCAGAATGGCAAGCAGTTGGGTTCTTCTGCTGGAAGGCACCAGAGTTAATTTAATCTGGTGTGTCTCCAGAAAACAGTCATTTTGAAGAAGAAAGAAGAGGATGTTGAAGAACTAGACCTGGACTCTGGCCTCCAAGCCTGTGCCTGGCCCTAGACTGAGGCTACGGCATTGGGACCCAGCCTCCAGACCAAGCTCCAGCATCAGGTCTTGGCCTTGGCTGAGGCCCAGTCATCATGACTCTGACTCCAGACTGAGACCCAGCAACGGGCTGGACCTAAACCTTAATCTAGGCTGGAGCTGAGCCCTGGCATCAGGCCTTGACTTGTGCATGGTCCTAGGATGAAGTCCCAGCATTGGGACCTGATCTCTGGGCCAGGCCCCAATGCCAGCCCAGGGCTGGAGGCCCAGTTCATTTTAACTGTTGTATATCAAAATGCAACCTTCCACTGTGGAGGAAGGTTACCAAAGCTCAGGCATCAGGATCCAGCCTCCAGACTGGGTCCTGGCAATAGGCCTGGACTAAGTTGAGGCCCAGGTGTTTGGACCGAGTCACTGGAACAGGCCTTGATACTGAGCTTGTGCCTAGGCTGAGGACCAGGCTTTGGGACTTGGCCTTCTGAACAGATCATGTCATCAGGCCTCTGGGCTTGGTTCTGGTGTCAGATCATTGACTAGGTCAAGGCCCAGGCTTTGGGACATGGATTTCTGGCCACAACCCGATGAGGAGCCTGGGCTAAGGCCTTGACCAAGTCTGAGGTACAGGTATTGAGACATGGCCTATAGGCCAGGTTCTGGCATAAGGCCTGGCCTAGGCCAATGCTGAGATCCAAGCATCCATCCTAGGCCCTGACATTTGGCCTAGGCCTAGCTTCAGGCCTAGGCTGCAGCTTAAGGAACAGGGCTCCAAGCATGGCCTTTGTGTAGAGCCTAAGTCAAGGTAGTGCTGATCTATGGAAGCTCAGGCCTACATAGACCTGAGGCTTTAACCTGGGCCTAGGCCATGTCAGTGGTTCCCTCACACACCAGGTAAGTGGGTGCAAGGGAGGATTCCAGCTCTGGCAATTTTTCCAAGTGGGAGGGATGGGGGATGGGGCCTGGAGGACTCAGGTGGTCAGTTTCTTTCGTTTTTTTTTTTTTTATGGGGTATTGTTTTTATTTTGTGATTGTAAACTAAAGAAAACAAAATAAGCATTAAATGAAAATAAATATGTGGGGAAAAAAAAACACTTTAATAATGAAATTAAAAGACAAAGCAAATTGTTTTCCCAGCAGCTACCTAGAAGGAACTGTTTACAAGAAAGTGGAAATGGCTCTGAGGTACTGTCTCAAGAAGTCTTTACTATTGCTGTGTCCAGAGAAAATCAGCTTGGAAGGATGGTAACGAGAAGATTTGTATATGGTTCTAGGACCACTGTGGGATGTGAACAGAGCCCTGGTAAAGTGATGGCGTATTGTACTGTCATGGAATTTAGTGGTAATGTGCCATATGCCCAAAGGATGAGAGTTTTGGAATGAGAATGCTTGAAGGAATAAAAGCAGCCCTCTTATGTGACTGAAGGAGAGAAACGGTAATGGAAAGGCTACATAAGAACAGAAGAAATTGCCATGCTGGGTCAGACCAAGGGTCCATCAAGCCCAACATCCTGTTTCCAACAGAGGCCAAACCAGGCCACAAGAATCTGGCAATTACCTAAACACTAAGAAGATCCCATGCTGCTGATGCAATTATTAGCAGTGGCTGTACCCTAAGCAAACTTGATTAATAGCCGTTAATGGACTTCTCCTCCAAGAACTTATCCAAACCTTTTTTGAACCCAGCTACACTAATTGCACTAACCACATCCTCTGGCAACAAATTCCAGAGATTTATTGTGTGTTGAGTGAAAAAGAATTTTCTCCGATTAGTCTTAAATATGTTACTTGCAAACTTCAAGCAATGCCCCCTAGTCCTTCTATTATTCAAAAGTGTAAATAACCAATTCGCATCTACTCATTCAAGACCTCTCATGATCTTAAAGACCTCAACCATATCCCCCCTCAGCCGTCTCTTCTCCAAGCTGAACAGGCCTAACCTCTTCAGCCTTTCTTCATAGGGGAGCTGTTCCATCCCCTTTATCATTTTGGATGCGCTTCTCTGTACCTTCTTCATCAAAACTACATCTTTTTTGAGATATGGTGACCAGAATTGTATATAGTATTCAAGGTGCCGTCTAACCATGGAGTGATATAGAGGCATTATGACATTTTCCGTTTTATTAACCATTCCCTTCCTAATAATTCCTAACATTCTATTTGCTTTTTTGACTGCTGCAGCACACTGAGACAACAATTTTAAAGTATTATCCACTATGATGCTTAGATCTTTTTCCTGGGTGGTAGTACTAGTTCCTAATATGGAACCTAACATCGTGTAACTACAGCAAGGGTTATTTTTCCCTATATGCAACACCTTGCACTTGTCCACATTACATTTCATCTGCCATTTGGATGCCCAATTTTCCAGTCTTGCAAGGTCCTCCTGTAATGTATTACAAACCGCTTGTGAATTAACTACTTTGAATAATTTTGTATCATCCACAAATTTGATAACCTCCCTTGTCGTATTCCTTTCCAGATCATTTATATATATATTGAAAAGCACTGGTCCAAGTACAGATCCCTGAGGCACTCCACTGTTTACCCTTTTCCACTGAGAAAATTTACCATTTATTCCTACTCTCTGTTTCCTGTCTTTCAACCAGTTTGTTATCCACAAAAGGACATCACCTCCTATCCCATGACTTTTTAGTTTTCTTAGAAGCCTCTCATGAGGGACTTTTTCAAACGCCTTCTGAAAATCCAAATACACTACATCTACCAGTTCACCTTTATCCACATGTTTATTAACCCCTTCAAAAAAATGAAGCAGATTTGTAGGGCAAGACTTCCCTTGGGTAAATCCATGTTGACTGTTTTCCATTAAACCATGTCTTTCTATATGCTCTACAATTTTGATCTTGAGAATAGTTTCAACTATTTTTCCCAGCACTGAAGTCAGGCTCACTGGTCTATAGTTACCCAGATCGCCCCTGGTGCCTTTTTTAAATGTTGGGGTTACATTGGCCACCCTCCAATCTTCAGGTACAATGGATGATTTTAATGATAGGTTACAAATTTTAACTAATAGATCAGAAATTTCATTTTTTAGTTCCTTCAGTACCCTAGGATGCATACCATCCAGTCCAGGTGATTTTCCACTCTTTAGTTTGTGAATCTGGCCTACTACATCTTCCAGGTTCACAGTGATTTTGTTCAGTTTATCTAACTCATCACCCCTGAAAACCATCTGAAGAACTGGTATCTCCCCAACATCCTCATTAGTAAACAAGGAATCAAAGAATTCATTTTGTCTTTCTGAAATGGCCTTATGTTCCCTAAGAGCCCCTTTAACCCCTTGGTCATCTAATGGTCCAACTGACTCCCTCACAGGTTTCTTGCTTCAGATACATTTTAAAATGTTTTTATTATGAGTTTTTGCCTCTATGGCCAACTTCATTTCAAATTCTCTCTTCGCCTGTCTTATCAATGTTTTACACTTAACTTGGCAATGCTTATGTTTTATCCTATTATCTTCAGATGGATCCTTCTTCCAATTTTTGAAGGATGTTTTTTGGCTAAAATAGCCTCCTTCACCTCACCTTTTAACCATGATGGTAATCGTTTTGCCTTCCTTCCACCTTTCTTAATGTGTGGAATACATATGGACTGCGCCTCTAGGATTGTATTTTTAACAATGTGTTGTTGTTTGTAAGGTTTTGGGTGGACCCTTGGACTCTGTGGCAGATGACCATGCCCACGGGGGGAAGTTCTGTGGGGGACACAGGTCAGGGTCAGCTTTAGGACACACAACACAGAATTATCTTTTATTAAACAGAGTTGAGAAGCCACCAGAGGTGGCAGTAGTGAGTAGAGATGAAGCCCAATTGTGCTTGTAGTCCCTCAGGACACTGGAACAGTGATCCCTCAATAGCTGTGCTGTAGTGGAGAGAAATTGAGATAGTGAGCACAGTGGAGCATACACAGGGTTCTGGTATAGAGCCTCGTTGGTTGATTACTCACACAGCGGTTTCTCCCGGAAGGTAACACAGAAGCTGGAATAGAGGCAGGCCCTCTAGGAGCGAGTACCTGGTCCCAGGGAACAGCTCTGAGAGAATATAGATGGTATCTCACTGATGGTGTAGGCAGCGGTTTCTTCCAAG
Organism: Rhinatrema bivittatum; assembly: GCF_901001135.1. Lineage (NCBI taxonomy): Eukaryota > Metazoa > Chordata > Amphibia > Gymnophiona > Rhinatrematidae > Rhinatrema > Rhinatrema bivittatum. The sequence goes on along the minus strand of NC_042615.1, from coordinate 106,103,550 downwards.
CAGAAGTGAGCTCAGGCAGCGAGTCCGGGAACATGGGCCCTTGAGGAGTGAGTGCCGGTTCCAGACAGCGACCTGAAAGAAAAGAGAGAGGCCCTCGAGGAGCGGGTACCCCGATAGAGTAAGTCCAATTAAGGAGAGGCAGAGTAGCTAGGTACGGAGAGCAAATCCCATCCATAAAGAGTCCCTTCACCTACTTGCTAACTCACGGCTCGATACATTAAGGTCGCGGTAAAAACAGTGCGGCAGTGTCAGGCGCACCCTTCCTCCCCGCACGCACAGTTCTCCTGACCTAACGCCTGATTCTCTCTTCTAAGCGCATGCAAATGCATGCCGCGGCTGTGAAGCGTTAGGGAAGGGTTATGCCCGCGCAACCCATTTTACTGTATAGGCGCTGTAACAGCTCCTATACAGTAACCTGGGTGCGCTGGTACCTGTCATTTCAAATGACATTTGAAATGACAGGCACCAGGAAGTGTAAAAAAGTGTAAAAAGTGTAAAAAGTGTAAAAAACAAAAAACCTGTGTGTTATATAAAAAAATAAAAAAAATTTAAATACCTGTCGGAGGGCCATGGGTCCAGGCGGCCGGTGGGCGGCGGGCAGCCATCAGCGGCATCCGGTAGTCCCTTCTCCCAAAATTGCACGGGCGGGTCGGCAGCGGGGGGGGGGGGGGGCGGCAGCGGGGGGGCGGCAGCAGGATCCGGAAGCGGCGGGTAGGCAGCAGCGGGGTCCGGGGGGGCAGCGGCAGCAGGATCCAGGGGCGGCAGCGAGATCCGGGGAGCGAGTAGCGGCAGCGTGTTCGATCGGGCAGGCAGGTAGGTGGCAAAAAAAAGATGGCCGCCTGCACGGGAAAAGCGTGCAATTGGCCACTGAAGGCGTGACGTCACGACGTTTGGCGTCACGGGGTGTGACGTCACGTCTTCAGCGGCCAATTGCAGCTTTCCCCCGTGCAGGCGGCCATCTTTTTTTCCCACCTACCTGCCCGATCGAACACGCTGCCACTACTCGCCCCCCAGATCTCGCTGCCACTGCCGCCCCTGGATCCTGCTGCCGCTGCCCCCCGGACCCCGCTGCTGCCTACCCGCCGCTCCCGGATCCTGCTGCCGCCCCCCCGCTGCCGACCCACCCGTGCGATTTTGGGAGAAGGGACTACCGGATGCCGCAGATGGCTGCCCGCCGTCCACCGGCCGCCTGGACCCACGGCCCTCTGACAGGTATTTAAAATTGTTTTATTTTTTTATATAACACACAGGTTTTTTGTTTTTTACACTTTTTACACTTTTTACACTTTTTACACTTACCGTAGCAGGCCCGAGCCTTGCTACTTTTTCGTTTGTTTTTTTTTTTGCTTCGGGAGGAGGGGACCGGACGGGACCAGGGCGGGTAAGCAATGTTTTTACACTACACTACACTACACTAACTCCTACTAGGGGGAGGCGGTAAACTAGCAGGTTAAGGCCGCGGCAGAACAGCGGGTTACGGAGGAGATAATATCAGCGCCCGTTACAGTATCGCAGGGGAATAGCTAATTCCTTCATTATACAGCTTTTTCGTTCATTTACATGCTGGGTGCGGAAAGGGTTTAGGAAAGGGTTTAGGAAGCGCTAAGGACGCGTGAAACTGGAGACTGTATCGCTGGATGGCCTTACTCGTCTGTATTGTGCGCTCCCAGCACGTTACAGACGGGGAATCTTTAACTCAACGTTACTGTATCGACCTGTCAATTAGCTAGCGAACAGAGTAGGCTTTTGTATCCGGGATGCATGACATCAACACAGGGGGACACCCCTGAGGTTCACGCCAAAGAAGGAATAAGAAGCAGGGCCACACAGCGCACGTGCCCTATGACAGCTGAACAACATGGTGGGATGCAGCGCTCAAGCTGGACAGGGGATGCCGGAGAGGATGGCAGGCAGACGCCACGACAGCCAGACTTCTATCAACTGTGGGAGGAGTTGCCAAAGAGGTAAGGAGTGTGGAGTGGAGACGTCGGGCAGTGACAGTCGTAACAGTACCCCCTTCAAAGGGTGGTCTCCTCTGTGAGTACCAGGTTTAGGCTTCAAAGGATGCGTGAGATGAAATTGACGGAGCATCTCTTTATCAAGGATGTTAGCCTGAGTCTCCCAAGAGTTTTCTTCGGGGCCAAAACCTTCCCAAGAAAGAAGGTATTCAGGTGTTTTGCCTCATCTTCGGACATCAAGAATCTCTTCGACCATAAATTCTAAGCCATCTTCTGCATTGATGGCAGGCGGTTCTTGAGTCTTGGAAGAGAATTCACTGAGTCTGAGAGGTTGCAAGAGTGAAACATGAAAAGCAATGTGGATGTTTAGTCCGGGTGGTAGCTTCAGACTGTAAGTGATGTTGCCAAGTTGTCGGATGATTGGAAATGGTCCAACGTAGTGAGGAGCAAAAGGAGTGGAGGATAACTTCAGTCTGAGATGTTTGGTAGATAACCAGACTTTGACACCGGGTTTGAAGACAGGCGCTTGAGAAGGTGGGTGTCATAAAACTTCTTAGCATGGTCACTTGCTTTAACTAGCATGTCTTTCGTCTGAGTCCACAGGTTATGGATTTCATCAGCAGTAGATTGAGCTGCTGGGGACGTCACTGAGAGCTTCAGTGGAAGTGGCGCTGTTGGAGAGCATCCATATACCACTTCAAAAGGAATTGATCCAGTTGATGTTGCTGGATGAGAATTGATGGCGAATTCAGTCCAAAGTAACAGTTCAGCCCAGTTATTCTGATGGCAACTCACGTAGGCCCAAATGAACTGTTTTAAGGTTCTATTAATCCGTTCTGTTTGGCCATTTGATTGCGGATGATAGGCTGAAGTGTAGTCTAGAGAGATGTCGAATAACTTGCACAAGGCCCTCCAGAATCTTGCCGTGAATTGAGATCCTCAGTCTGAAACTATGTGTCTTGGTAGGCCGTGAAGGCAAAAAATGTGCGATATGAAGAGCTTTGCAAGCTCCAAGGCTGAAGGTAAGCCAGGCAGCACCACAAAATGGGCCATCTTGCTGAAGCAATCAACTGTTACCCAGATGGTATTCATTCCTTCAGAAAGGGGTAAATCGACTACAAAGTCCGTAGCAATATGTGGCCAGGGCTGTTCCGGAACTGGCAGTGGTTTCAGCAATCCCCATGGTTGGCCAGAAGCAGGTTTGTGTTTGGCACAGTTGGTACAAGATGCCACGTAGGATAGGGTATCTTTCTTGATAGTAGGCCACCAATAGAGCAGGGTGTGGTGTTGACCAGGATGGCCAGCCAGCTTGGAATCGTGTGCCCAAAAGAGCACTTTCTTCCTGAGGTGTTTAGGCATGATGGTCTTACCAGTGGGCACAAAATGTGTAGTCGCCAAAATGACTCTCTTCGGGTCAATTATGTGCTGAGGTTCTTCAGGCACATCCTCTGAGAGAAAGGAGCGTAACAAGGCATCAGCTCTGGTATTTCTGTCTCCGGGGCAATATTTGAGCACAAAGTCAAAACGATTGAAGAATAAGGACCATCTGGCTTGCTGTGGTTAAGACGTTGCGCATGGCGGAGATACTCTAGATTTTTATGGTCCGTGAATACGGTTATTTGATGTTGAGCACCTTCGAGCCAAGGCCGCCATTCTTCAAATGCTAGCTTAATAGCCAAGAGCTCTTTATCTCCGGTCCCATAGTTCTTCTCTGCCGGGGAGAAACGTCATGAGAAGAAAGAGCAGGGACGTAAGGATTTGGAGTCCCAGTTTGGCTCAATACAGCCCCCATGCCGACATCCGAAGCATCAACTTCTACGATAAAGGGCTTGTTGGGGTCAGGACGCCGCAAGCTACTGACCAATGGCACCGGTAGCCCCTGTGACACAGGCTATCGGCGCCATGATGAAACCAGCACTGAGGGTGTGAGAGTGCAAGGAATGGCTCCCGGACTCCCCGCTGGACCACCAGGGAGTTTTGGTAAGTCTTGGGGGGGTCAGGAGGGTGGGGGGTTTAAATTTGTATTTAGGAGGCCGAATAAAACAGAAATCTGTTTAATACGTGGGGAGTCGCGATGCGTTTCGCCTCCCCACGTATTTAACAGATAGCAAAAAATAAGTTGCGGATTACAAATCCGTGGAAAACGGATGCACATCCCTATAGGAAGCTGAAATCCAGAACCTCCAGGGTGGCATTCTCTGAAATGCTTCCCATTCCACGTGCAGGTCCCCAGAGGCAGGCAGAGCTCCAGAGTTTCAATGCGTGGATGAGACGATGGTGGAGGGAAGAGGGATTCAGCTTTGTAACGAACTGGGGAAACTTTGGGGGAAAGGGGAGACTTTTCTGAAAGGATGGGCTCCACCTTAACCAGAGTGGAACCAAGCTGCTGGCACTAACTTTCAAAAAGGAGATAGAGCAGCTTTTAAACTAGAACAAGGGGGAAAGCCGACAGTCACTAAGCAGTGCATGGTTCGGAGAAATGTATCCTTGAAGGGTCATTGGACAAGTCACTCCTATCTGTGCCCTTTGAAGGGAAACAAAGATTTTATTGGCGCTGGGCCTCCCCCCCTCCCCCCAAGTTCTTCCATCCCCGGCATTGCAGTAAGCTGTCATGCCAAGCACCTTTAGCATTGCTCTGGGCATCGGTGCTGGAGGCATTATCTATGCAGTTGCAGGACTGGACAATTATGCTAACAGCTTATGCTTCAGCACCGCTGCCTAGAGCAATGCTGGAAGGCTGTTACTACAGGTTCATATGAAAATGCCATTTTTCACTGTTGCAGAATCCTGGACCACAGACAACATATTCTAATGAAGAAAAAGAATCCTCTGGTCAATATTTTTAAAAGGATTCTGGAACAGTGAAAAATGGTATGTTTATGTGAGCCTGTCACAGCCTTTTGGTGTCAAAAAGGATAGCAATAGAATCTTTAGTCATAATCATTACAAACCAAAAAAATACAACTTTTATGAAAGGTTTGTTATTTTAAATATGTGAAAAGAGCATCAGCTTGAAAAAAAAATATGTAAAGTATAATTAACTTGCATAATCCACAGACATGTTGCACAATAGAACCATCTAAAAAGGCTGAATTTCTTGGCAGAAAAATGACTCATAAAAGGATGAATTTACATTATTTTAAGGCTTCTAAAATGGTTGCTGCAGGAACATCACTGTTATTTCAGAGCTCTGACCAAGTTTTGCCTGCAAAAACATGCTGCAAGGTTTGAACCCATGGCTGAGGGAAATTTCAGGGTTTGTGCTGCTAGAGGTTTTGTACTGTTTGCCAAGTGCCTTTATGAGGAGCCTCTCAAAACTGGATGCTGATAATCTTAGTCTCCTTGAAGCAGTCCTTATGGACCAAGCTTGGACCAGGTCAGAAGGAAGCCACTCAGTTGATCATCTTGTACCAGACCAGCAAAACTTTAACAGGAAAAATAAGAATGTGAAAGACAAATAAAAGTACTTTTTCCTAAATTAATCAGTTGTAAGAGTAGCCAGAAAAGAGTATTATTTTTGTCTCCCCTATTCATTTTCTTGTACAAGAAATGGTAATATAGGAGCAACTCAAGGCAAATCCAATCCTGGGGATTAAAATAGAGTACAAACTAATAACAAGTTATTAAGAAAAATAATGGAAAAATCCTGTAATACCCTATTAGGATATTCTAATAGGAGAATCACTTACAAAATAAGAGAGATAACTCTCCCACTTAATTAATCAATGCTAAGACCATCAGAGATAAAAAAAAATGTCAGATTGCTGGATGTGTATGGTGCTTGTTGGCACCAATGACAGAAGCAAAGCTAGGATTATAGGAAATGAAGAGCCAAATTGGGCTAGAACATCAAAGATAGCATTAGGGAAAATATTGGCAGTACCATGCAAAGTTGCAAACATGCAAAAGGAGATAGGTTGTCATAGGGATCAGTTTGGCTTCCTAGCACACTGAAGTTCCTTCAGAAGGATAATGTAATTTATATCAGTCAGATAAATAACATTTAAATCAGAAGAGTCATAGTTGTGCTTGGCAAGGAGTTCTAAGTTGGACAGGGAAAGGAGAAGTAAAAACAGCAACAACAACGAAAAAGGATAGCAAGTGCATAGGGGTTGGGTGTTGGAAATTTTCTGACTCTAATGTTGCCTGCAGACCCTTGGGTACTTTGTATCCAGGGTCGGCGGAAGCATTAGGGAGGCTAACATGATTATATGGACATACCAAAAGTATAACAATGCAAAAAAACTCCCTCTGAAACTAAAATATTTAAAATGATGTTAATTGATGGAAACAAACTACAGTAACATGCCAAAAATATTATAATAAGAGAACCTTCATATCAACGGGTTATATGCATTGCCTTATGGCTCTGAATGCAAAAAATGAATTTTGCATTGAATTTATTTCATTGCCCATATATTATCATAGGTTCATTGCATTCATTTTCTTTTCTAGGATTTTTCAATGCAAATAAAACTGGAATCAATAATTAAAATATAAGCCCAACTTATCTTTGAAATTCTGAAGTGATACTCCATGACAGGTCAATTAAAGTCTCTTAAAAATATAGGAGTAAGAGTGTGGGTATTTATCAGAACAGAACTATTTATTTATTTATTTTAAAAAATGTGTAGCCCACACACTCCAATGTTTGCAGCAGGGAACAGAAAACTTGCAAAAAGTCAAGACATTCAAGTCTAACAGAGCAACATAACAATTGCTCAGCAGTGCCTGGAAAAGTTACATGTGCTTCTAGTGCCTAATTATCTAATTCAAACGTGCAGCTGAACAGGAACTCTTTCAGTGCCTTTCTAAAAGCTTGTGATTGGACAAAGAACGCAGCTGTTCAGATAAAGAGTTCAGTAGAGAGGAGCAACAATAGTAAGAGCCAGATCAAGGGTCTCAACACGATGTGCAAGTCAAGGTGAATGTACCTCAAGTAAACAGCAATGGGCAAACGAAAGACTGTGTGGGAGGTTATAGAACTGTAAAACTGATGAAACCCATTGAGAAGAAGAATTATATAAAATTGTATGTACAAGCATGATTCATTTATATTGGACATGCCAATGCACAGGTAGTCAGTGTAAAGAACTAACTTTAAACTTTATCATTTTGCATTATGTAACTTACGCAATAAATAATGTAACGCAAATGCATATGCAAATTAAATATTGAGTATTTGAGTGGGAGGAGTTTGGGCGGAGTAGATGGAAATGAGGGTCCGCTAGAGTGTAGTGCGATAGAGTAATGCACACTATCACGGGATTTATTGCCAGAAATAACTACATCTTTTTTTTTTTGGTGGTACAGTAAAAAAACAATTTATCGTGCTTCTGCGGCTGATATCGCAGATTGTGGGTATTATCACAGCAATTATCGTGCACGATAAAATGAGGAATTATAACAGACACACCTACCAGGCCTTCCTGCCCCAATTAAAACATCTGTTCTTATCTGATCCAGCTTCCTAAAGTCATAGGGCCGGATTTTAAAAGCCCTGCGCGCGTAAATCTGGCCGGATTTACACGCGCAGGGCACTTGCAATCTGGCGCGCCTATTTTGCATAGTCCGCCGGCGAGCGCAGAGCCCCGGGACGAGCGTAAGACCCAGGGCTTCATAAAAGGGGCGGGGAGGGGGTGTGTCCGGGGCGTGTCCGGGGTCAGGGGGCAGTTCGGGGTGGAACCGGGGACATGGCCCCGGCCCGGGAGCGTGGTCGAGGCCTCCGGACCAGCCCCCGGGTCGGGTGATGGCGCGCCAGCAGCCCGCTGGCATGCGCAGGTTTACACCTGCTTTTGGCAAGCGTAAATGTGGCAACAAAGGTAGGAGGGGTTTAGATAGGGCCGGGGGGGTGGGTTAGATAGGGGAAGGAGGGGAAGGTGCGGGGGGGGTGGAAAGAAAGTTCCCTCCGAGGCCGCTTCGATTTCGGAGAGGCCTCGGAGGGAACAGGCAGCGGGCGCCGGGCTCGGCATGTGCAAGTTGCACAAATGTGCACCCCCTTGCGTGCGCCGACCCCGGATTTTATAAGATACGCGCGGCTACGCGTGTATCTTATAAAATCCAGCGTACTTTTGTTCAAGCCTGGTGCGTGAACAAAAGTACGTGCTTGCACAAATTTATAAAATCTACCCCCCAATGTTTAAAGCAAGTTTATTTATTTATTTAAAAATCTTTTCTATACCGTCATTAAGTTAGGTACCATCATAACGGTTTACAATAAGGCACAAATATTTAAATTGGAACAGATTATGAATTCTATCACTATACATGTGCCAAGATTTTACGGTAAAAAAAGTAGTTATAAAAACTCATAATTGGATGTGTTATGTTATGTCTGTTTATTTTGAGCAGGAACAAAAGAGAATCTATGTCATCTTATTCTAGAAATTTAAGATTAAAATAGAATATGTACCCATGTTGATTTGGGTTGTGTGTTTAGGGTGTGCTGCCAATTGCAATTGGTAGGGGATACTAGATGCTTCAGGAGGCTCGCCGCAGACAACAACAAGTGGAACAACAGCAACTTCAAGAACAGGCAAGGCCAGTTCCAAGCCCTCCTAGGGATCTTCCTGTACCAGAGGGCGAACCACAGGTCCCGAAGGGTTGGGGTCCAGTGCAGCGCCTTGCACACAGGTGGCCATGGCAGAGGAGATACAGGGAGAGCATCTTTCCACCATGAACATCCTTGCTGGGAATGCTGAGGACTATGTGGTTTGCAGATATAGCCTCAGCTCTTGGGCTATCCTGACATTATATGAAGAAATCCGAGGAGATTTGGATCCGGTCCTGGCCTCACCAAACTGTTGGTCACCCTGCATTTCATGGCAAGCAACTCTTTCCAAATGACAGCAGGGGGTCATGGGGAGAATGTCCCAAACCACTTTTCCCACTGTCTGGACCAGGTAATCACAACAGTCTCTGACAGCATTAATCACTACATAGTATTTCCTTGGGACAGACAGTACTTGATGGACTTGAAGAGAGGCTTTTATGCCTTTGCAAACTTTCCCAATGTTCTAGAAGCTATCGACTACGCTCATGTGGCCATCATTCCACCCCGTGACGGGGTGGAGATGTACCACAACAGAAAGCTCTTCCACTCCATCAATGTGCACGTGGTCTGTGTGATGCTCAAATGTGCAACCTTATATGGTGGCCAGGTACCCAGGAGCCACACATGAGACCTTTATACTTAGGCAATCAGGCCTGTGTGAAAATTTTGAGGACAGCCTATATGGTGACGGTTGGCTCATTGGTAAGAGAGCTCTTCTTTCTATATTATATCTCTGGCTATGAGTTTGGGGCAAATGGCATGGACACGGGGGTGGCTGACGGGGAGGAAAAGCATAGCTGCCAAGACAAGTGGCTTGTACAGTTACATCAGCAGCCCACTGACCCAGCGCCTGGCTTTTTCTCCCCATGTCTGCAGGTCTGCTAATCTGGTCATGGCAAATAATACATTGGCCCTAAAGCTTGGTGCATGAGCAGGCACTATAGACTTTGTACATGTTAAATTTCAAAATGTCTCATTGGGAACTATTTAAATCTCATTGGATAATGACAAGCTTGAAGTGTCCATACTGCTGGTACTGCACGATCACATGTGGCTGCCTAGTGAAGCATCATCCACATTGTCTGCCTGAAACAGCTCAACCAGAAGCAGTGTCCTGTGCATGTCGGTGGCCTGGCATATTCCCTGTGTCAGGCCTCACAAATTGGTTTATACGGTTAAGGGTAGAAACCGCCGCATCATGTAAAATCAACAGAATCTAACCCTTCTAAAACAGTATTAAGTCATTCCAGGTTGGATTTCATTGTTTTTTTGTTTACCTGGACATAATACGTCTTTCTCAAATGTGAGTACATTGTCTCGTGACATTGTTCAAACTTAAAGACTTTTTCTTTTTCTTTTTCACTCAACGCACAATAAAGCTCTGGAATTTGTTGCCAGAGGATATGGTTAGTGCAGTTAGTGTAGCTGGGTTCAAAAAAGGTTTGGATAAGTTCTTGGAGGAGAAGTCCATTAACGGCTATTAATCAAGTTTACTTAGGGAATAGCCACTGCTATTAATTGTATCAGTAGCATGGGATCTTCTTAGTGTTTGGGTAATTGCCAGGTTCTTGTGGCTTGGTTTGGCCTCTGTTGGAAACAGGATGCTGGGCTTGATGGACCCTTGGTCTGACCCAGAATGGCAATTTCTTCTTTCTTATGAGCACATACTGCCGAGCCTGCAAGAACATTCGCAATCACACCATGAGGTACCGTTCTTTCAGCTAACAAAGGTGTGGCGGCTCTTATGTTTTGCTTCAAGGTTGGAAGCCTGCTACACACCGGTAGCCTTAGCTTAGTTGTGAGGGCCTGGTCACAATTATTGGAATAACTAGACGCAATTTAGTATTCCGGAAGAGCAGAGCTTCTTTTGGTTACTGCTATACTGCACATGTACTGGCCCAGAGCAATGTGACATGCACTTAGACTAGACAAATCAGCCCTTAAGGTTCAGGTACAGGCTACCTTATACAGTCTTATAGGATGTTGTGGTTTGCAAGCCAGATCTGCAAGTGACGATGCTATGAATGATGGCTGAAATCTGTGTTTGCCACAGGAGATTCAGGGTACAGTTGCAGGACCTGGCTTCTGACCCCTGTGCCATTCCCCAACACTCCAGCAGAGACGAGGTACAATGATGCTATATGTGTGTCGTCGACCGCACCTTCGAAGTTCTCAAAAGTCACTTTTCCTGTTTGGACAAGATGGCTGGAGCTTTAATGTATGCCCCACCCAAAGTAGGAGATATAGTGCTCTGCTGTGTTTTCCATAATATCGCTCTAGGCCATGGACTAGGAATGGATATAGTTCCTGATCTCCCCCCAGATCTCCCCCCATGTATCCCCGCACGAGCTAAGGACACCACGCTGAGAGTCAGCTAGCTTTGCCATTTCGGGCTTCATTTTTTGTGAACTGTGGGAAACTTCATTTTTCCCGCGGTTCGGGGGTTTTTTTTTTTTCGTGGGCCCCCGATTTTCAGGTTAGTGCGCACTAACGTATTAGTGCTAGTGCACACTAACTGGAAATATGAATTTTTCCAAAATTTCAGAAAAATTCTTTTTGGGTTTTGTTGCCCCGAACCATGTTGAATTAGACAATTTTGTTGGAATTGTCTAATTTGGCAAAAATTAATGCACATCTCTATATAACAATACTTTGTCTGATAGGCCTCACCTACTATATCCTCTTCCAGGGAAGAGAGGCCGCTAATCTCCTCGCTATCATCTTTCTTTCTCTCACTGCTTCTCTGTCTGGGTCACTATGTAACAGAAAACACATATGCTTACTCAGAATTAATCTTGACAATGGAGCCATAGGGTATACTGGAAAAACAGTCATGAAAGTAAAGATGACATAAAAAACATGTGGCTGCTATAATGTGGTTTGCCTCATACTGACACAAAAAAAGGCATGTGTGGCATGTGAGTTTATGAACGACTGCCAACACATAGTTTAGCCTATCTAGCTTGCTGACCCTCCCCTGTGGACCTCATCCTAGTGCAGATATGTGATGAGATAGTGCCACAAGTGTCATACCACCCTGCTGTCCTCAAACATAGAGAGCAACATCTCTAGAAATGCTGCAAATATTAAATAGCTCTAATGGCACAGCCTAAAGGTACAGGTAGACAGTTAAAGGTTTCATTGACAGAATTCCCATTTTACTACCTCATTCTGTAGCTGACAAACATGTGCATGTGATGTTATACACCTGTACTAGGTCAACTTACTGACACATGGGCCTTGCAAAACACAGCTGATACCACAGCATCACCAGTTTTATTGCCACTGCTGACTCGGTTTTCCAACTGCATCCAGATTTACTGGATATGTTGATCCAGTCCTGGTTTTGGCTTGGAAAAGCTATAGGGAAATCTAATGAAATCCCTGCATGTAATTTGATCCAAACCAGGACAGGATTTACCTGTCCTGAAAATTGGAGCTGGTTGGCAAACCTTTTGGTGACATCAGAGAGCTCTAATAGCACGCCTTCCCACAATCAGCACAGGTCCTTCCAAAGTAGCATACCTGTTGGTGGTTGCATGCACCCCGACACACATGCACCATACTACACCTACCTATGCAATTTGTAAATGATAATGTTCAGAAGGTGAGGGTCTTGGCCATTGTGATGTCATGTAGGTTTGGTTAGCTTCTCAGTGAGCCTACACCAAGATGTACATCCGCCTCTGTGAAAGCAGGATTGGGAATCTGATGGTGTTCTGCCTTTACTTGTATTTTCCTATGAGCTCAAAGATAACACCATCGCTGTATAGTTTCTAATGACTCTAAGAGCTCACATATCTCTCCTGAGCAAAGGTTGACATCATAGAAGGCAATGGTTACGTGTGTTTTAACCTCCTGCCTTCAAATCAGCTATCACAGCTAGCCTTACAGAGATATTGAGTTGTCTGAGTGCTGCAAGGCCCTTGGCTGTTATGGCTGACTGATAGTCATGTGGTACAGCTGTATATACGTATGTATGTATGTACCCAGAAAATATGCAGACTATTTTGCTTTGAGCAATAGCTAGTATCTCATACAGTGCAATCTGTTACCACCCTTAAAGCACATAGGCTGAGTTCTCCTGTTCCAAGCAGCTTGCAGATCATTCCGTTTCCAACGTCACTTCACACGTTTCTGTGGTTTAATGGTTGCAGACCCTTGCTCATCCACATGTCTGTCACAACTTTTGGGAAATGAGGAAGAGCTGCTGTCCTCTACACTGTGCCTCATGTGGTGTAAGTCACTTTTACAGTTAGTGGTAAGCAGGGCAGGTGCGCTCCTACACTGTCAATGATCTGCTCTTTATAAATCATTAAGGCTAGAGAAACTGTCGTCAGCTGATGACTTCATGAGCCTACAAGCTGCTCCATATTACGCGGCACACAGAAGTCTCATGTGGTTGGCATTATTGCCTTTCTGTGTTTTTCTCTTGCCAGACACACATTTAGTGCCGCCTTAAGGAGCCCATGTCAGTACCACTGACAAAGTTGGTTTCATATATGCCTTTTACAGATGTGTTTTAGGTGGCCAGGCTTACATAATCAGTGCCAAGGCAGAAATAACAACACCTCATTAGCAGTTACGGACAAGCTGCCACACTCATCAGTGTTGTCTGAATACCAACATTCATGGAACATACGCATTGCCGATGTGTAGGTGTACAAAGTGCTGCAGGTAGTCTGTACTCAAAAGATAAGTGTATCAGTGTGAGACTCGAGTAACATGCTGTCAATCTCTGTCTTTGGGGGTGCTGTTGCACTAGAAGGTTTCTCCCTTACCACAGCAATCCATACCCCAGAGCAGGCTGTATGTGGGCATTCATTTTGCACTCACTGGGGTGGATTTTCAAAGGGTTCCGCATGTAAGTCACGCGCACAACACCGAGAATCTGCTCCTGTGCGTATCAAACCTATTTTGCATAGGCCTGGCGAGGTGCACAAGCCCTGGGATGCGCGTATGTCCCAGGGCTTGAAAAAGGGGGCGGAGAGTGGTTCGGGGTGGGGTGGTTCGGGGTCAGGGCTGGGGCGGGGCCGGAGCCTCCAGGCACAACGGCCATTTGCCGCTGTGCCTGGGATCGTGGACCAGCCGTCGGCCGGCATGCATAACCTAAGCCTGCCCGGAGGCAGGCGCAACTTAGAAGTTAAAGGTAAGAGGAGGTTTTAGGTAGGGCTGGGGTCGGGTTAGTTAGTGGAAGGGAGGGGAAGGTGGGGGGGGGGGCGGGGGGAATGGAGGAATGCTGCGCAGCTCGGCACACCCAAGTTGCACAATTGTGCATTCCCATGTGCGTGCCAATCCTGGATTTTATAACGTGCGCGGCTGCATGTTATAAAATCGGGCATAGATTTGTGTGCGCCGGGTTGCCATGAGGCTAAAGAAATGAAAAATGTTTAAAAACAAAAAAAAAATAAAATAAATATCCCCATGTACATCTATAATGTTTATACCGGTGCCATTGGTCGGCCCCTGTCACATGGAAGGAGCAATGGATGGCTGGCACCATCTTAGAAAATGACATGGGCCATCCATTGCTCCTTCCATGTGACAGGGGCCGACCAATGGCACTGGTAGCCCCTGTCACATGGTAAGGGCAAAGGGCCACTGGCACCATTTTGATTAGTGGCAGCCGATGGCTCGAGAGGGAGAGATCGCTCCCAGGACCCTGCTGGACCATCAGGGCTTTTAGTAATTCTTGGGGGGTGGGCGTTGTAATTAAGTAAATTTGAAGGGTTGGGGTGGGGGGGTTCTGGTTTATTTTGCCAAAGAAAATAAAAATGACCTGTTGGAAAACAAAGTTTTTCACGAAGTGCCCATCCTGAAAGCTAAATACGACGCTCATCTCTATTATTTTCTAATCTGCACATATCATGTACACATGGATTATAAAATGTGCATTTCTTTCCTGCAACATTTATGCATATTTAAAAAAAGACGTGTGACTAGATATTCAAGTTAAGGTCTAGATTCATCATTTTGCTATACATTTTTCATGATTATTGCCTGCGATAAAAAAAGGAGTGTAATTAGGGTAATTTGTGAGTTACTGCCATACATGTTATTTTATTGTGCCCACAATATCTTGACATCACAAGCTAAGCAGAGAGAGAAAGATAGATAGCGTGGCATAATGTGTGTCAACCATGGGCAGAATTGGAAAAAACTATTTTAAGTTTTATTATGCTACATAGTATATCATTCCCAATGCAGACTTACTGATTTGCTCTGATTTTAAAGTTGGACTTTGAGCTGCAATTTGATTTGTTTTCCACATCCTCAATATATACAAGATCTGTGGCATGTGATCCTGATTGATATCTTCCAGACTAGTAGACGACATGTATTTGCTATTTTCCTGCAGTATTGCTACACTTTCACTACTGTTTTTAGCCTTCAAAATAAAAAGAAAGTCAGAATTTCATAAAGTATCTTCATTTTTAAGTTTTACAGTATATCTCAATTGCTTAATTGAAAAGTAATAAGCGAAAGGGCTCACATGAACTACAGACAAGATGGCTGCCTGAACTTTTTCCTTCTCCTGGATGTGTGTGTGTGTTGGCAGTAAGGAGGGTTTTGTGGGTTCATAACATATGGAAGGGTTGTGTGTGTTATGAGACTTGTGGTGTTTTGGTTTCTTGGAAGTAGGACTGCATATGTTGGGGTGTGGTTTCAGGGTGTGGGGTGTAGTTTTGGGGTGCGGGGGAGTAGTTAAGAATGTGTGTGTTGTGTGTGTCTATGTGTATGTGTGTGTGTCTGTGCATGTGGGGGGTAGTGAATTGAGAAGCTGCATTTATTTTTCTTGTCTCTATGAGGGGAGTAGATTGTGTTTACTGTGAATAAGGGGAGTGTGTGTGTTTACTGTGAATAAGTTTATATGTGGGTGAGACGCATGTGTGTGGGGGACATTTAGAATGTGTGGCTTGAGTGGGATGTGGGGGAGCAATGTTTGGCTGCATGTGACAGTGTGTGTGAGACTGTGAGATATGTGTGTGTGAGAGAGAGGTTACATGAGTATTTGTGTGGTGAGTGGGTGGGAAGGTGTTTCTTTGGGTGTTTGACATGTGTGGGGGAGGTATGGTTGCAGTATAAGTGGGTAGAATGTGTTTGGGGGGTATATGTATGTATAAGTGTGCATGGGAAGGGCATATCACTAGTAGCCTGATGGTCCATTACCTGTGCAACTACCTGGGAGACCTCCTATGTGTCTCATGAAGTTCACTACTTTTCTACCGAGCAGACAAGGCCATATTTATTTATTAACATTTGTTTTCCTGCCTTTCCCTTATATTTTACATCAAAGCATTTCTGCCTGTGAAATGATGAGTAATCTGAAGTGAGTGAAATAATAATGACACCCAACACCAGCACTGAGATTAATAACTACTAGGGAAAGCAATGAGGGTACTGGCCACAGGATAGATCATCCATACTAGGAATGTGCAGAGCAAAATTTTATGTTCATATTTTTTATGTCCGAAAGGGGGTCCCACTTGCGGCCAATATGGACATAAAAAAAATCCAATGAGTTGGGTATATGTACATATGTGCAAAAAAAAAATTTAAACCCCCTCACCCTCCTTAATCCCCCCCCCAGACTTACCACAACTCCCTGGTGATCGAGCGAGGAGTGAGGACGTCATTTCTGCAATCCTTGGCGAGAAGCATGTGACGTCGGTGGCACGTCGAGTGACGCGGCGTCACGTGATTCCCGGCTCGTTCGCGCCGGACGGCTCGTTCGGCCCAAAAAGAACTTTTGGCCAGCTTGGGGGGGCCTCCTGACCCCCCCAAGCTGGCCAAAAGTTCTTTTTGGGCCGAACGAGCCGTCCGGCGCGAACGAGCCGGGAATCACGTGACGCCGACGTCACGTGATTCCCGGCAAGTTCGCGCCGGACGGCTCGTTCGGCCCAAAAAGAACTTTTGGCCAGCTTGGGGGGGCCTCCTGACCCCCTCAAGCTGGCCAAAAGTTCTTTTTGGGCCGAACGAGCCGTCCGGCGCGAACTTGCCGGGAATCACGTGATGTCGCGTCTGAGTGATGCGGCGCCACGTGATTCCCGGCTCGTTCGCGCCGGACGGCTCGTTCGGCCCAAAAAGAACTTTTGGCCAGCTTGGGGGGGTCAGGAGGCCCCCCCAAGCTGGCCAAAAGTTCTTTTTGGGCCGAACGAGCCGTCCGGCGCGAACGAGCCGGGAATCACGTGACGCCGGCGTCACTCGACGTGCCGCCGATGTCACATGCTTCTCGCCAAGGATTGCAGAAATGGCGTCCTCACTCCTCGCTCCATCACCAGGGAGTTGTGGTAAGTCGGGGGGGGGATTAAGGAGGGTGAGGGGGTTTATATTTTTATTTTGGCTCAACAATCGCGATTTCCCACATATCGAACATATCTATGTTCGATATGTGGGAAATCCGATCGTTTATGTCGAATCAATTTTTTAAGTAAAAAAAAAATATGAGTTGCGTTTTACTAATGCGGTCAATCCGAATGCACACCCCTAATCCATACCCAGCCACCCACATAAACAGACACACAGTGGCACTTTAGCCCTGTCTGCTTTGAGTGTAGTGCTTCAGCAAATGGTCAGACATGGAATAAATGATTGATTTCTCAAGAAAGCCAACCAGTGGCACCACAGAGCATCACACTAAAGGTAAGGCAGAGCAGAGAGTAAAAATGAGAAGAAATTTAAAGGGGGATTTAAAAAATTGGGCACACCTCAAAATCGGGAGATGGGCACACATGTAGCACATGCACCTGTCCACTCGATTTTAAAAGCACGCGCACACAAGTCCTGATGCGCAAATATCTTGCATCGGAGAAAAAAGGAGCGGAGTGTGGATGTGGTATGGGTGGGGTGTGGACGTTTTGGAGCAGGGCCAAGAGATATTTATGCAAGTACTTATCCTCCTGGAGGCGCAACCAGGTCCAGTACCAGGTAACTTTACTTTTGCTATGGAGAAGGTGTAAGTCTAAGGAAAGAAAATTGCAGGCATCTATGAGGTGTTTGAGGGGTCTGGGGTAACTGGGGGGAGTGTAGGATAAAGAATCAGGGGGGTCGGGGGACCTAGCTGAACACTGGGCAAACTGGTGGATGAACTGGTGAAACTTGTCATCGCCTGGAGGTTCATCTGTTATAAAATACCCTTTAATGCGTGTCCAAAAGCCAGCTTATGCTGTTGGGCGCATACTAGCTTAAAATTAGGCACACAAATATGCACACCTAGGCAACATTATAACATGCACGCATATGTGCATGCATGTTATAAAACTGATGCATCTCTAGGCATGTAACAACACACCGAGCACCAGCTTGAAAGTTACTGTCCCTGTGCGAAGAGTTGGAATATTAACATACTAGGAACACTGGTCTTTCTGTCTGTGAAATGATGAGTAGCTTGAAGTGAATGAAATAATAACCCAGCCACCAGCAATGAGATAATATAACTAGTCAGACACTGAGGCCAATGGGCCACTGGCCACAGGGCAGAGCATGCTCCTCCCCTTCCACTGACACCTTAACTAGCTATATGTGTGCTTCTGCAAGAATCAATGGACGTAGACACAAAATAATTTCTCACACTAAAGGCAAAGCATACAGGGAAAATCAGCTATATATTAAGCAGAAGCAGCAGTGAATGACTGCCTGTCTGCAGGACTTCACTGCTACTGCCTAGGACCTATACCTAAATGTCCACTACCCTATCTGGCTATTGACTTAAAAGAATGACACCAAATTATATCTATAATCAATTAATGCAATTATTAATTTTAAAATCATAATAACTTTCTCTCTCAAAAGAACAATGCACTATTGCTGTCATCGCCTCAATTCCCCTAAGGCAAAGCCACAGACAGCAATATATCTGATCTCAAATTTGGAATAAAATAGCAAACATATGATTGGCAAATTCAAAGCATACTTTTTCCACTTACCATGTTTTAAAAAAAATGAAGCAGGACTGGCAGATTCAAACTATGATATCTCAAAATGCCAGGGCCCTTCCCAAAAAGACCATTTATTGGGAAATTCAAAATAAGTATTTTCTTACCTAGTGGCATCTTCTCCCACAGTCCACCTTGAAACCTTGGCAACACATAAATTTGTCAGATGTTCCCAAACCTGTCCTGGGGAACTCCATCCAGATAAAATGTGCATACTATAGAGGCAGTGCATGCAAATTTATTCATGCATATTTATTGTGGACATCTTGAAAACCAGACTAGCTTGGGATCCCTCAGGACAGGTTTTAGAATCACTGCTCTATGTCATGCAAAATGACAGTGCATTCCTAGCAAACATTAATACACAAAATCATTTTTTTAAACAAAATTTCAATGAACTGTGCCCTATACATCATGAGGACAATTTCCAAAGCCATTTACAAGGATGAATAATGAATTACTTGAGTTAGCTGGCTGCCTGACAATTAAGGGTGTGCATTCATTTGCAATAAAATAGGAAATGTAATATTGTTTCAATTCATTCTTAAAACAAAATGAAAGAAAACCTAAAAATGTTTTGTTCCTTTTTCATGTTTTTACACATTTGTGGACATTAGTTCATTTATTTATGAATACTTACTTTTAGCTCGCCAATCACAGGCGAGCTAAAAGTAAGTATTCTAGGCAGGTTAAAGAATATATAAATATTATTAATAAAAATACAGAAAATATCAAACAAAAATTAAAACACATAAAATAAACAAACTGCAATGTAACAAAATGTAGTCAAATACTTGAGTAAAAAGTTAATGCTTTAGACCCTTGTAAAACTCTTTCAGATCCAACATGGAATGCAGTTTTAATGGCAGAGCATTCCATATTTTAGGACTTATTGCTGAAAAAGCCCACTCCCTCATAGAAACAATATTTATTTCCTTAAACAATGGGATAGTTAATAACTCCTGACTCTGCAAACACAAAGTATGACAAGGAGCATAAGAGAACAGCAGATTTTTAAAATACTGTTATTTCCTTACTCCTTTACAAACTAATGAAAGCACTTTAAACTTTATTCTAAACTAGTGGTGCCCGGCCAAGTGTTGCAGTGGCAGAGTCAGGTTCTTTACTCTCCCTCCCCCTTCCCCTTGCTCATTTACCTCAGTTACTCATCCTCCTCCCCCTTGGTCACTCACCCCCCCTTCCCTCCCCTGTCCCCACTCCAACTCTCTCCCCTCACACTCACTTCTCCCCTCATTCTCCCTCCCCTGACACTCACTTCCCCCCTCATTCTCCCTCCCCTCACTGTCACCTTCCCCCGCCTACTGCCTACCCTTCAGATCAGAAAATCTTTGTCTTTCTATTTCTGTGGGAACCCCCCTACCCCCCAAAAAAAACCCCCCAATCCCAACCCTTTAAATCAAATAATAACCCCCCACTCTCCTGCCCCCTCCCAAGACCTGTGAAATTAAAATTGTTGGTGCTACATGTGGTCTGTCCCTGGGCATCTGTGCGCGTTATGTAGCCAAATAGGGGAGTGCCTAACCAAATTTGCACTTCCAAATTTGTTTTGTGGTCTGGGGAGGGCTATTTTGGTGCGTTCCCGAGATCGTGCAAGTTTAGTGTATGTATTTGTGTGTGAACCTCCCCCTTCCCCCAAAAAACAACCCTATGAGAAAAGTTCTCTTAAACTAACCACCCCACACTCTCCTGCCCCCCCTCCCCCAGCCCTGCGAAAAACAGTAGCCCACCCCCCTGCCCCCCAGAGTTGCTGAATGAATGAAACCTGCCCCCCCCCTCGTGACCCCTCCCCAAGATGTTCGCAATAAATTCATCACCACTCCCCACCCTCCAGACCCCCTCGAGACCTGATAAAAATGTCAGTCGGTGGAGCGGGCATTCAGGATCAGTCCGGGAGTGATGTATTGGCGTTGGTCTGTCGGCTGTGAGCACTGAAATGGGTTCCGATGGCCTTTGCCCTTACTAAGTGGGGTGGAACAATGGCAGCAGTAGGTCCTCTGACATAGTAAGGGCAAAGGTCCGCCGGCTGTCAGTCCTGAAAATGGCGCCGAGGGGCCCTCGCCCTTACTATGTCACATGGGCTACTGCTGCCATTGGTGTCCCCGAGTGGCATAGTAAGGGAAAGGGCCGTAGGCGCCATGTTGAGTGCTGGCAGCCGATGGCCGTAGTGCAGGAGATGTGTCACGGACCGGTCCTGGCCCCCCGCTGGAGCCTCCCGGACTTCTGTCAGGTTTTGTGTGTGTTGTGAGGGCCTGGGAAGTAAATACATTTGTCATGTGTGTGGGAGGTGTGAGGAGGGTGGTTTTGTGTGTGTTTGGAGGCTGTGGGAAGTAAATCAATTTGGCATGTGTGTGGGGGGTGTGAGGAGGGTGGTGGGTGTATTTTATCTGTAAAGGAAATAGTTATCTTCCGGTGAAAAAAGTGCGTGAATGTGTTAAAATGGAAGTGAAACGTGGACCTGGACTGGCGAAATGATTAGTGTAGCGTGTGTTAGTGTAAGGTGTAACAGATGGCGCTTACGTCCAGCAGATGTCGCTGTTTTCTGGAAAAAAAAGTTAAACCTATTTTACCTGTCACAGGTGTGACATATCTGTAATGTAAGTACAGAAGAACCTTCCTGTATGCGAAATGAAGGTTGTGTCCAAATTTGAAAGCAATCGTTTCATTGATTTCTGAGATTAGCGATTTTGTCCAAACTATTTAACATTTTTATTTATATAGATTGTACAGAGAGCCAGCTGGAAGAGCCTTTCTGTCCTCCCTCAAAACTTACAGGAAACCCTTTTTAGAGATTGCAGGCTGGCGACTGCGACCCGGGCAAAGGTTTAAGAAATTGGACCCCACCTAAGCCCCCACCCCAGACCTCTGAGACTCCACCCCCAGGCCTCCTTAAACTACATTTTATCCCATCTGTGAATCTTCCATGAGCAGGAGTGATCCCCAGTCATTCCTTCTCTGTCTGTCCTGGTTTTCAGAATAGTCACTGATGGATTGCAGACTGGCTCCATTATGCTGCCATTCCCTCCTCCTGGACTTTCTCAAGCCTGCTATTTATAATCCCTCAGGAGCACAGCATGTTTCTCAGCTATGCCTAACTAGCACAAACATTTGTAATCTCCTTAAATGCAGAAAAGACTGTACCTTACAGTAGGGTTGGAAATAATTTTAAAAAAGGCTGACATCATGTAATAATGCTCATTCCTTGACAGAGACAATAGCCTGCCCTGGAGGTATTGCTGAACTCTCAAAACGTAGGCCACCTTGGTACCTGTACATATATTTTGATGACTGCTTGTACCCCACAAGACCACTGCATCAATAAGTTTGTGATCAGGATAATTCAAGGAAAATTTAAAACAATCTGGAAATGTAAGACTTTTGACATTTTTTTTATCTGACAGTTTAGAACTGAAAGAAAGGACTTAATAGAGACCTGTATGTCTTGAGCTATAAATTTATATTGCCTGTCGCCTTCTGATCATTCATCAGTCCTCCCTCCCACCAAAAAAATATTTATCCTCACACAATCTTTGGAATATCTTATACGATTCTCTTGTGTTTTCTGGTAACAGATGTTTCTGCATATTCTATTCTGTCCTGAGAAAGGGAGCATTGGCACTTGAAAACTATTCAAGATTATATTAAATTGGTCCAATAAACTATATCATCTTATATATATATTTTTGTTAGTTCTTTTATTGTTTTACTGGTTAACCTTTATTTCTATTCATTTTATTGTACTCCTGACAAGTCACCCATCCTAAACAAATATACTAACCATGTGTTATGCCTTATGAGGTTCATATTCAGAGTATTTGTCTGGAAAAGTTTTGCACTTAGCCAGACAAATGCGGGGATTTGAAATTCTACCAGTTTGTCTGCCCCTAAAATAAATATATATTTATTTATTTATCAAGTTTTATATACCATTGTTCGGTTCGCCATCACAATGGTTTACAAAGTTTTGATGTTTAACATAGTGTTCAAAAATTCATACGCTTGTTAACATTTATCTTATTTGTTATGAACATATCTTGGTTGTAAATTGTGCAGATTAAATTACGTGTTTTGGATTGGGTCTGCATGTTTATATGGGTCGATAGGGAGGTAAGATGTATCAAAGAGTCATAGGGTGTTTTGGTAGGCTTTTGTGAACATCCAAGTTTTTAGTTCTTTTTTATTTATTTATTTATTTATTTATTTATTTATGGTTTTTATATACCGATCTTCTTACATAATATGTAAATCAAATCGGTTTACAGAGAACAGTTGAAAAACTTGCTTGTGGGCAATTGCTTGTGGGCAATTACTTGCTTGTGGGCAATTTTGAAGGTTTTTAAATTTTGTTGTGTTCTCAGTTCGGATGGGAGGGAGTTCCATAGTTCGGGACTTCCTAGGGATACGGCTCTCTTCTGAGTTGAGGTACGTTTGTGACGAGCGGGTGGAATCTTTAATAAGCCTTTGTTAGCTGAGCGGAGATTTTGGTTTGGTGAGTGTAGCTTTATGGATGCACTTAGCCAGTTAATTTGTTTTTCATATATTATTTTGTGTATTATGGATAGTATTTTATAGTCTATCCTGTACTTTATTGGAAGCCAGTGTAGTGATATGAGAGTTGGAGTAATGTGATCGTATTTTTTCGTTCCTGTGAGTATTCTGGTGGCTGTATTTTGAAGGATTTGGAGCGGTCGGATGGTGGTGAGAGGTAAGTTGAAGAGCAGGGAGTTGCAGTAATCCAGGTTGGAGAAGATGAGTAGTTGGAAGACTGTTCTGAAGTCGTTGGGGGAGAGGAAAGGCTTTAGGTGTCGTAGGGTTTGGAGTTTCTGATATCCGTCTTTGATTTTTGTGGAGATGTGATTCTTGAATGATAGTTCCTTGTCGATTATTATTCCTAAGTTGCAGGTATGGGTGACAGGGGGGATTGCTGATTTTTGATTCAATATGTTGAGTGGTTGTATGTGTGTAGGGTTATTCTTTCTATCCAGCATGATTATTTCTGTCTTATTAATGTTTAGGATAATTCTCATGTTGGTTAGTAATTGCTTTATTTTGGTGAGGTAGTTGGCTGTTTTTTTGTAGGTGTCTTCCAGAGAGTTGTGTATTGGGATAAGTATTTGGATGTCATCAGCATATATGAAGTGAGTCATTTTAAGGTTTGAGAGGAAGTGACATATCGGGAGAAGATAAATGTTGAAGAGTGTCACCAATAGTGCAGAGCCTTGGGGAACTCCAGTATCAAGGTTTATTTTCTTTGAGAGGGTGTCGTTGATTGACACCTGGTAGGTCCTTCATGATAGATAGGATGTGAACCATTGTAGGGTTTTTTCTTTTACACTGATTTCGGATAGACGTTCAATCAGAATTGAATGGTTTACAGTGTCAAAGGCTGCTGAAAGGTCTAGTAGGACTAGAAGGTAGCTGTGGCCTTTGCCAAATCCTTTGAGCACGGTGTCATTTAATGATAGGAGTAGTGATTTGGTGTTTAGTTGTTTCCTGAAGCCAAATTATGTGGGAAGTAGGGTATTGTTCCGTTCCAGGTGGTCACTTAGTTGGGAGTGGACAATTTTTTCAATGATTTTGGCAATGAAAGGTAGGTTTGATATGGATCATAGTTTAGGAGGTTTTCTGGATCCAGGTTGTTCTTTTTCAGTATGGGTTTGATAATTGCTGATTTTAGGCAGTCGGGGTAGTTTCCTTCTGTGAGGGATAGGTTCACGATGTTGGTTAATGTTTTAGTTATTGATGGCTTGATAGCTTTGATCGTCTGTATGGGTATGCTATCGATAGGGTATATAGCTGAATTCATTTTTTTTATGATATTTTGCATTTCCAGTGATGATGCTGAATCAATGTTGGGCCAGTTTGTTGTTTGATTGATTTGTATTTTTGGGTCTTGTGTGTTGTTGTTGAGGTTGTTGCTTATAAGGTTTTTGATTTTTTCATTAAAGAATTCAGCAAAGTCGTTGCTTGAGAGTTTAGAGGTTGGTGATGTTTGATCATTGGAGGATTTGGTTAGGCCATGTACGATATTGAAGAGCATTTTTGGGCTGTGTTGGAATTTGTTTATTTTTTTGAGTAGAAGTCTTTTTTGCATTCTGGATATGTTTTTTGTAGTATGCTAAGTGTGATCGGTATGCATTCAGTAGCGTGGCTGTTTTGTTGTTCCTCCAGGCTTTTTCTTTTTTTCGGAGTTCACGTTTGGCTGATCTGATTTTTTCGCTGTGCCATTGGTTCTGGTGTTTTGGGTTTTTTATTGTTTTCTTTATTGTGGGGTTTATCTTGTCTGCTATTGTTTTTGTGATGTTGATCCAGGATGAAGTGGCATTTTCTGCGTTAGAAAGGTCTGTTTGTTAGTTCTGTTTGTAGATTATCTTGAAGTGTCTCTATGTTGAAGGGTGGCCGGTAGGAGAAGGATCTAGGTGTGCTTTTTCCTGTTGTAAGTTTAAGGTTGAAAGTCAGGTTGGCGCTGACTAGAGAGTGGTCCGACCATGGGATATTAGTGATATTTGTGTGGTAACTAGCCCATATGTCAGTATTGATGAAGATGAGGTCTAGTGTGTGACCTGCTTTGTGCGCTGGGCCTTGGAAGATTTGGCTTGGTCCTAGGGTTGATAGGGCTTCTGTTATTGCCCTGCATGTGGGGGAGTGGAGAATTGTGTCAACGTGTATGTTAAAGTCTCCTAAGATGATGTTGTGTTTGTTGATAGTTTGGACAAGAAGAATTCTATTAGTGTTGAGCAGTTCCGATCCAGTGAATTGGGGGGACAGTATATCAGACAGATCTGTAGTAGAAGTGAGTCGAATAGTGTGATTTCCAGTGGTGGGTGGGTGTTGGATGGATGTAGTTTCATCTGTAAGTTTTTTTTTTATGATTAGCATTAGACCTCCTCCTTTCGTTTTTGGTCGGGGGACTGAAAACGTTCTGTAGATGGGGTTATTGATTTGGTTGATTAGAACTGTGTTGGTGTTTCTTATCCATGTTTCTGTGATGGCTATGAAATCTGGTTTGTGATCGTCAAGTAGGTCAGAGATGACGGGTATTTTCTTCACTATGGATTGTGCGTGGAATAGAAGGAATGATAGTGCTATGTAACTGCTGTAGGTCTTAGTGTTGATGTGAGTGATGTTTGATTGTTGGTACTTACAATATTTTTTTGTTTTTGTTCTTGTTTCCTTCTGTGGGTATTCCTTGTTTTGGTCCTTTTTTGTTTCGTTTAGTGGGTTATCGGTGCTTTGGTGTTTTCTGTGGGACTTGAGTGGATGTAGTCATGGGGTTGATTGTTTTTTATTTCTTATGGGGTGTAGCAGTGTTTTTTCTGGGTTTGGGGTCTGCACTACAGTTTGCACAAAGGGGAGTGCCCCTTTGTCGTGCGTTTCAGCGCGTGACGCCTGGTGATCTCGCCTCTTTTGGAGACTCGTCCGTTGCCAGTTGATGAGGTCATGGGGGGGGGGGGGGGGCGCGGACCATCCGGCTGAGGAGGCAGGGCTGTTCTGCCCCTCTTCAGGCTCCTGCCTTCTCCGATGGCGCTGGATGCCTGCTGGAACTGGCTTCATGGGACTGCCATGGCTGGAGGGGTGCCTGGTGATCACGCCTCTTTTGGAGGTGGGTCTGTCACCAGTTGATGAGGTCACCAGGGGAAGGCAGGCCACCCGGCCGAGGAGGCAGGTCGACTCTGATGTTCTTCGGGTTTTTTGCTAGCAATTATTCATTAATCCATGCATTCTTTTTGCTGTGTCCATCGGTGCCTGACGCCCTCTCTCTGCCCTCCTCACCTCGTTGGCGCCTCCCTCTTCATCCGTGGGAAGTTTGGCTGCCACGGCGTTCTCCTGCCGAGGTGCTTCGGCATCCCCGGATCGGCTCCACACTGCAAACTGCCATGTTCCTGAGAGGCCTAGGGGCACGTGCGTGGCGTGGCCCCGACAGAAATACTGGCAATGGCGCGAACCTCAGGGGCATCCCCCGAAGATGACGTCACCCGTGATGGATATTTAAGGTCTCAGTATTTGCTAACACATTGAGTTAGCAAGGATAAGGATTTGTTCTATCTGAGCTACTCTGCCTCCTCGGACTTACCAGGGGTACCCGCTCCTCGGGGGCCTCACTCTCTTCTTGTTTTTTAGGTCAGTCTGGAACAGGTACTCGCTCCTCGAGGGCCTATGTTCCCAGACTTGTTGCTGAATTCCCTTCTGCCTGGAAGTCTTCACTGTGTAACTACTTCAGTGAGTTACCATCGCTCTCTCATAGCTTTCCCTGGAACAGGTACTCGCTCCTCGAGGGCCTACACTTTCCAGCTCCTGGGCTTCTGTGATACAGTGTGTGAGTATTACCATCTGGTTCAGTATTTGAACTTTGCATACCCTGCCTACTCACTATATTTCAGTTTCTCTTCAGCTCAGCCTCCAGAGATCACTGTTCCAGTATCTGAGGGACTGCAGCCCAGCCAGGCATTCCAGCTCACTAAGGCCACCTCTGGTGGTTCAATATACTGTTTAATAAAAGAACTAATGTGTGTCTGTCTCCAAACTCTGAGCCTGACCGGTGGTCCCTCTCAGGATCTTCCCCTGGGGGCGTGGTCATCTGCCACCGGCCCAAGGATCCACCCACAACTATCCCAAACAATAAAACTTTTATATTATGTTTTACATGATAACTAGAACTCCATCACCTGATTCAGGAGATGGAACACATTCCCCTAAATCCACAGATCAGGCTGCAAGAAATGGTGGAGGCTATATCACCCTCCTACTTGATATGCATTGAAAAGGATTTATCATGGCTTTTATCTGCTATGTAAGTTACACACTGATGCATGTTAATTAGTGTGATGAAATAAGTTCCATCTAAGACCCAGTACAGAAGGGAACCAGATAATTTCCAGAGCAAGGCTAGACTGGAAAGGCAGAGAAAAAATACTTTTCCCAAAGACTCCAAGAAGGGTTTCAAAAATAAGGGCTCTGTCAATGGGGTGTCGGGTGGGAGGATATTCCAGATGTCATGGGAGTAAGTTACTGAAGTATGCAGGAAGCAGTCATGCAGATGGGAGGGGGAAGGTGAGAACACAAGTACTCCGGAGGTAAGACTGAAAGATGCTTCAGAGGAAATAAGGTGAGTTCCTGTATTGAAGGCTTGCTCCCACTGTAGGCTGTTTGCAGATTGTGTTATTTTGTATAGGACTGGGAGCAGAGAAAAGCCTTCACTAAATTCCTGCCAGTGACTTTCAGCAAAGGGCCGTTTACAGGCTGTGTTTAATCTGCATAGGAGACAGAA
Source organism: Rhinatrema bivittatum (assembly GCF_901001135.1). Classification (NCBI taxonomy): domain Eukaryota; kingdom Metazoa; phylum Chordata; class Amphibia; order Gymnophiona; family Rhinatrematidae; genus Rhinatrema; species Rhinatrema bivittatum. The sequence goes on along the minus strand of NC_042615.1, from coordinate 106,075,818 downwards.
CAGAGAAAACCCTTCATGGATGGTTTTGACTAGCTATCAGACACTTTCATGGAAGTGTCATTTTCAGCTATGCTTAATAATTTTTGTATGGGAAGGGTAAGCAAGGAAAAACCTTTACAGACTATTTTGGGTACATTTTCAATGGCATTGATCATGAAAAATTAGCTGATAGGTACATAAGTAGTTTATTTTTGTCTATATGCTATTTAATAAACATTAAAAGTATGCTCATATATTGGGTTTTGCCCGTACATTTACCAGTGCAAAAAAGGGGTGGTCTAGGGGTGTTCTGGGGAGAAGTCAAGAGGTATGCACGGTTGTTGCTAATTTATAACAGATTTCTGCAAACACATTAGGCAACTTAAAAATGCAATTTTGGGTGCGAGGTTTGGGTAAACCGGAGAGAGTGCAGGGTGAAGCACTCGGTGGGTATTGGTAAACTGGAGACGGACTGGGTGAACTGGCAGAGGTATCGGCAAACAGGTGATTTAAAGTATGCACAAATATTCTAAAATATATCTTCTTCCATGTATAAATAAGGATTTTACGTATACAAATTGCATTTTTTTATGTGGCTAAAATATATGTGCAGGTGTTTATGAAATAAGTAGGGAAAATACACACTTTCAATGCATTGCAAATATTTTCACATACTGATTCATACACGTCACATATACTTTCAGAGCTGAGCTATACTGTATCTTATAAACCGTGCAGCAACCCACTACACAATTTATAAAAATTAGAATAAATCTCTATGCGTCCACTTATGAATGGAAAGCCAGTAACAAAATTAGATTTGAAAGTTATCCTCTTTGAATCAATCATGGAGATTTTCAGCAGAACATCATTTGACAGTTACATTTACTTTCAGGCCGATGCAATATCTTGTGCTGAACCTAGCGCACAGGTTAACAAGCACTTGGGCGCATGTTTTGGACGTTTTGTCCCTAACCCCCAATGCAATAAGGGTATCAGCATGTCCAAAATGTGCATCCAAACTGGTGCATACCTCATAGCCCTCATCACATGTAAATTCCATGTAGATGACGCTATTAGCTATTACTCTACAATGCAAAAAATCCCCGTGTGCCTGCGGCATACTTTTTAACCCATCAAATTTTACATCTGCCTGGAGCAGGCATAAAGTCAAGGACTCAACTTAAAAACAAATAAAATGCTTTTCTTTCGTTCTTTCTACTTAATATTGTCACAATACTAAGTAGGAAGAACCACAGAAAGTAGCACCATGCAAAAAAAGTCTTGATGTAAAAAACCCCCAACATTTGGGCCCATAAGATAAACCCACAATAGGTCAGGGCTATGTATATTGTGTGTGTGTATTGTGCCAGTAAATTAGCTGCTGCAGGAAAACGGACGCTCATAAATTGAGCGTCTGCTTTGGTAACCTGCAAACACAGGGCACTTAATATTAATTTATCCACTGCTTCATTTACTGCCGATTGGTCCATTCACTGTCACATGTCAGGAGGCTGTCCTGAAACGGAACTGGTCCTTTCACTGATACTTGTCAGTGAAAAGGACTAATTGGAAAAAGCCCTGCATGGGGGTTGGGAGAGAGCTCTGGCCAGGCTGTTGTGGGTGCACAGCCAGTTCTATTGGTTGACCAATTCAGAGCAATAGGGATGCACAAATTATCCATTGTGCATCCCTTTCAGCATAGCAGCTCATTTGCATATTGCATCGAGCTCCCAGGAGAGGTGGACATGTATGCATTCAAAAAACATGCCTCCACTTAGGACATGTTTTTTACGTGCATGATATTGCATCAGCCTGTTTGTATGTGGAATGAAGCAAACTTTGTATGGCAGAGGAAGCAAAAGGAAATCCCCTTAAAATTGACCTTTAAATTGCTGTCAAAGTGCTCTGAAAGTGAATTACCATTGCAAGTATCTTCTCTTTTGTGGAAGAGAAACAATGGGATAGCAAATCATTTTTGACTCTTTAAACTTATGTTCTGAAATTGAGTCAGTGATTGCTGTAGAGTGAAACAGGACCAGGAAGTTCATCCTGCAAAGAGGTCAAGCTTTCCACAGAGGACAGAGTCTACCTGCCACAACAGCATAGCAAGCAGATGAAGCATCACACTAATCACACAGTTTAATTTCCATGTTTTTGATCCCTTGATGACATGAATATAATCAAGAAGTCAAGGAAAGTCTGCAATCAGTTTTGGCCTAGAGCACTGAAACAAAACTAATTTGGGCTGACTAGATGAATCCAACATTCATTTTCAAGCTTCGTGCTCTGTTTCTATGTTGCTATATTAAACATGTCCCATAGTTCTAGGATATTTTTTCATATTATAAATAGTGGTTGTATCTAAAAGACGATTGGGCCATATTTTCAAAAGGGTTTATTCTATTCTAGGCCTTACTGAATACTATTTTTTTTTCCATAGGCACAGAATGGGAAAAATAATTTTTGAGCAAGTACCTCTTTGTCCATTGTAAAGCTTTTTAGAAAATAATGCTCTAATTTTCTTGTAAGAACAAAAGAAAACTGCCTCAGTATGGCTCCTGCTTTAGATGATCTCACTTTCCAAACCACCAAAGGTGAAAGTCTTGTTCTCACTCTTTATTCAAGGCGCTAATTGTGTATGTGGGGGAGAAGCGAGAAGTGGGATAGCAGCAGTAGGAAAAACACCAACAGTGGGACAGAAAAATAATAATGATCAGTTACTTAGTCTTCTATTATTCTCTTTTTACTGGCAGTATTTTTTATATAGGAAGAAATAAAGGAGTCAAAGATAATAGAGATGAGAGACGATGACACAATAAACGTGAAAAAAAAAGTACAGGGAAAAAGAAAGGCCTCTCTGATTAAGACAGATCAGGCACAAACTAGAAAATCATCAGAAAAATAGCCAGTAATTTAGAAAGAAGGCATTAACTAGAGAATACAGTATTAAGAGACAACATATTGTTAATTATATGTTTACTTAAATATCATAACTAAAAAATGTAAACTGCTTTGAGCTAAAACTTGGAGAAATGGTCTAGAAATACCAATCCAAAATATTACATCCCCTTGTCTCACTGCCCTGATGACATAGAATCCTCTATGCCAAAAGAAATTGACAGATCAAATGTACATATAACCCTGAATAAAAATTCCAAGTAGTTTTGATGGCAATTCTAAATAAAAAAAAATGTTCTTCTTATTTATCTATGTCTTCAGGAGAATAATAGGGCAACCTGTTTGAAGAGGTCTGGTGGATCAGAAAAATCTAATTTGCCTGTAATGGAAAACAGCAAAGGTAGAGCTTACAGATGTATTCATTTCCTTGCTTGGTGGAGTTGTTAACCAGAAATCAATCAATAACTTTGGGGCAGGCATATTCCCTAAAGTTTATGAGGAGATGGCAAGCAAATACAAATTTATATGGTAAAGCATACCCAAATGAATGGGAGAAAGAAGCTGAGAAGGAATATTGGCGTAGATTTTAAAAAGAGCGCACGCGGCCCATATGTGCGGGCGCTACCGTCGATATTTTCAAAATCGTTAGAAATCGGGGGCTTCCCCAAAACGATAGGAAAACTCCACGATATTGATCGTGGGGGTTCCCTTATCGTTTTGGGGGAGGGCGGGAAAAAGGCACACAAAAATAAACCCTAAACCCACCCGACCCTTTAAAACTAACCCCTTAGCTTCTCCCACCCTCCCGACGCCCCCAAAAACTTTTTACAGGTACCTGGTGGACCAGTGGGGGTCTCGGGAGCGATCTCCCACTCCGGGCCATCCTCCTGCTCCCGGGCCATCGGCTGCCATTAATCAAAATGGCGCCGATGGCCTTTTACCCTTACCATATGACAGGGTATCCGTGCCATTGGCCGGATCCTGTCACATGGTAGGAGCACTGGATGGCCGGCACCATTTGCCACCCTGGTATCCCCAAAAGAACCTCCAGCTTTTGAAGTTTGAATTCTTCAAATTCTGGTCTTTCTGGTACACATTGCTCAGCCTGATATGCTACTAACATTCATTGCAATTTGTTAAACAATTTAGGAGACAAAACAGCCTTAAATATAGAATACGTTCCAAAAGGCACCCCCACTTCACTACTCTAAATGTGGATGGCTCAGATGGAAGTGATGTACACTCCCATGTAGATAGTCCCTATTATCCCCAAGTTAGATCTTCTACTCTTTAAGTTAGCTGGGACTGGGGATGCTGCAGAGGCAGCGCTCACAGCCCCCAGGGGCAAGGAGTCATGGTCATTTCTTATGGGAAATACCTCATAACTGGATTCAGGGCCCATGATTGCAGGTTTCTGGAAGGAGCCTTGGTGCATGGCCTTCTGTCCAGAACTGTCATTGTAATGACTGTATTGGATATATTGGGTTTGAGAGGATATAAAATAGACAAAAATCCCTCTGTGGTTGCAAATGGCTCATGGCACCAGTTTCCAGCCCTGATTCTGACTAAGGTTGACAACTTTCAACTGTGAAAATTCAAAATAAGAAGACAATTTTTCCAATAGTGTACTTCCACGTTCACACACAACTATTATTTTGTAGGGTTCCCTGGGATACCTACCAAGGAGTGTGACCTAATAATCTAGGTCATGCAGTGTAACATAGGGGTGCTTAAACTGCTTAAACTGAGCTTGGAGGCCCTTCAAACCAGTAGGGTTTTCAGAATATTTCTAATGAATATGTATGAGATTTGTTTCCATGCACTGCCTCCTGTGTATAAAAATAGTTCTCATTCATATTTATTATGGATATCCTGAAAACCCAACTGGCTGCAGAAGTCCAAGAATTTTGAATATCCCTGAGTTAGAGGAATGTACCATCTTTTTCATAGCACCCCCACTGGATGTTTCTAGAGTGGTTTATTTCTGTTTCTATATCATAGAGTGAACCTCAAGAATCTGTAAAGCAGGGATGGCAAACTCCAGTCCTCGAGGGCAGCAAACAGGCCAGGTTTTCAGGATATCCACAATGAGCACACATGAGAAAGATTTGCATCCAATGGAGGAAGTGCATGCAGATCTTTCTCATGCATATTCATTGTGGATATCCTGAAAACCTGGCCTGTTTGCAGCCCTTGAGGACTGGAGTTCACCATCCCTGCTGTAAAGGGTCAAAATGCTACCAGAAATGGTAGTAATTCTTCAAGGCACAACAAGAGGAGCAAAGCAGCATCAAGAATAGTTAGAAAACACCAAGGATCCCAAAGAGGGGGAAAGGGTACCAACAATAGTGGAGTAAACCTCCCAAGGCAGCATGAGAGGGGCAATGTGGTACCATGAACAGCTCAAGGCAACATTATGGGGGAAGAAAGTACTAAACGTGGCAGGGGGAAAAAAGGCAGCAATGAAGCAGCAGAAAAAAATGGTATGAGGATACCCAAAGCACTGGGAGAGGTGCAAAGTAGTTACCCACAGTGATGAGAACACTCCAATGGTCCAAATGAGGGGTAAGGGGCACCAACCAAATTAGTACAAAGCCCTGAGCAGGAAGAAGCCAGAGGAAATTAAAGAAGGAGGCATCATGTCATTTTTATTTGTAATAATCAGGGAAAAGGGCTGGCTGTGCAGGCTTAGTGGTGGCTTACCTCTTTGCTGTATATAATCTCAGCCTTGTCAGAATCATCTGCCTCTTCAGCTTCTCACTGAAGACTAAGATTTTACTGACTAGAGGCCTCAAATTCTCCTCAGACACTGGTTGTTCAATATCCTGTAATTCAGGGAATCCAGAGCACTATTCTATTGAATCCATTTTTTTCAAATACAGCCTCCATAACCTGAGAAGATGTAATAATGGATGGGTGCTGCAATTCTGCTCTACTTGCCAAAAGCTAAAATCCAGACAAACCGCAAGGGGAGGGAGTTTGAAGAAAAATTACAAGAGAACATTAAACTAAACAACCCGAACAAGACTCCTCCTCCACGCCACTGCACCCCAACATCTCCCCTACTCTGCCCCCCTCCGTTAGAGACTTGGGAGTCACACTTGACCAACACCTCAACTTCAAACCTCACATCAAATCCCTCCTTAAATCAGGCTTCTACAAACTCCAGATCCTTAAAAAGCTCAAGCCTTTACTTCACACTCAAGACTTCAGATTAGTCCTACAGTCCACTATCTTCTCCAAAGTGGACTACTGCAACACCCTGCTATTAGGCCTCCCTTTCTCCACTATCAAGCCACTACAAACTCTTCAGAACGCCATGGCTCGTATACTCACTAACACACGCAAAAGAGATCACATTACACCCATCCTAATAGACCTACACTGGCTGCCCATCCAATTCCGCTCACAATACAAAACCCTAACCATTCTTCACAACTCCCTCTATAAAGACAACTCCTCCTGGCTCAAGGAAATGCCCCACTTCCACCTCTCAACCCGCCACACCAGATCCACCTCCACAGGCACCCTCCACAACCCCCCCCTCAAAACAGCCCACCTCTCCACCACCAGAGAAAGAGCATTCACCATTGCAGGCCCAGCCCTCTGGAATTCCCTCCCCACACACCTCCGTCTTGAACCCTCACTACACAATTTCAAAAAAGACATTAAAACCTGGCTCTTCAGGCAGGCCTACCCCGAAACCTACCCCTCATAGCCAACCCCTGAAACCCTCCAGACACAACCTCCCACTCCCCTCACACCCTCCCCCCCACACACCCCCTACCCACCCTCCCCCCCCCACTCTTCCATACCTTTCCCACACCCGTTTTCCTCACCCCAGACACCTTCCTCCTCCATAAACTGTAAGACTGTGTAAACTGTAAGATTGTGAATTCATATCAAAATGTACAACCTGTTTTCAAATGCTAAGCAAGTTACCCCTTAACTTGTCATAATTGCTGTAAATAAGTTACTTATATAACCTTCTACACCATACATGTTATAAGTTTCATTGTTCTATCCTACATTAGTCACCGTGTGAGTAATGTTACGTTCCTTTTACCTTTCTCGGCTGCTATCCTCTCCTCCTTTTCCTTCCCCCCTCTCTCTCTCCCCCCCCCTTTTTCGCTCCTGCTCCAGCCCCCACACCCTGTTTTTTGTAATTCTCATCCTTTCTCAAGTTTTATTGTAAACCGGCGCGATGTGCTCGCACGAACACCGGTATATTAAAAGCTGTTAAATAAATAAATAAAATAAATAAAGATAACTAGATAAATCTGTGTAAAGCATTAGATTGGCAAGGTAAAATCAAGCATTTGTAATTGACATAAGGGAAGGAAAATTGGAAAGAACAAAGAGGACCCACTCAACACTAGCAAGAGCAGCAGCAGCACTGATGATTAGAATTACAATGGTAGGTACACAGTAAAACACAAGAAGAGTAGCAGCAAGGGCTGAGGAAAAAAGAAGAATGGAATGAAAAGCACAATGTGCCAAAAGGGTCAAAGTGGTACTAGGAGTGGTGCAGCAAGTGTGCAAAACATTGGATTGCATATGGTCAGCAAGTACCATAATGAAAAGGGATTTGAAAAGGACTCTGAACACAGATGAAGCAGAAGAGGAACTGATCAAAGCTACCAATAGTGATTTGGAGCAACAGTAGCAGTAGCGCTGGTGAATAATATCACAGTAGGAGAATAAGAATACAGCCAGAGGAGTGGTACTTCTTAGAAAGCTTAGCAGTGGCACATACTATCTACTGGCTGCCTATGCCTATGTAATTTACAACAGTTTTACAATAAAATACTATGGGCGATAGCACAACAGGAGGGCGGAGTGAAAAACACACACATATAGATTAATCACAAAGGAGAAATGTGTGGCATAAATTATACTGGACAATAACAGTTTATCACCGGGGAATTACTTTTATTTATATATGCACACTAGATAATGTGCACGAAGTTAAATTCACAGTGAACATTTGTGTAAATGCGAAGGACCCTGACATGGCTGTGTTTCGCATCTAGCTGCATCCGGGGGACTGGAAGATTCACAAATCTATTAAAAAAAAAATTATACAGTTTCTGTGCAAGTCCCCCCACCCTCCTTCCCTCCACCTCCCCCCTTTTTCTCTCCCTCCCCCTCATATATTTTTCCCATCCCCCTTCCCCCCATCCCCCCATGTAGCTTGACCCATCAGCCACTTATTTTACACCGTTCAAATTGTATCCCCTACCTGCTTTGTAGTTTCGCTTCACATTATTTTCTGTTGCCTGGTTTTCTCTCCTATTTGATGTTTAATCAAAATTTAAATTTATAATTGTAATTTTGTGGTAGCCGACCTGCACAGTAACTGTATAATTTTTTATTTTAATATATTTGTGAATCTTCCGGTCCCCCTGACGCAGATTGATGTGAAACATGGCCGTGTCAGGGTCCTTCGCATTTACACAAATGTTCACTGTGAATTTAACTTCATGCACATTATCTAATGTGCATATGTAAAATAAAAGTAATTCCCTGGTAATAAACTGTTATTGACCAGTATAATTTATGCTACACATTTCTCCTTTGCAATATATTATACTAAATAACTAACAGCATGTGCACACAAATACCTCTATGGCAGAGAAGATAGTGAAAATAAAATCAGGCCAGAGTTCACTGCAATCTGCTTCTGAAGTTAATAGACACAGATTGTATGACAAGACAGCAGCATACAGAGTAAAACAGAAAGACAGATTGGTATCAAAACCTACCATGATGTGCAGTACAGAAGTATCAAAAACCCCAAGATATAGCAAGAAGGGAGCAGCCCAGAGGCAAAAAAACAAAAACAAAAAATGTGGAATAAAGAAAACCCATAAAGACATCAAACATCCCAAGAAACAGTATGTGTGAATTTGCAAACAGCACAGTGACATAAAAAACCCTAAAGCTACTTGAAAGAAGTGAAGCGAACAATCAATAATTGCATGAACCGCCCATAGCAGTAAAGGCACCAAAAGAACAGCAAATGAAGCACTAATAGTGGCATGAATATTCCCATAGGAACTACATGGTGTCAAAATGGTAACCATAATCAATTGTTCTTTAAGGCATCATAAGAGAACCAGGAACAAGCAGGCAAGTGGGTGACTTAGATCAAAAGGCAAAGAACCAGAAATGAGGTGGAATAGGAGGAAAATAATATTTATTTTTTTTATTTTTTCACATTTAAATTGGGGGCAAAATGCCATAGTTTATCTAAGAAAGAAGTAGGGTGAGAAAAATAAGTTTGGATCTAAGCAGCAAACAACACAAAAGCATAAAAAACATAAATATGTAGCATCAGTTGTGTGGCAACTTGGGAAAATGGCAGCAGGACTTCAGTATACAGTGAGGAGCACAGTAGATAGGCAGAGTGGCAGCAAGATCCCCTAAAGTGCTTTCAGTCATCCTGCCACTCACATGGAAGTTCTAAAAAAAACAGTAAAGGCAGATTGGTTTTCAAGAAAACCAACCTTCCCATCAAATCTGTAACCAGCCTTAAACAAGAAGGGCTCATGTTGAACCCTGCCATTAAGAAGATTCTTTCACTGGGCACACTGGTTGATGGGCAGAAAAGATGCTGAGCCACCTTGGCCAGGTCTGAACAGACCACCGACTTGTGTGTTCAATATGCCAGTGGATCTGTGGCAATGTCCTCAAGGGGCTCTGTTTGATGGTATGTCACAAAACTTTCTACTGGCATCTCCTTTGCTGGAGTGGGGCAAGGTTCTATGTTGCCAACTGTTTTAGCTATGGCTTGCTATGGGTGTAACTTGGCTATGATGTATTTGAGATGGGAAGGAACTGTTGGCTGAAATAGTGCTGCCTGTTCTCACATTACTCTCTGGGTTGGTCACTCTGTTCTGAAGTACATTTCTACTGTGCCTCTTCTTCTGGTACTCCTGTTCATGCACCCTAGCTGCCAGCACCTCCTTCATGTAAGTGAGATACTGAGACTGTAGGATGAGAGTCCATTTCACCAATGGATCACAAACCATTGCAAGCATGTAAGTATTATTTTCTGTCAGAGAATTAAAGTTATTTTTTGCCTGCCACCACACAGAATCCACAAACACCTTTGCTTTCATTCCCTCGTGCTCATGGAAAGCCTCTAACTTTTCCTCCAGAACATTTACTATTGGGGTGCTTCTGAAACTCAGTTCCTCTGTGGCATCCTTGTATCTGCTGAATAAAGAGCTAGGAATATCCACTTTAAATATATCCACACCAAAGGAAACTCCAAAAGCAATTAATATTGACCATTCAAATATCTCAATAACTTCATTGTAGTAGGAGCTAATATATGAATTCAATTAATAACTTGTCCCTGCATTGATAAAGTTGAAGAGATCACGGTGATCCAGTAATTTGAACAAAATATTTTAAGTTAAGTGTGAAAGCTTTTTAAACATTCACAATAACTTTATAACATTTAAAATGCATTTATTACAATGTTATGAAAAAGACTGTGGTAGTTTCGATAGAGATCATTTAGATGATCATTTTGCTCCTGAGAGTCTTGATCTTTTTTGACTACTTATAAATTAAGCCTAGATCTTTTTGATATAATACCATCAACGACTGGCATATTTTATTTGCATGAAAAACTTATTAAAAAAAAAAAAAGTCAGCACACATGCAAATGATGTAGTGGTCAGGGCAGTCCATTTATATGGACACATCATCAGGCTTGCTGAAGCATAATTAAGACAAGTTATTTGAATTCATATATCAGTTCCTACTACATTGAAGTTATAGAGATATTTGAATGGTCAAGGTTAATTGCTTTTGGAGTTTCTTTTGGCATGGACATGATCCTTGTGTCTGCTTAATCACTATTGAATCATGATGGCTAAGGGATGATCCATACTTATCTTTGTTTCTAGAGATAGATTATGAAGGGGTATTTGCTGCTTCACTAACCTCATGCAATTTCTTAACAGCCATAAGAAAGATACTAGATAGCTGGCAACTAAACCAGAAAGGAAGGAATATTTATGCAGGTTTTTTTGTGACAGACAGTGGGGTACATATTAGGGATGTGAATCGTTTTAGGACGATTAAAATTATCGTCCGATAATTTTAATATCGTCTTAAACCGTTATGGAACACAATACAATAGAGATTCTAACGATTTATCGTTATAAATCGTTAGAATCGTGAGCCGGCACACTAAAACCCGCTAAAACCCACCCCGACCCTTTAAATTAAATCCCCCACCCTCCCGAACCCCCCCCCAAATAACTTAAACATTTCCTTGCCAAATCCTACCTCCTTCAATCCCCCACCCAAATGACTTAAATTACCTGGGGGGTCCGGAACGGCAGCGGTCCGGAACGGGCTCCTGCTACTGAATCTTGTTGTCTTCGGCCGGCGCCATTTTCCAAAATGGCGCCGAAAAATGGCGGCGGCCATAGACCAACAGGATTCGACGGCAGGAGGTCCTTCCGGACCCCCGCTGGACTTTTGGCAAGTCTTGTGGGGGTCAGGAGGCCCCCCCCAAGCTGGCCAAAAGTTCCTGGAGGTCCAGCGGGGGTCAGGGAGCGATTTCCCGCCGCGAATCGTTTTCCGTACGGAAAATGGCGCCGGCAGGAGATCGACTGCAGGAGGTCGTTCAGCGAGGCGCCGGAACCCTCGCTGAACGACCTCCTGCAGTCGATCTCCTGCCGGCGCCATTTTCCGTACGGAAAACGATTCGCGGCGGGAAATTGCTCCCTGACCCCCGCTGGACCTCCAGGAACTTTTGGCCAGCTTGTGGGGGGCCTCCTGACCCCCACAAGACTTGCCAAAAGTCCAGCGGGGGTCCGGAAGGACCTCCTGCCGTCGAATCCTGTTGGTCTATGGCCGCCGCCATTTTTCGGCGCCATTTTGGAAAATGGCGCCGGCCGAAGACAACAAGATTCAGTAGCAGGAGCCCGTTCCGGACCGCTGCCGTTCCGGACCGCCGCTGGACCACCAGGTAATTTAAGTCATTGGGGGTGGGGGATTTAATTTAAAGGGTCGGGGGTGGGTTTTAGCGGGTTTTAACGATTTTAACGATATATCACGATATTTTACCCCCCCAAATGGCAACAATACGATTCCTTCCCCCTCCCAGCCGAAATCGATCGTTAAGACGATCGAGGACACGATTCACATCTCTAGTACATATAGTAAGGGCAGGAAAGATAGGGGCTATAGTCAGAATTCCAGTGGGTGCTAGCATGTTAAATTAGCCACTTATACGGCATTCCAAATTCTTACTGCTTCTCATAGAGAAGCTGCCCACTTTTCACTCTATGATGGAAAGGACCCCTATTTTCCTGCAACTTTCTAACAGGTCCTTCAAGACTGGAATCCTGGGGTCTGTGGGTTCCAGCCCCAGGGTATTCCTTACTGCCAGGTACAATAAATGTGCAAAGCAATTGATCACCTGATAGCCCCCATCTTTCCTGCCCTTACTATATGTACCCCACTGTCTGTCACAAAAAACCCCTGCATAAATATTCCTTCCTTTCTGGTTTAGTTGCCAGCTATCTAGTATCTTTCTTATGGCTGTTAAGAAATTGCATGAGGTTTGGGAGGTATCCATTGAGGGGTTGTGCATCTGAGCCCACCAGCACCTTGATGCTCAATCCCCACTAAGGCTGCTGCTGCCCCTACCTTGGCCGGCTCCCACCAGTGTGCCTTCAGAGGGAGTTTGGTGTGATAGCATTCGAGCTGGTCCAGATGTCACTAGTAAAATGCATGCTACTCATCTCTGCCTTGGCTAGTTGCTTTTGGAAGCAACCACAACATTGATTGTACATTGCGGGGATAACCTGCCTACTAAATGTATTTTGGAAGGACATTTTGTAATTGGGGGCTAAAAGGTACAGCAGACTCTTAAATTCTACGTTTGCCACTATTTCCAGGGGCTCGTCATCCGAGACAATAATTTTCCCAATGCACCTTATCACTAAGTTGGTTTCTGCCTACCTCTTGTTCCAGGACACTGATTCAGAACATCACTCCATTTCCAATATGGTGGTTTGCCATTGCAAGTGCATGGCTGGGGCTTCTGGCCTGCCATCCTACTTATGGAAGGGTATGTGGGGTCAGCTTTCCTCCCTTTTTCAACTCTTTTGCTACAGCTTGTGCTTTTTGTGGCAGAGGGTGTCCACATACTACTGCCACCCTCTCCTGATGTCAATGTTATCAGGTGATGTTTCTGTAGGTAATGCTGTATTTTAGCATTTGTCAAATACCTCAGTCCCTTACTACAACTGATAGTTTTTCACAGTAAATACACATTGTAAAACAAGAGTCCTCCCTTATTTTAAGTGCCTCCAGACCAAGGATGGCTTGCATATCTCTTCTCTATATTCATGGATAGACTTGAAAGACTCCATATATACAGTTCCCGCTGGTTCAGTGCCGTGGCACTCTGGATTCGATACATAGACGATCTTCTTATTTTTTGGAAACGAGACACTCTTCCATTACAAGAATTTATTGTTTGGGTAAATTCAGTAGACAAGTATCTACAATTTACCACACAGTATAGCAACACACTAATATCGTTTTTAGACATTTCCATTTCTATTCATAATCAGCAATTTTTTACATCCATCCACCGGAAAGAAACAATCTCCTTAGATACCACAGCTTTCACCCCAGAGCATTTAAACAAGGCCTCCCGGTCAGCCAATTTTTCAGGCTTAGACGCCTGTGTTCATCAGATGGCGACTTTAAGATTCAAGCAGGTAATCTTGCAGCGAGATTTTTCTCAAGAGGATATCCGTACAGCGCTGTGTACAAAGCATTCAAAAGAGCGTGGCATTCGCCGAGATCAGCGTTGTTGGAATATAAAATCCAGACACCTGTCACCACTGATATTTGCGTACTTACACACACTGACAAATCCTATTTGATTATGCAAAGTATAAAAAGACACTGGCATATCTTACAATTGCATCACATTTTTTCTGAGTACCCGCTTTTCGCATATCAACGCAGCAAAAATTTAAAGGATTTTGTAGTGCACGCAGCAATTACCACACAGCAAACAGTCAGACAGCAAGGCAATCACATCGGATGTGGCAGTTGTGGTATGTGCTACACCACCATGGAGGGACCCCATTGGCAACACCCACGCACAGGTCGATTTATTACAAAAGGTCGGAAACGACTTGCAATTCCACATCTGTGGTCTATCTGATACAGTGTCCATGCCAATTAATATACGTCGGACGTACAAGCAGAAAAGTTAAAATGCGGCTCGTTGAACATCGTAGCCGCCTTAATACCGTTAATATGGAGGCACCCATGGTGAACCACTGCATCACATTAAACCACACTTTTGACCAGCTCCGATGGACAATCCTTGAACAAATAAGGCCCAGTTTTCGCGGTGGAGATATTAATCAATTACTTAATTTCCGAGAACAATGGTGGATCTTTACATTAGGATCAGAATCTCCTTTTGGTCTAAACGAGTCTGTGGAATGGTCGTCGCTCACTTAGCAACAGTATCTAACACAGTTAATAGGTTTGACGTCAGCATTAATTGTTTCCGCCTCCAGCGGTAGGTATAAGACTCACAGCTCAAAATGGCGGATCCTGCTGCCAGAATATCGCTGCAGCCTAGTAGCAGAAGTGACCGGCAGTCACGGGAATCAGTAGGTGTATAGCAGCTTCACAGTTTGTGTATAGAATATTTTTCCAAGTCTTAACTCTGTTTTATTACATTACAGTACTGGCATACTGCGGCCCCTGAAGAAGGTTCCCAGAAACACGAGCCGTGTCAGGCCATCGCCAGATTTTCATCTCAGCTGCACACCTGCACATTTTGCTACGATAAGTGTTTTCCTTTCTCACTGCCATCTATAATATGGTGTACATTGATACAAGGTACCATTATCTAACCTTGACAGAGAGACCAATGATTATAATATTTTGATACGGTGTAACAGAGATTATATCACCGCATAACATTGTCATTGGCGTTCAAGGGCTGACGTTTCAAAAGCCCGGCATAACATATGAGGTCTCACTGTCTATAAAAATATCTTAGGCCAAGGCTATCTTCGGCACAATATGATGGTATTTTGAAAAAAGTGCTAAAAGAATCCGTCATAAGTTGACAGTTTCAAATTCAAACCCTCTATAACAAGCCATACAATGTTTTGTGCCAGTTTTACCTCTTCTTCTTGATGAATGGACTACCATAGAATGATACAGGTGGCTTCTGGTGCCACACCCTGCAATTATACTTTATCTGTAGATTTATTCATTTTTGAGCAAAATGATGAAAATAATACATATCTACCTTTTATGATAAGTTTATTCTAACATTATCTGAGAAAGTCACTTTATAAGAACATAAGAAATTGCCATGCTGGGTCAGACCAAAGGTCCATCAAGCCCAGCATCCTGTTTCCAACAGAGACCAAACCAGACCACAAGAACCTGGCAATTAACCAAACACAAAGAAGACCCCATGCTACTGATGCAATTAATAGCAGTGGCTATTCCCTAAGTAAACTTGATTAATAGCCGTTAATGGACTTCTCCAAGAACTTATCCAAACCTTTTTTGAACCCAGCTACACTAACTTCTCTGTACCTTCTCCATCGCAACTATATCTTTTTTGAGATGCAGCAACCAGAATTGTACACAGTATTCAAGGTGTGGTCTCACCATGGAGTGATATAAAGGCATTATGACATTTTCCGTTTTATTAATCATTCCCTTCCTAATAATTCCTAACATTGTTTGCTTTTTTGACTGCTGCAGCACACTGAGCCGACAATTTTAAAGTGTTATCCACTATGATGCCTAGAACTTTTTCCTGGGTGGTAGCTCCTAATAAGGAACCTAACATCGTGTAACTACAGCAAGGGTTATTTTTCCCTATATGCAACACCTTGCACTTGTCCACATTAAATTTCATCTGCTATTTGGATGCCCAATCTTCCAGTCTTGCAATCATGGCATGCCCAAAATCTGGTAGAACAGAACAAAAAAGGACATACAATTTATTTTAAATCATGTATTAATCACGTTCCAATATTCCTTTCACCTCTCTTATGTGCAGTTAATTCCCCTTCCCTCATCCCTCCCCTAACAAAAAAAGCAAAACTTTGGTATGTTGTGCATTGTTGCCTGTTGCCTTTACTACATTACCATGTCTATTTTTATGAAACTGAAATACTAAATTAGAGAAGAAATAATTTCAAAAAATTAAAAACAAAAGATAAACATAATAGCAACACCTCATCCAATTATGTGATACTCCTTTCGATATCCAACAGCAGCTGTGTTCTGTTCTTGTGAATCAGTGGAGGTGTTGTTCAGCTATTCTTGCCTCATTATAGAAACTATGTGGTGTTAATCTTGTTTTTCTCCAGTGCTCCAGGTTATGATAATGTGCTGATAATTAATAATGTTGTTGAATCATTGTTATGTCTATAGCTGTCAGTTGCTTTACTTGATTTAATAGACACTTTCAAATTACATTTATGGTGAATTTCTGCAGTAAGCAACATGCTGACGTTTGAAGAGCTAATTTCAGAATCGGCCAACATTGTTTCATTGATTACATATGTAGGCTATATTGCCATGGAAAAGACTCAGTGCTGTGTTATCATCTTGGACAATTTTGAATAGCCTACTTTGCAGAACATACAGGCACCTTTATGCCATTTGCATTGCAGCCAGTTTTCAAAGGGAAACATTTTTTCCCCTTGAAAATTTGCAGCTACAAAGTAAGCATGCTAAAAGCTGCTGTGCACTCTGCACCAACTATTTGTGCAGGCCACCAAACAGGATGAAAATAGCACACATACATTTCAAAATTCTATGTACACATGCTGCTGCTTTCTCCTGACCTAAATATACCCAGAAGAATACATCTTTTTAACCTGGCTTTAAGGATGCACACTATGGAAGTTTGTACATACGTTTAGCAGGACAGAGGATGGTGATTTGAAGTCGCTATTACTAGCATGGGATAGAATTAGTTTTTGGGTATTTGCCAGGTTCTTATAGCCTGGATTGGCCACTGTTGGAAACAGGATGCTGGGCTTGATAGACCCTTGGTCTGACCCAGTATGGCATGTTTTTATGTTCTTATGTGAAAAATGTCTTCCTTCTGTTATATATATCAATAAAAGCATACCGAGAATTAAAGGTTATTCCTAGAGTCCAATTCTCCTTTTAAATATGTTATGGGTGTAATTTATAGAGAGCCCGCAAAAGAAAGTAGGCAAATGAATGCATAAGTTACACTGAGTTTCAAACTGGATTTACATGCATAAGTTCAGTTTGAAAATTATTTCAACAAATGTATCTGAAGAAGTTGCACTTGCTAGAACGTGCGCACAAATTTTCCCTGAAAATTTACGTGCAACCATTTTAAAATCCAGAGGAATGCACGTAAGCCCAAACCCTTCCCATACTTTCCTCTCAGGAACTCCTCTATTCACTCTGGGTAAATTTACATGAGAACATGACATAACGTACATTATTTACCCATATATCAAGCAGCCAGTATTGTAAATAGCCATTACTACACTCTTTCATCTGCAGAAGTCCCTTGAAATTTCCCTCTTGAAGACCTGCATTGCATTATCCTGACAGAAGACACAAAAAGACAGTGAAAAGAAAGGCACACTATAGGTTTTTTTTTCTGTTTAATTGCTTGCTTTCCACAAAATAGAACATCCAGTACATTTGTAACAAGGTAACTCATCTGATTAATGATTGATGATAGATGACTTCACTAAACAATCAAGGGAAAAAAAAAAAAAAGAAGGCACTATTCATTAAAAACAATTGGCTGAACAGCCAAAAGATTTTCCAAACTGATCTAAATATAAAATAACATTTTCTAAATACTGAATGTCAAACAAAGGGGCCTGTTTATTAACCAGCATTAATACAATATTGCATATTAAAATATTGGATTTGTTTTTTAATGCATGTTAAAAACACATTAAAACTGGTAATATTTTTGAGAGCATTACTAATATTGCAGTACAATAACATTGCAATATGAAAAAAATATGAATGAGTTTCTTTGTATGCAAATGCTTAATGTCAATAACAATAAAGCTCTCAAATAGCAATAAACCTGACAAATTGCAAAAAAACTATGTTTTGTTTTGTTTGGGTTTTTATTTACTGTTCAGCAAGGTAGATGAATGGCTGGCATCATGGATGGTTGTGGGCAGTGAGATGATTCTGGGATTTTTAAGTAGTTTGATTTATTTTTAATTTTCATGTTTTAAGTTTTTATGCTTGTTCATTTTGATTGTTTATTGGTTATAATTATTTTTGTATTTTTATGATTCTGTACTTCAAGAGTTGTAGTTATCTTTCCCTTCAGATCATGTCTATTAGTGGTCTCAGAGTTCACGTCCCTTGAGATGCAACCTCTCATCACAAAATCCCTTCAATGCAGATTTTCCCTTCTCTCCTCCTATACATGACAACCCCTCAATTAGCACAGAACTAGATCAAAACTCCACCCCACCCAACACAAAAATTGCACCTCACCCCCACACTAGTGATTCACAATTCCTCCTCCCCAAACATCTCCTGACCCACATGAACCCCTGGGTCCAAATAAAGCAGGAACAATTCCCAGTCACTCCTGCCTCACCAGTACAGCACCATAATTCAAAATGAAGCCAGTTTATACAAGACTCCTCTTTGCCCTGCATATGATGTGCAAAAGGTAATATCAGGTTAGTTGGAGCCATTTTATATTTCAACAACACCAACCTCCTTTCCCTATGCCTTCTTACCCATCAGACTCCTAACTCCCTAACTCTCCATGCCTTCCTGCACAGCAAACTCTTGAACTCCTATTTCCCCAACCCTCCCCGTGCCTGACAGCATTCACACCTTATTTCTCTTCCCCATCTCACCCCTGCCTAACAGCATCCATGTTCCTTCTCTCCCCTACCTTTTCAGGCCCAGCAACTTGCCCAGGCCCCCTCTTTCCCCCACCCCACTCAACAAAATCCTGATCCTCTTTCTCCTGCACCCTTCCTATCTTCTAGCTCCCTTATTCCCTCTCTCTTCCACTCCTTCCCATCAAGATAGGTTGAGAGAACATTGCCCAAATCTCATCTTTGGATGAGTTTACTCACTCCGAGGGTCATCAAATGTTCACAAGAGAGCACTGTTCTGTTCGTACGTCTCACATTGAATGTCAAAGTGGCCCCTAACCCTTACAGTAATACCTAAACCTCACCTCTAGTTACTAGGTGGGCCTCCCATAGAGATATAAATTAGGGATGTGAATCGTTTTTTGACGATTTAAAATATCGTCCGATATATTTTAAATTGTCAAAAATCGTTAGAGCCACGATACAATAACAATTCCCCCAATTTATCGTCAAAAAATCGTAAATCAGGGGAAGGGGGAGGGGAAGGGGGAGGGCGGGAAAACCGGCACACTAAAACACCCTAAAACCCACCCCAACCCTTTAAAATAAATCCCCCACCCTCCCGAACCCCCCAAATGCCTTAAATTACCTGGGGGTCTAGCGGGGGTCCGGAACAACCTCCTGCAATCGAATCGTGTTGTCTTCAGCCGGCGCCATTTTGCACCGCCATTTTGCAAAATGGTGGTGCAAAATGGCGCCGGCTGAAGACAACACAATTCGATTGCAGGAGGTCGTTCCGGACCCCCGCTGGATCCCCAGGTAATTTAAGGCATTTTGGTGGGGTTCGGGAGGGTGGGGGATTTATTTTAAAGGGTCGGGGTGGGTTTTAGGGTGTTTTAGTGTGCCGGTTCACAATTTTAACGATTTTAACGATATTTTAATAACCCAAACGGCGACGATACGATTCCCTCCCCCTCCCAGCCGAAATTGATCGTTAAGATGATTGAGGACACGATTCACATCTCTAATATAAATACCTATCTAGGGTCAGGGCATTATGGCTAGGTGCTCTCTCTCTCTTTCTCTCCTTCCTGGTAGTAAACATGGTCCCCCAGTGGTTGTATGTAGGAAATACCACATTCTGGCTCTTACTTACCTCTTCACATAGGTATTAGTGCATTGCATATGATATTTACCACATTTTGATAAATCCAGGCCTTAGATGGCTAAGGGAGTCATTTATCAAAGTGTTATATGGCATTTTTGCATGCGTTAAAGGCATTTTCACATGCAAAAATGCCTTAATGCATGTTAAAATGCCATATAGCACTTTGATAAATGACCACCTTAGCCAGGTAAATGTTCAAATATTCATTTAGCCAGATAACTTCTGAATTAATTGACTAAATGCTTTGGATTATGCCCCTCCCAGTGTTTGAGGGAAGGGAATGGTTGAAGGCACCAAATTGTGTTAAAATATATTACAGTGCATTTTTAATGCTCTTCAATAAATAGGTCCCTCAGTTAGGAGATAATCACATGGAATTTTATCAGGCCATATAGAAATGCAGGATATTTTATTGTATTATCATTACCTATACCAAAAGAAAAAACCCAAGATTATTATCTACGGTATTACAAAAATATAAAAGG
Source organism: Rhinatrema bivittatum (assembly GCF_901001135.1). Taxonomy (NCBI): domain Eukaryota; kingdom Metazoa; phylum Chordata; class Amphibia; order Gymnophiona; family Rhinatrematidae; genus Rhinatrema; species Rhinatrema bivittatum. Next base: position 106,055,392 of record NC_042615.1, on the reverse strand, counting down.
CAAATTTTAAAATCCCTATGAACCCTGAAGCCAGTAAATATTTGCAGAAGTTGAGCTGGTGTACACTGCTCAGATTTTAAAAAGCACGCAAGGACGCATATATTTCTCGGTACCTGCACAACAAATTTTTGACAAAAAAAAAGGGGCGAGGCCTGGGCATGGTGAAGGCGAGGCATGGAACTCCAGGAAATATGAATAAAAGCAGCATATATGTATTTAAGAGAATTACGTACGCCAGGGTCCCTATTAATGTAACTTTACTTCTGTTATGGATGCCGTGTAACTAATAAAACAAATAAAGTAAGATTAATTAGTGAGGATTTAAAAGTTGACGCTAAAAGGATAAAAGGGAGGCTTATTAAGTAGGGGGGTTAGAAAGTCCTATCCTTTAACTTGGAGAACTGGGAATAGCCTGGGGAAACTGGTAATTGCGTCGGTGCTCATATCTACCAAACTCCCTCCACTTATGCGGTAAAGGCAACAATTATAATTCATATACAATTATGCACATGTCCGCACATACAGCCTTTTTTATGCCATGTACACATATTCGTGCATATGTTATAAAATGGCTGCATGTATTAGCGTGAGCTGGCATATGCGCTTAACTGTGCACCCACGTGGCTGTTTAAAATGTACCATCCCCAAAAATAATATGCATAAACCTTGAGTGAATGAAATAGTACTTACTAAGGAAATCCTTAACTATGGTCATCAAAGAATACAATATAAAGCCCTCACCCTAATGCACAAGTCCCTCAACAACAAAAAGACAGACTGGCTAAGGGACACCCTTCATCCATACACCTCCCAAAGAAACCTACGATCCAATAACACCAGATTACTTTCCATCTCATCCAGCAAACAGGCCCACCTCGTCTCAATGCGTGAACGAGCAATTTCAATAGCAGGCCCCACACTATGGAACAAACTACCAGCAAATCTCAGAATGGGACCCTCAGCACAGAACTTCACTAAAAACATGGCGATTCCAAAAAGCCTACCCAGCTAACAATTAGCCCCATGTCATCCCCAACAACCAATACCAAACAGATCTCTAACCCTGCACATAACCCAAAATGAGATCTCTCATTAGTCAAATCAACGTTAGCTGTTATATTGTTAAGATAACAAATCGCCTTTATTTACAACGTAATCATTTTATAAGTTACAAAACCTTACTTTGCTGTAATTTTACAATGTCTCAATGTAAAGATATTATGACCTGTTATCACACTATCTCACTAAATATTAAAAAAAAACGATGTGATACCCTTGGGTGAATGTTGGTATATAAAAACAAAGTACGCTGGATTTTAGTAGATACGCGCGGAGCCGCGCGTATCCACTAAAATCCTGGATCGGCGCGCGCAAGGCTATCGATTTTGTATAGCCAGCGCGCGCCGAGCCGCGCTGCCTACCCCCGTTCCCTCCAAGGCCACTCCGAAATCGGAGCGGCCTCGGAGGGAACTTTCTTTTGCCCTCCCCTCACCTTCCCCTCCCTTCCCCTACCTAACCCACCCGCCCGGCCCTGTCTAAACCCCCCCCTTACCTTTGTTGGGGGATTTACGCCTCCCGGAGGGAGACGTAAATCCCCGCGCGCCAGCGGGCCGCTAGCGCGCCGGGACGCGATCTGGGGGCGGGTCCGGAGGGCGCAGCCACGCCCCCGGGCCGTCCCGGCCCGTAGCCACGCCCCCGGGCCTGCCCCCGGAACGCTCCCGACACGCCCCGAAAACGCCGCGCTGTTCGGGCCCGCCCCCGACACGCCCCCCTCCGAAAACCCCGGGACGTACGCGAGTCCCGGGGTCTGCGCGCGCCGGTAGGCCTATGTAAAATAGGCTTACCGGCGCGCAGGGCCCTGCTCGCGTAAATCCGGGCCTATTTACGCGAGCAGGGCTCTTAAAATCCGCCCCTTTATGAAAAGAGCCAAGCCACTTTTCAAGCTGCCAAATCATATGGGAGAGCCAGCAACTCCAATTTCAAAACTGCCATCCTGGAAAGAGCAGATACATGATGGAAACATAGTGACAATAGGGTTGCCACTGTCCTAATATTTTCTGGACTGTACAGTATTTTGAGGTAATGTATTGAAAAAAGAGGGAGGACTAAAATGTTTGGAAATGTCCTGATTTTATCACTTGAGCCACAGGTTAGTATTTTAGCCTACCTCATGATTAGAGCTAGGCTATATTCTTATTCAGTGTGTCTTGGATATATTTATTTTGTATCCCTTGCATAGATTTCAGTCCATGATTTAATTTAAAGAACTGTAATAACCTTGGACTGGTTAAATCACACCTTTTTCAGAATTAAGCTTGAGAGTATTAAACTATTAGAGGTTAACTTTCAAACAAATGCATGCAATGGCATATATACATGTATATGGATTGGCCATGCATACTTTTACCATAGTATTTTATAACCCATGCATATGAAATACGCATGTTTTATAAAATACAAGCCGTTAAGCCCGTTAAAACGGGCTACATTACATTTTTTTTTCAGTCCATTTTCTAACACAGCACCCTTCTACACTTTTTCTCCCTCTCTCCCCCTTCCCCTCGTTCACTCCTCCCCTTTCCTCCACTCAGTCTTTCTCACCCTGTCTCCCACTGCCTCCTTCCCCTCACTCTCACCTCTCTCCCCCTTCCCTCAGTCACTCCCACCTCTCTCCCCTTCCCTCAGTCACTCCCCACCCTCTCTCAATCCCATCCCCTCCCCCTCAGCCCTCCTCCACTCCCTTTTTCTCTGCTCCACAACTTCTTACCCTTCCACTTACTCACATCCCTGTCTCTCACCTCTCCCTCATTCTCCCTCTCCCCTCACTCTTCCCCACCCCCTACCTCCCTCCCACACACTCACCCACTCCTCCCTCCCTCTCACTCAGTCCCTCCCTCAGTCTCTCTCACTCAGTCCCTCCCTCCCACTCAGTCCACCCCCTCCCCTCACTCAGTCCCTCCCTCTCAGTCACTCCCTCCCACTCCGTCCCTCCCTCTCTCTCCTCCCTCCCTCGATACTGGCCGCCGCCTGCTGCCGCCTGACGCTGCCGCCGCCACCGCTACCACTTGACGCCGCCATGTTTTTTTTTTTCTGACGCTGGCTGAGACTGATGTGCTCGCCCGCACATGCGCGGTAGAGCTGGTCTCTACTGCGCATTTGCGGCACGTCGGTCAACCTTCAATTATTAGGTTGATTCCCTCTTATCTTCCCTTTCCTTTTCACCTTATCCACATCTACTTCCGTCTCCCTCAGTCCTACTCCTCTTCCTTTTTTTTTCTTCAGCAAAACTTCTGAGTCATTCCACTTCCATTCACCGTCATCTTCTGTTTCTTTCCTCTGAGACCTAATCCACAACCCCTTCCTGCTTTCTCAACCCTTCTAAACTGTTTTTGTTTTGACTATCACCCAGGGGCATGCGCGGGGGGGGGGGGGAAGGGGACTAAAGCAGTGCATAAACTTAATTACTTGCAGGGATCCCGGTTCTCGCTGTGGCTGTCATTTTTTTCCAGCCTTCTGATGCGTGTGCTGGCGGCGGCGGTGTCATTTAGGGCCACAGAATGCAGAAACAGATCGTGTGAGGCAGCCCCGTAACTCATGCAGTCAAAGCAGGGAGAAAGCGATGCGGCAGGGTACGTCAGCCAGAGGTCTCTCATCGCGTGAGGCGGCAGCATAACTCAGGAAGAGTCAGAGCAGGGAGAAATTGAACGCGCGACGCGGGCACAGAGTCAGAGCAGGAATTTCTCCCTGCGAGAACCAGGATCCCTGCAAGTAAGTAAGTTTATGCACTGCTTTAGTCCCCTCCCGCCCCCCGCGCATGCCCCTGGGTGATAGTCAAAACAAAAACAGTTTAGAAGGGTTGAGAAAGCGGGAAGGGGTTGTGGATTAGGTCTCAGAAGAATTTCTCCCTGCTCTGACTCTGTGCCCGCGTCGCGCGTTCGATTTCTCCCTCCTCTGACTCTTCCTGAGTTATTCTGCTGCCTCGCGCGATGAGAGATTTTGTCTGATGTGCCCTGCCTGAGCTCTCTGTGCCGCACATGCGCAGTAGAGCTGCTCTCTACTGCGCATTTGCGGCACGTCGGTCAAGCTTCGTTTATCTAGTTAGATATGTATCTTGATCACTCAACATATACATATATATGTAGACTTATGTGCAAATCCATGTGATGCAGTGAAATCACATATTTCAATACATTGAAAGTACATACTTTACGTACCTGATCCAAAAATATATGCATGTATATTAAAACTAAAATAAGACTTACTCATATAAGTCCCGATTTATGCACATAAGTCAGTGTTTTTTAAAACATGCATACATCAAGGAAATTATCAGTTTTAACAATTAATCTACCTGTTTGCCCAGTTCTTCTACAATTCAAGACCCTATTGGCTTTTCAGCCTGAACACTCCCCATTTTACCCAGACCTCTCACCCAGTCAGTAATAAGCAATAAACACGTTTAATATCACTTACACCAAAGGGTTAGCAGGTGTAAAAATACACGAGTAATTTGTCCAATGTATATGCATGTCTTTTAAAATAGTAACTTACACACATAGGTATTGGCCCCACCCCTTAATGACCCTAGACCACCTATTTTTTACACATGTATATATGCACACACAAGTGAAGGTATGCACATATTTAGGATGTTTATAAAATATTAAGTAATGAGTAGAGGCTATTTACTCACATATGTGCAAATTTTAACATGCATGACATTTTTAAAATTCACCTCTGAGGCTCCAAAGGAATAGTCCCAGGAATAACATTGGAAAATATTTCTTTGCTGAAAGGATGGTGGATGAATGGAATGACGACCCAGTGGAGATGATAAATGCAAAAACAATAAAAATTTAAGGGGGTCATTTTCAAAGGCTGATCGTGTGCAATAAGCCTCCATCGCATGCAAAAAATCCCTTTTTGCGTGAGATAGCATGCTGAGGGTGGAGTCGGGGTGGAGTCAGAATAGCAAGGGGAGGAGTCGTGGTGGCGAGGGGGTGGACTCGGCAATGTCTTCGCTGGCGGTGATAAGGTTAGTAACCTTATCGTCACCAGTAGCGCGCCGAAGAGCACCACCTTTCATGGTGGCGCTATTCGGTGTGAAAGCCGGCAGCGAAGACACCGTGGTGGTGCTGCCAGCTTTTGCAGGCCCGCCTCCCCTTTCACCTCCCAGCCCCCTGTTTTTGCAGGATTGATCATTCTGCGATAGAATGATGAATCCAGGCCTAAGAAAGCAGGGAAGGAAGGGAAGAGAAAGTTAGAGATCAACTGACTGGCACTGTAGCAGGAAAGAAACTGAGCAGACTGGATGAGTCCTTATCTGCTATTCTTTATTTTTTTTACTTAATTTTCATTGGTATTTAAATCATCACACCAAATCAATAAACACCAGACAAACAAGGATTTACAAAGCAAATATAACCTCAAGAAATATACAAAAACAAGAAAAACACTTTGGGGCAGATTTTTTAAAAATACGCAAGTGCGTACTTTTGTTCGCACAGCAGGCGCGAACAAAAGTACGCTGGATTTTATAAGATACGCGCGTAGCTGCGCGTATCTTATAAAATCCGGGGTCGGCGCACGCAAGGGGGTGCACATTTGTGCAACCTGCGCGCGCCGAGCCCAGCGCAGCCTGCCTGATCCCTCTGAGGCCGCTCCGATTTCAGAGCGGCCTCGTAGGGAACTTTTCGTCGCCCTCCCCCACCTTCCCCTCCCTTCCCCTACCTCACCCCCCCGGCCTTATCTAAACCCCCCCTACTTTTGTCGGCAAAGTTACGCCTGCTGAAATCCCCGGGACTTACGCGCGTCCCGGGGCTTTACGCGTGCCAGCGGCCTATGCAAAATAGGTGCGCCGGCGCGTGCGGGCCTTTGAAAATCCGCCCCTTTGGGTCCATATTCAGTTAGACATTTAATGGACAAGTTATCCAGCTAAGGTTAGCCAGATAACATCCTGGATGTTCAGTGGGATAAATGTCTCACTGAATATCCCCAAGTAATGTTATCCAACTAACCATAGCTGGATAACTTTAAACATAGCCGGATATTCACCGGCTTATATACAATAGCGGGCGGATTTTAAAAGCCCTGCTCGCGTAAATCCGCCCGGATTTACGCGAGCAGGGCCTTGCGTGCTGGCGCGCCTATTTTCCATAGGCCGCCAGCGCGCGCAGAGCCCCGGGACGCACATAGGTCCCGAGGTTTTGGAAGGGGGCGTGTCGGGGGCATGTCGAGGGGGCAGAACCCGATGACGCTGCATTTCGGGGGCGGGACAGGGGGCGTGGTTTCGGCCCGGGGCATTTCGGGGGCGTGGCCGCGCCCTCCGGAACCGCCCCCGGGTCGAGTCTCGGCGCGCCAACAGCCCACTGGCGCGCGTGGATTTACGTCTCCCTCTGGGAGGCGTAAATCCGTGGATAAAGGTAGGGGGGGTTAGATAGGGCCGGGGGGGTGGGTTAGGTAGGGGAAGGAAGGGGAAGGTGAGGGGAGGGCGAAATAAAGTTCCCTCCGAGGCCGCTCCGATTTCGGAGCGGCCTCGGAGGGAACGGTGACAGGCTGCGCGGCTCGGCGCACGCCGGCTGCCCAAAATCGGCAGCCTTGCGCGCGCCGGCTGCCCAAAATCGGCAGCCTTGCCCGCGCCGATCCAGGATTTTAGAAGATACGCGCGGCTACGCATGTATCTTCTAAAATCCAGCGTACTTTTGTTTGCGCCTGGTGTGCAAACAAAAATACGCGAACGCGCTTTTTTAAAAAATCTACCCCTATGTGAATATCACCGGTTATGTATAAAACTATTCGAATATAATTAGCCAGCTAACTTTATCCTTAATTGGCTATAATCAAATGAATATAGTCAGTTATGTTTTATTTTGAAAAAAAACAAAGCATAAATTGAGGGCCAGCAGGCCCAAACCTGTCCCTGCCTCCCTCCCACCTGAACTGCAAAGACCCTGCAGGGCTGAACTTGCTATCTCCTCCCCAAACAGGTCTGATTTTAGGGTTTTTTTTAATATCAGGAAAACGAGACCAATGGCATCTATTCCCCCCTCCCCCACTCCTCTGCTCCCCATATTTTAAATGTGAATATTGTGTCTTCAGTCACGCCCCAGATACCCCACTACCCTCCCGTTTCCTTAATTAGTTGTATTTCTTCACCTGGATCATGGGGAGGGGGGGAACAGGAGACCAAAAACGTGATCCTCACATTTAAAATACAGGAAGCAAGGGGGTGGGAGAGAGGAATAGATTCCATTCGTCTCACAACGCTGATATTGGTTTTCTCCCTAATCAGATACAGGGAATTTTTTGCATGCATTTTACTTTTATGTGCAAGATAAAATTTTATAAGAAGTTTCACGAGAGTATTCAGAACATAAGTAGAATGGATCAATGATTAAAATGGACCCAAACATGCCATGAAGTTGAAAACTCATTAAGTAACCTTTATGTGAGTATATGATGGTCCCCTTATGAAATAAGCTTTTTGCTGAGTAAATATAGTGTGATTTTTTAAGATATATTATAAAATGAAATGCTCATTTTTGGTGTCAAATATGTAGACAAACATCACAGATATCCCAACATGTTTCAAAATCAACATCACAATCTCAGAGAATGTTTCAGGTAGCAACACTGCTGACAAATGTGATATTTAGGAATTTTTTATTTTTTTTACTTTTTATTTATCATCTTTTATAGGGATGTGAATTGTGTGCCTGATCGTTTTAACGATCGGGTTCGGCTGGGGGGGGGGGGGGGAAATCTGATCGTTAGAGATGTGAATTGGGATCGGTTCCGATTCCAATTCACATCACAAATTTTTTTTAGTGAGGCCTGCGCCGATAAAAAAAACCCCACCCCGACCCTTTAAAATTACCCCCAGCCTCCCCCACTCTCCCGACCCCCCCCCCCCAAAACTTTTTACACATACCTGGTGTTCCAGGGGGGCCACGGGGAGTGATCTCCCGTTCCCAGGCCATCAGCTGTGCTAAAAAAAAAATGGCGCCGATGGCCCTTTGCCCTTACCATGTGACAGGGTATCCGTGCCATTGGCTGGTCCCTGTCACATGGTAGGAGCACTGGATGGCCGGTGCCATCTTTACAAAATTGCCTAATTTGTTGTGGTTTGGGAGGACCTGAACCACGAAACGGATTTTCCACGAGCTTTCGGGGAAAATTCATTTATCGGGTTAGTGTGGGGGCTGGGGCACATTTATTAAAAAAAGCAAAAACAAAACACCCCAACCCTTCAATTTTACTTTCTTACAACCCCCCCCCCACCATCCTGATCCCTCCCCAAAGACTTACTAAAAGTCCATGGTGGTCCAGTGGGATCCCGCGAGCGATCTCTCCCTCCATGCTGTCAGGCTGTCGGGCCTGCTATGACTCAAAATGGCACCGATAGCCTTGCCCTTACGATGTCACAGGGACTACCAGTGCCATTGGTCAGCCCCTGTTACATGGTAAGAGCACAAGATGGTGCCGGCCGTCCATTGCTCCTATCATGTGACAGGGGCTGACCAATGGCACCGGTAGCCCCTGTGACATCGTAAGGGCAAGGCTATCGGCGCCATTTTGAGTCATAGCAGGCCCGACAGCCAGACGGCATGGAGGGAGAGAATGCTCATGGGACCCTACTGAACCACCATGGACTTTTAGTAAGTCTTGGGGAGGGATCGGGATGGTGGGGGGGGGGGGGTGTTATAAGAAAGTAAATGTGAAGGGTCGGTGTGGGGTTTTTTATGATTCACAGTTTTTTTTCCAATTTGTGGATTGTTTGTTTTTTATTCATTTTTCCAATTTTGGGTTCGGGTTCCAGTTTTGTTTTTGGCGAAAAACAATCTGTGGGAAAACGAGTTTTCCCACAAAGCACCTGAACTGAAACCCGACCCGAGCCAGAAAAATGAAGCTCATCTCTAGAACTTTCTAGATATTCTGACAAGGTGTTAAATTTCCCCAAATCACCAATAGGTGATATCTGTATCTGGCTCTGTCTTTGTTGTAAATATAGTATATTTTTCACTGCCAGTATCTGGTCTTCAGGGATTTTTAATATTTCCTTAAGGTACCTTTTGAAGGTTATTAAGGGAATCTCTCCTACTACCTTAGGAAAATTTAATAGTCTCAGATTCAGTTAACTCAGGTAATTTTCCATTGATTCCAACCTATGCATTGAAGATGACTGTTCTCGCAAAAACATGGCATTTGAATCGGACACCATCTTTAAATCATTTTTAACCTCCATTAAAGCTTGAGTTTATTCTTCATTTCTTAATTTACATTCCTTTTCAACAGAGTCAATTTTCAAGGAAGCTATCTCTATTCACTGGGTCTGTTCATTGCACCTGCTCAGTCTAGCCTGTCTCTATGTTACCAAATTTGAAGAACTTTATATTTATCCCTCTGCTTGGTTTTCCTTCATTCATTCATTCATGGTGGTGGTACATTGATGATGCATTTTTTGATCTGGACCGGAACTGACATCCAATTTTTTATGTTTTTTGATTGGCTCAATTCCTGAAATCCAAATTTACAATTTAATTTTTATATTAACTCTCAAACTATTCCTTTTCTTGATATTATGGTTACACTAGTTTCCGTTTCTTTTTCCACATCAATTTTTCGCAAAGCCACTGACTGCAACACCCTACTCAAAAATGATAGTCATCATCCATCTCATTTAAGAATGAACATGTCTGTTGGTCAGTTATTAAGGCTTTGACGTTGTTGCGTCCGTCGATCTCAGATGGCTTCACCCTGTGAGTCTGAATCTCTTTTGTTATCAGTGGGCAGAGTTTGTTGGCTGTATCTTTAGTGATGTGGTTCCATGAGGTGATGGCAGTAAGCGAATCCGAGAGGTCAAGTTTTTTGAAGTTGTCAGTTAGGGTGTCTATGAGGTCATTCCCTGGGACAAGATTTCCTGAATTGTATGGTGGTTTTCGTGTTAGATTGTTTAGGGATATGCTTTATTGTACAGGATGTCTTAATAAGAAAGTGGTCGGACCAGGGTACGGGGGTGTAGGTGATAGGGTTTGGGAGGAGGAGGGAGTTCATGAAAATAAGGTCGAGGGAGTGGCCTGCTTTGTGAGAAGGGTTGGTTATGATTTGATGGAGGGTTTTCTTTGCCTTTCTATGATTGGTCAATTCTCTCCATGCTTTACCGTCTCATTGGTGCAGAATTTTGCGTCTTTTTTCAGTCCTTTAAATCTCTGTCTCAGTCAGTACTGTCTACTCTCCCTAGACTCAGATATGGACTTTTCGTAAAGGTATGTTTCTCGGCGATATTTATACTTATGCCCTACTGTACAGTCTGTATATGATAAGTATTGTATTTTATTTTTTGTTTCAATTATAGGGGTGAAAATTACACACCTATTAGAGTCCCTCCTGACACAGTTTTGTGCGAAACACGCATCCATGTCGGGGACCCAGCTGAAAACTTTTGTACATTCTGATGAGCTTTGGAGTAGCCACATTGAATCTTTAAGAAATAAAGAAGAATTTCTTTTATATAAATAATTACTGGACTGTACTTTCCTGCATCTCCCATTTCTAGTGTTATTCTACATGTTGGAAATTCCCACAATCAAATCCCATAGGGATTCCAATGTTACTATAGCCAGTTTCTTAATCTCAAGGGGCTTCAGTAAAGGGCTTCTTTTTACCTCCACTTCTACTCCTGATGCAGACATCTGCAGTAGCATTTCTCCTTTCTCTCTGCTCCTCACTGAGTCCTCTGGATACATGGAGGTAAGTGACGACCTCTCCCAGTCTACAGCAGCACTGAGAAGTCCACCCAAAGGAGTCTGCTCGATGATGTCACTCACTGGTGACTCTGCTTGTTCAGTGCTGCTAGGAGGAGACATTCACGGCTTTAATTGCAGCTCTGGAGGGCTGAACAATATCTCAACAGGCGGCGATGGTGCTCCTCTTCCCATCCCGCCAGCAGGACTCAGTGCCTTCATTTCCAATATGGGTGAAGCAAACTGCGGTATTGTTCACTAGGGATGTGCAGAGGGACGCCATACGTTGCATTCGGGATTCGTATTCGTCGGGGGGCAGATACATTGCATTCGACAAGAGGGCCTCACAATACATTTATCCATTAATTCCTATTCGTTTCCCTGCTAAAATTAAATTAACTACAACCCCCCCTCCTACCCCCCCCCAAGACTTACCAAATCTCCCTGGTGGTCCAGCGGGGGGTCTAGGAGCCATACCCTCCACTGACACCCTCGGCTGCCGGTTTCAAAATGGTGCCGATAACATTTGACCTACTATGTCACAGGGGCTACCGGTGCCATTGGTCAACCCCTGTCACATGGCCATTGGCGCCATCTTGTGCTCCTACCATGTGACAGGGGCTGACCATTGGCACCGGTAGCCCCTGTGATATAGTAAGGGCAAATGCTGTCGGCACCATTTTGAATACTGGCAAGGCTATCGGCGCCTGTATCCAAAATGGCGTTGATAGCCTTTGCCCTCACTACGTCACAGGGGCTGACTGTTGGCCCTTGTGACATAGTGAGGGCAAAGGCTATCGGTGCCATTTTGAATACTGGCAAGGCTATTGGTGCCAGTATTCAAAATGGTGCCGATAGCCTTTGACCTTACTACGTCACAGGGGCTGACCATCGGCCCCTGTGACATAGTGAGGCCAAGGCTATCGGCACCATTTTGAATACTGGCAGCCGACGGCCGGAGTGTTGGAGGTCGCTCCAGGACCCCCGCTGGACTTTTGGCAAGTCTTGTGGGGATCAGAAGGGTCCCCCAAGACTTGCCAAAAGTCCCTGGTGGTCCAGTGGGAGTCCGGGAGCAATCTCCTGCACTCGGCCATCAGCTGCCAGTAATCAAAATGGTGCCAATAGCCTTTGCCCTTACAATGCCACAGGGGCTACCGGTACCATTGGTCAGCCCCTGTCACATGGAAGGAGCACAAGATGGCGTCGATGGCAATGTGACAGGTGCTGACCAATGGCACCAGTAGCCCCTGTGACATAGAAGGTCAAAGGCTAATGGCGCCATTTGGAAACCATCAGTCGAGGGTGTGAGTGCAGGGGATGGCTCCCGGACTCCCCGCTGGACCACCAGGGAGTTTTGGTAAGTTTTGGGGGGGTCAGGAGGGTGGGGGGTTTGTTTAAATTCGTTGTATTCGTGGGGATTGCGATACGTTTTGCTTCTCCACAAATACAACAAATAGGGCCCTATACGTTGCAGATTCCCAGTTCGTAGGGAACAAATGCACACCCCTATTGTTTGCTGTCCTGCGGGAAGCTGGGGTTCAGGTGGATAAACCCTAATTCTCCCCTTTCTCTTGTGCGGCATGAGATATCTATAGGTGATTTCAAAGAAATTCTAGAGAATTGCAGGAACATTTAAGTTTGCATCCGTTCAGGGAGTCATCTTGTTTTCTTTCTCTTCGATATTTAGGCATTTATCCTACCGCTATTACTAGTGATCTCTGTTTTCAGTTTTTTCATTTTATTTTTTCTTTGTTATAACAAAATATCTGTAATTTTTCCTCTGCTTTTTTTGTTATAACATCGAAATTCTCTGAAAAAATAAAATAAAAACAGAAAATGGTTTCTAGCTATAACATTACTGCAACATATAGAAATTTCTAATTCTAATGAATGTCTATCTTCTTTATTAAAATATTAAGAACTAATGACAATGCTTTCTTTTGTCATATAAACTTCTCTGCCAAACAGTCTAAAATATGAGATGTAGTAGTTTAAAAATGAAAAGCTTCTAGAAAACCTAGGGGTTGTTTTTTTTTACATTTTGAATCTCAGTCGGCTGCACATATTCAAATAGTCTAACTACTGAAAAAAAAATTAAGTGAAAATTACATTTGCTCTTCATTAAATATAATGTTTGTCTGATGTTCCTAAGCTAGAGGGCTCATTACATTGAAAGCTATTATGTAAAGTCTATGAAAAAAAATTTCTAAGACCTAGAATGTATGCAACTAATTATCATTCAGTACTACTTCAACATAGTTCAATGCATAGTATGATTGTCTTTTATAAATGTCTTATGCTCTTCTTCTTCATTTTTTCCATTTAAAAACCCAATAATACTTCTATTTTAATGAAAAAAAAACAGATATATTGAGCATTACAAAGCTTCATTGTTAAGAAAATCTGTGTTTAATGTTGATTTTCCTAAATGCTATCTTTCTAATATAAGAGCTTAAATATGAATAACAAATATTTAAAGCTTGATTTATTAAAGTTTTTTCCCCAAAGACACAGGCCCAAGCTCTCAGTGCTCAGAGCTGAATCCACAGCTGGTCCCACACAATGGAACTCTCTCCCCTCGGACCTCCGTCAAGAACCCTGTCATTTTACCTTTAAAAAAAAGCTCAAAACTTGGCTATTCAGCCAAGCTTTCACCTAAGCTGTCCTTCATGACCTCATACAAAGACTGAAAACACTCAGGACTACTCCAATGAACTTCACATCCCACATGGTTATTTTACCCCCGCACTGGACATTCTTCCTCCCTCTCATAACTACCTCCCCTCCCCCATCACACTCCGGCTCTCCATCAGGTCGGTCTCCCCCTCCCACCCCGGTCTTAACCTCAAGATCCTCTTCCCGCTCTAGAATACAACTAAATACCTATGCCTTTAGTTTAAATAACTTTCACTCATTATTTTATATTTATATCAACTCACCACTTACTGTTAAACTTAAATTAATACTAACTAATTTGTATGGTGTTCACTTAACTATATATATTGTTTTCAGTGCATTTCCAGAATTTCCTAACAGCAGTTGGTACATTTTATATGTATAACCCATTCTTTTTGTTTCATGTGATGTTCATGTATCTTATTAGCCGTCTGTACTTAACAATTTGTATTACTAGCAGTTTTATTTGTAATTAACCCCAGTTTAGTACATTTGGATCCCAGTTCGCGTATCCCCTGTTCTATGTAATTCTTTTTTATGCAACACTGTTTGTTTCAATGTAAACCGATGTGATATGTAGCTCCTACATGAACACCGGTAAAGAAAAATTCAAAATTCAAAAAATAACTTGGCATCATAACCCTAAGGCTATCCCTTTAAAGGTGTACACACCAATTTTTTTGTTTTGGTTCAATTTGGGATCTTCCTTTCAGTTTATTTTTTATTTTCTATTTAGGCCTGGATTTTCTAAAATCGCAGGCCTTAGTGAATCACACAGTACCAGGGGTTGGGGGAGGTGAAGCAGGAGGGCGGGCCTGCGAAACCCAGCAGATTAAATGGCACTAAGAAATACTGGGAATTTCAGGTGTGATTAAGTGCAGTTATACCTGATGTGGGTTCTCTACCGAGGCATTATCTGGCTGACCTATGCCTTGCCTAAGGGCAGTACATCTTGCTTGAGGAATGACAGATGGGTTACATGGGAAAACAAGGTTCTATTTTCTTGGATTTGGCTCTGTTATTGTCTGTAGAATGTGAATAAAGCCATAGTCTTTCAATTTCCAAATGTGTTTATTTCAGTTAGAAGACTGTGGGTTTATCTCCTATAAAACAGTATAGGTGTAGGAGAAGGACAGATAGTTCAGATTGCCCATGTTATATTAATTTCTTATTGTCTAGCATATTTTTTCAAATATTCAGAAAAACAATGTTATAATAAGACCTAGCAAGTATAACTTTTTTTTATTCTTTTACAATTCTTTCCAATTATTTGTCATAGCAGCAGCCATTCTACCTCACAGTGCTTATTGACATCCAGTGACTTTATTGTACACCATTTTCAAGATGCCTCTTATACTGAGAATGATCTGCATAACTCTCCAGGTCCCACAAGTACAAAACATATCTTGTTTATCTTTTTTTCAAATGAGTTTCAAATTCATTCTATTTGAAAAGCACTGGACATTCAAATGGAATTGCAAACTCAATTGAAGGAACATTGTATAACAACTTTCTGATTTCAAACTTTTTCATTTATAGGTTATATATGAAAATTAGAACAATATCAATGCATTACACAAATAAATGGGATCCAAGAGAGTTCAATTTAAATATAGTATGCCAAATCATACAAAGGAAAGGAAAAGTAAATAAATATGACAAAGAATAGAGTGCATAGTTTCTCAGTGCGTGCTTGCATAGCAACCCAGAGGTATCTGGATGTCCTGAATTAAACCTTGCCCACTGCTGCCAACTAATATCTGTATGTTAAACAAACTCTCTTGTTTCTATGTATTGTCAAGCCAGTACAACATTTGATGAGATTTTAAAATGATTTGTTTTGTTGTGGTGCTCAACAATTTGAGGGTCAAATCTCTTCCCCACTGACAAATAAGGGGGTGATTAGGGATTTGTATGGAAAGCTGAACTAAAAGTAACACAGCGGAATAAAAATATATGCATCAAGAAGTACAACATGTTTAGCTGGAAAAGTCATAGTTTTTAAGAAATATTGACTGTTTTTAATAAATGGAATTGGGTTTGGAAAAATTCATACTATGTTGAAGTTTCTCTTCTCTGAGAAGGGCAATCTTTTCTTAACTATATGGCAACTTTTGGTACATTTGAAGAATTATCTGTTCAGCTGGAACTTTAGTCACATATTCTAGACACGCTTTTCCAGACATTGAACTGTGTTGCACACAGAGAAATGTGAACATCCATGATTAACTCAAATTAAGGATTTGAAAGAAAACTACTGTTGTTTTCGTTCTGAAGCAGATACCTTCTCTCATGTGTTAATTTCTGCTCATACCTGTGAAAATATTGAGAGGATGTAGCATCAAGAATTATGACTGTATTGTGTATTTTTGAGTACATCTCTTTATAGATGCTTATTTTTATGGAAATTGCTTGATTTAAATATCTGTAAATGAATGGAAATATTTAAACATTGATATCCATTGCTATCCAACTTAATTTTAGTAACGGTGAAAATGTTTCAGCATGAGTGGAATACATGGTGATTTGTGGATGTCAGTGTACTGCAGCCATAAATCAAATATGCTGTTTCATGAAGTGATATCCAGAAAATATGAAATTTGCATTAAATATATTGAACTGAGCACACAATTCAAATATAAACGCAAAATACATTGTGTCACTTATTTTTGTTTTAATTTGAATTAATAAAAAAGAACCATATATTAAGAAATATATTAAGAAATAGACTATACCATATACTCTCTATATTAAATTCTATGAGGGCTTCTACTGTTTGCTGATGAACAAGTACCGCGCCCTAATTGTGCTTGCTGGGTTATCAGTCACCATGGGCTAAAGTATGCAAACCCACATTGAAAAGCAAGCTTTTGAAAGACACATCTTCCTGAGGAAGCTCTTTGACAAATGAGGCAAAGCAATTCAAGTAATAATTGGAGAGCTTTTGAACATTTTTAGTAATTTGATTATGGCTAATGCTGGAGTACATTAGAAGGGCATTATTAATCAGTCCTTACTTTTCCATTAGAGACTAATTATGTCTTGTATTAGCGATTTTCTGTTAATAAGATTCACCCAGCAAAGATAATTTGTTTAATTTGCTTGATCTGAATACTTGTCATTGTTCTTGCCATATTTTCACTAAGGCTTTACTATGCATTGTGTTAATACATTCTAATAGTTTGTGATCTACTGTGAATGAAATGCAATTTCTAATATTTGTTCAATAGCGTCACCACTTCCCTTAGAACAATGAGGCATATTGTCTGATTAGAATAATAGTCCAGAGTTTTATTTCCTGTATTACAAAAGAACAAAACAATATGATGTCAATATTAAAAAATAAATATGCAATAGATAATAGAGTTGTGAATCGTGTCCTCGATCGTCTTAACGATCGATTTCGGCTGGGAGGGGGAGGGAATCGTATTGTTGCCGTTTGGGGGGGGTAAATATCGTGAAAAATCGTTAAATCGTGAGCCGGCACATTAAAACCTCCTAAAACCCACCCCCGACCCTTTAAATTAAATCTCCCACCCTCCCGAACCCCCCCCAAATGACTTAAATAACCTGGGTGTCCAGCGGCGGTCCGGAACGGCAGCGGTCCGGAACGGGCTCCTGCTATTGAATCTTGTTGTCTTCAGCCGGCGCCATTTTCCAAAATGGCGCCGAAAAATGGCGGCGGCCATAGAACAACACGATTCCACGGCAGGAGGTCCTTCCGGACCCCCGCTGGACTTTTGGCAAGTCTTGTGGGGGTCAGGAGGCCCCACCCAAGCTGGCCAAAAGTTCCTGGAGGTCCAGCGGGGGTCAGGGAACGATTTCCCGCCGCAAATCATTTCCCGTATGGAAAATGGCGCCGGCAGGAGATCGACTGCAGGAGGTCGTTCAGCGAGGCGCCGGAACCCTCGCTGAACGACCTCCTGCAGTCGATCTCCTGCCGGCGCCATTTTCTGTACGGGAAACGATTCGCGGCGGGAAATCGTTCCCTGACCCCCGCTGGACCTCCAGGAACTTTTGGCCAGCTTGGGGGGGGGGCCTCCTGACCCCCACAAGACTTGCCAAAAGTCCAGCGGGGGTCCGGAAGGACCTCCTGCCATGGAATCGTGTTGTTCTATGGCCGCCGCCATTTTTCGGCGCCATTTTGGAAAATGGCGCCGGCTGAAGACAACAAGATTCAATAGCAGGAGCCCGTTCCGGACCGCTGCCGTTCCGGACCGCCGCTGGACACCCAGGTTATTTAAGTCATTGGGGGGGGTTCGGGAGGGTGGGAGATTTAATTTAAAGGGTCGGGGGTGGGTTTTAGGGGGTTTTAGTGTGCCGGCTCACGATTCTAACGATTTATAACGATAAATCGTTAGAATCTCTATTGTATTGTGTTCCATAATGGTTTAAGACGATATTAAAATTATCGGACGATAATTTTAATCGTCGAAAAACGATTCACATCCCTAATAGATAACTTATCCAGCTACAGTTAACCGGGTAAGTTAACAGGGATATTCAGTAGGATAAACATCTTGCTGAATATCCTCACAACAAGTTATTAGGGTATACCTAATTGGATAACTTTCAAATGTAACCAACTTTGGAAGAACACCGATTAGGTTTCAAACTTATCAATCAATTGGGCCTGGCAGGTCAACCCCCCTCCCCCCCTCCCCCTTCCTCCTCAAGGCTCTGCAACGACTTAGCAACAGTAGATGAAGAATGTAGTGGATTGCTATTTCTCCCCCTCTCTGTGAAAAGTACTTACCTCCAGCCAACTTTTCTTTCCCCTTTCTCCTGCCATCCCAACCCTAACCTGCCCACCTCACCTGGAACGCTCCAAAACCCTTTGTGATGATGGGCTCTCAGTGCACGCAAATCAAAATGCCCAGCAGCTTCCAGCTATGCTTTGATAACGAAGTTCTCTGACAGCAACTTATGCTTCCAGTATTGTGTCAAAGCAGTGCTGGAAGCTGTCAGGATTGCAATACAAGTACACAATGATCCCAGTGCTGCAGAGGGATTTGAAGGGTTTCAAGCAGGGTAGACAGGTTTAGACAGGTGGCAGGGGAAAGGGGGACGAGAAGTGAGCCTGAGGCAAGTGGTTTTTGTAATAACAGGGTGGGGGTGGGTGGGAGCATTAACAATCTGCCACATTCAACATGTACTATTTCTAAATCTCTGGAGAGCCTTGGGAAGAGGGAAGGGGGATCAGGCTGGCAGGCCCAGCATTCAATATTTGTCTCACTCTGGTGAGGGATGGGGGATTGGGACATTTAATTGTATTTTTTTCGCTGGTTGATGTTGTACTTTGGACATTGAAGTGTGGGCCATTGGTTGCGGTAAGAGATTACACTTCCCACAGGGCAGAGCCCTGTGGGGACTTGCAGCGATAGGCTAGCTCAAGGCAGAGATGGACACAGAGTTATAGCTTTATTGTACTACAACGGAGATGGTAACCTGAGGATCGGGTGATGATTCCAGCTAGGAGAGGAGGAACCAGATGGTAATGTTCTATCTGTAGATTGCAGGGTGGAAAAGGCAATTCCACAGTCTCACCAGGCCCGCGGTACAGGGTAGGCCGAGGATCTAGAATGAGAGATGAGACAAGGCAAGACAGAACTAGAGCGGCAGTACTCACTCGGATGCTGGTGGTTGTAGTAGGAGAGAGCCCCGAGGAGCGGAGGTCTCGAACGAACAAGGCCCCCGAGGAGCGGGTACTGTAGGCATCCTGGTAGTAGGTAGACAACCCCGAAGGGTAGATAGGAGCAAGGCAAGGCCCCCGAGGAGCGGGTACCTTAGGCGTCCTTGTTGGTAGCAGATGACCACTGAGGATAGAGAGGAGCGAGGCAAGGCCCCCGAGGAACAGATACCTATGTCGTCCTGGAGCGGGAGCATCTGGTAACGAGGAGAGATCAGCATGGAGGATTCCTTACTAACTCATACGGTGAAACGTGAATGGAGATTAAATACTAGCACTAGTGACGTCATTCGGTGGAGATGCCCGTGAGGTTCCCGCTATGACGCACATAAAGGACGGGGCTGCGCGCGTGCCCTAGGTGACTCCTGGAGAAAGATGGCAAATGCAATTGCCCATGCCGGACCGGGAACGCCAGAGGGTTTGGTGTGGAGGAACAGAGGCAGCCATCTTACCAACATGAACAGAGTTAGGTAGAAAAAAGGTAAGCAACAGAGGGCACAGCCGTATGCGACCAACGGACGCAACAGTTGATACTTTACCAGCTATATTCATTGAATACAGCCAACTGAATTTAAAGTTATCTAGGTAGACAGCATTTTAACTCTGATCTGAGCTACATCTTGAGTTAGCTGATTAACTTATCTAGAGAAGTTCTTTGGCTAACAATTCTGCCCAGGAATACCACAAAAGCACCTCTCACATCTGAATAAGTGACAGTGATATTCAAAAATTAGCATTTGTCAGATTCTGCCATGCAACACAAAAGTGCTGGCCTTGGGGTGAGTGCTGGCCATTCTGAATATCCAGAATATCCAGAACTGCAAAGCAGGGGCAAATGAGGATTGCTTCTGCTCCTGGAAGGTTGCAGATGGGGTAAGAAATTGTTTGGAGAAGTGGAAGGAGGTTGGAGGGATCCTGGGGGGTCTGAAGGAGCTTTCTATTAAATATGTTTGTGGGGAGGGGAGATTTTCATTGTCTTTTATATTTCTGTTTAATTTTTTCATTGGTTTCTTCTGGATAATGAGACAAAATGATATAAACACGATTTAAAATAAAGCAAACAATAAAATAAAATGAAACTTTTGCAAGTGTGCATCTCTTTTACTCATTTAAAAGAAATTATGCACATATAGGAACAATACAAAATGAATATATATCTTCAGTTAGCAGCACAGAATAGGACATTGGCTCCTCAGGAACGGGCATAAGTTCAAAAATAAAGAAAATAACAAAAGGTAGGGACTTCAAAGGGGTCGGGGAAAAGAGGGGAAGAGGGAGGGAGAGAAGGTAGGGGGGTAAGAAAGTTCCCTCCCAGTCTGCTCCTTAATTGGAGTAGACTGGGAGGGAACTGGGAGAGGCCTGAGCTCGTTGCCGCATGTAAATAGGGCAAATCTATTTATTTATTTATTTATTTATTTTTTGGTTTTTATATACTGCCGTTTATCAAGATATCACGTCGGTGTACAGAGAAAATAATAACATACGCCTAAGCGTTATACATAAAACAAGATAGTAAGGTTTAACTATAAGCCTAAACATTATACATTAAACAAGTTAATAATGGTAAAACTATTATAAAGAACATCTCAAATTTGGGGAGGCAAACATTGGTTAAGCTAGTTAAATATGCGTAGCAAAGTGTAATTAATAGGAACAACAACTTAGGATATTACTTAAGAGTAGCTTAAATATTTACATTGGAGAAAATACTTTAGTAAGATGGGGAAAGATAGGGAGTGGAAAGGTAGGGGGAAAGGGTAGAAAACTGGGAGAGAAGGGCTGAATCAGGCTTTACATGTAGGGGGGGGCGATACATGAGAAACAGGAGCGTATCCAAAGGGGAAGGTGGCAGGGATATATAGGGAAGGTAGTACCTATAAGATCGTCTAGGGCTATAAGGAGATGAAAAGGAAGGGTGGGAGGAAGGATAAAGAGAGAGAGGAAAGGCAATTGGAAGCTTTGAGGGGGAAGATTAGAATCATGTGTAAGCTTGAGTGAATAACCATGTCTTGAGTTTTTGTTTAAATGACTTGGTGGACAGTTCTAGACGCAACTCAGAGGGCATGGAGTTCCATAGCGTGGGGCCAGCAAGGGACAGGGCGCGGGCTTTAGTGGAAGAATAAATAAATGATTTTGGAGAGGAGGTTTGTAGGGTGGCTAAGTATTGATTTCTAGTTGGTCTGTTAGATATATGGAATTGTAATGTGTTAGAGAACCAGTTCATTTCAGGATTGTGGAGGGCTTTGTGGATGAGTGATAGAGCCTTGTATTGTATGCTAGAGTGAATAGGGAGCCAGTGTAACCCCTTAAGGATAGGGGTGATGTGTTCTTTTGAGGTAGTATTGGTGAGGATACGAGCAGCTGTATTTTGCAAAATTTGTAGTGGGTGTAGGGAGCTTTTGTGTAGGCCCAATAGCAGAGCATTACAATAGTCTATTTTTGAAAAGACCATGGCTTGTAACACAGTACGGAAATCAGAAAAGTGCAATAACGGTTTGAGTTTTTTGAGTGTATGGATCTTGAAAAAGCATTCTTTGAGGGTTGCATTAATAAATTTTTTCAGTGACATTTGGTCATCAAGTAGGACTCCTAGGTCACGGACTTGGGAGGAGAATTGTGTGCTTGGCGGAGTAGATGGTGTTGTGGGCATAGTATGTACAGGTGTAGGAGGTGAAATAATCATGAGTTCTGTTTTTGTGGTGTTAAGGGCAAGTTGAATGCCGCTTAAGAGGTGAGAGTAGATTGCCAGATTTCCAGAGTTTTGGGTATAGGCTCGGTAATAGGAATAAGGATTTGTACATCATCAGCGTACAAACAGTGCGCCAGCCGGGATTACATAACATGCGCCCACCAGCGCACATATGTTATAAAATCATGTGTGCAAGTGCGCATGCCGGGTAGCGTGTGCACATGGAGGCGCATGCATATTTTTTAAAAATCTACCCTCAAGTAGATACCTTGCTTCTAATGCCAGTAATAACAGTGGCTATTACTTAAGTCAAATTGATTAACAGCAGTTAATGAACTTCTTCTTCAAGATCTTATTCAAATCATTTTTAAATCCAGCTACACTAACTTCCCTAACCACGTTCTCTGGCACCAAATTCTAGAGCTTAATTGTGTGTAGAATGAAAAAGTATTTTCTCTGATTAGTTTTAAATCTGCTACTTGATAGTTTCATGATGTATCCCCTAGTCCAACTATTATCTGAAAGAGTAAAGAACAGTTCTAGACATTTCATGATTTTATAGAACTCTATCATAACCCCCCCCCCAGCCGTCTCTTCAAGCTCAACAGCCCTAACCTCTTTAGCCTTTCCTCATAGGAAAGCCATTCCATCCCCTTTATCATTTCTTCCCCTTTATCATATCCTTCTCTGTACCTTCTCCAGTGCAACTATATCTTTTTTGAGATGAGGCAACCAGAATTGTACATAGTATTCAAGGTGTGGTCTTACCATGGAGCGATACAGAGGCATTAAGACATTTTCTGTTTTATTCACTATTCCCGTCCTAATAATTTCTAACATTCTGATTGCTTTCTTGACTGTCACAGTACACTGAGACAACAATTTCAATGTATTATCGTTTTCCTGGGTGGTAGCTACTAATATGAAACCTAACATCATGTAACTAAAGCATGGGTTATTTTTCCCTATATGCATCACCTTGCATTTGTCTACATTAATTTCATCTGCCATTTGGATGCCCAGTCTTCCAGTCTCACTAGGTCCTCCTGCAATTTATCATAATCCACTTGTGATTTAACTACTATGAATAAGTTTGTATCATCTGCAAATTTGATTACTTCACTCATTGCATTCCTTTCCAGATCATTTATATATATATATATATATATATATATATATATATATATATATATTGAAAAGCACCAGTCCAAGTAGAGATCTCTCAGGCACTCCACTATTTACCCTTTTCCACTGAGAAAATTAACCATTTAATCCTACTTTCTGTTTCCTGTCTATTAACTAGTTTGTAATCCACAAAAGGACATCACCTCCTATCCCATGACTTTTTAGTTTTTTTAGAAGCTTCACATAAAGGACTTTGAAAACACCTACTGAAAATATAAATACACTACATCTATTGGTTCACCTTTATCAACATGTTTATTAACCCCTTCAAATAAAATGAAGCAGATTTGTGAGGCAAGGCTTCTGTAGGGTAAATCCATGCTGAATGTGTTCCATTAAACCATGTATTTCTATATGCTCTGTGATTTTGATCTTTAGAATTGTTTCCACTATTTTTTCCGGCACTGAAGTTAGGCTCACTGGTCTCTAGTTTCCCAGATTGTCCCTGGAACCCTTTTTAAATATTGGGGTCACATTGACCACCCTCCAGTCTTCAGGTACAATGGATGATTTTAGTGATAGGTTACAAATTCTAACTAATAGATCAGAAATTTCATTTTTTAGTTCCTTCAGACCCCTGGGGTACATACCATCCAGTCCAGATGATTTGCTATTTTGTATTCTTTAGTTTGTCAAACTGGCTTACTACATCTTTCAGGTTCACAATGATTTGGTTCAGTTCATCTGACTCATCACCCTTGAAAACCATCTCCAGAAGTGATATCTCCCCAACATCCTCATTAGTAAACACAGAAGCAAATAATTAATGTAGCCTTTCTGCAATGGACATATCTTCCCTAAGATCCCCTTTAACCCTTCGGTTAGAGATCATATTCTTTGGAAGATAGCTGACTTTAATCTCGCCATCATGGCTTACCAAGCTGTTTCCAGGAAGATGAGCTGGGTAGTTGTGTAACAGCAAAAATACTTTTGGTTCTAAATTCTTCTTTTTCAAGTGACAATGCACGGATGTTACAAAAGGTTTATGGAACCACTCTTCAAAAATCTCTCCAGTCATCCAAGCGTTTTTACTGTGGCAATACCAAAATGCCAATGTTTCCATGTTTATATGATAAAAACATCTTGGAGACCTTGATTTTCCAATACACAATGGTTTCCCTTTGTGCTTGCCAGTTTTATGACACAAAAAAGCAGTGTCAGTCTGTCTTTCACTGTTTTAAATCCATGTGCTTTTTGGTCATCATACTTACAGGCAAGAGTGTGGTCTGGTATCATTCTGTAGCAAAGTCACATAGATTTATTCTGGGACATAGCCACTAGGGATGTGCAGACCAAAAGTTTAAGTTCATAAGTCCATAAGTCGAAAGGGGGGGTCATTTGCGGTCAATATGGACATATGGAGAATTCCATAAGTTGAGTCTATGTCCATATGTGCAAATAAAAATTTAAACCCCTCACCCGCCTTAATCCCCCCCCCCCCCAAGACTTACCAAAACTCCCTGGTGGTCCAGCGGGGTCAGGACGCCATTTCTGAACTCCTTTGCAAGGAGCACGTGAGGTCGGCGTCACGTCGGACTGACGCGGCGTCACGTGATTCCCCTCGGGTCCGCTCCGGGACCCTCGTTGGGCCCAAAAGGCACTTTTGGCCAGCTTGGGGGGGTCAGGAGGCCCCCCCAAGCTGGCCAAAAGTTCCTTTTGGGCCCAACGAGGGTCCCGGAGTGGACCCGAGGGGAATCACGTGACGTCGGCGCCACGTCGGACTGACGCGGCGTCACGTGATTCCCCGCGGGTCCGCTCCCGGACCCCTCGTTGGGCTCAAAAGTGCCTTTTGGGCCCAACGAGGGTCCCGAGCGGACCCGAGGGGAATCACGTGATGTCGGCACCACGTCGGAGTGATGCGGCGTCACGTGATTCCCCGCGGGTCCGCTCCCAGACCCCTCATTGGGCCCAAAAGGCACTTTTGGCCAGCTTGGGGGGGGTCAGGAGGCCCCCCCAAGCTGGCCAAATGTTCCTTTTGGGCCCAACGAGGGTCCCGGAGCAGACCCGAGGGGAATCACGTGACATCAGCGCCACGTCGGAGTGACGCGGCGTCACGTGATTCCCCGCGGGTCCGCTCCCGGACCCCTCGTTGGGCCCAAAAGGCACTTTTAGCCAGCTTGGGGGGGGGGTCAGGAGGCCCCCCCAAGCTGGCCAAAAGTTCCTTTTGGGCCCAACGAGGGTTCCGGGAGTGAACCCGAGGGGAATCACGTGACGTCGGCGCCACGTCGGAGTGACGCGGCATCACGTGATTCCCCGCGGGTCCGCTCCCGGACCCCTCGTTGGGCCCAAAAGGCACGTTTGGCCAGCTTGGGGGGGGTCAGGAGGCCCCCCCAAGCTGGCCAAAAGTGCCGTTTGGGTCCAACGAGGGGTCCGGGAGCGGAACCGCGATGGACCACGTGACGTCGGCGTCACGTCGGAGTGACGCAGACGTCACGTGATTTCCCGCGCGTCCGCTCCCGGACCCTCACGGAACTTTTGGCCAGCTTGGGGAGTTTTGTTAAGTCTTGGGTGGGGGGATTAAGGAGGGTGAGGGGTTTAAATTTTTATTTAGATCAACAATCGCGATTTCCAACGTATTCAACATAGCTATGTTGAATAAGTTGGAAATCCGATCGTTTAAGCCTCATCACTTTTTTAAGTTAAAAAAAAAAAAAGTTGCGTTTTACATTTAAGTTCAAAACGAATGCACACCCCTAATAGCCACCTTCTTTGATAATAATTTTAAATTTTGCTGGATACTCATCAGCAGCTTCAGGGTCAATGTATCGAATTTCATCTGAAGCTGAAAACTTGCGATCTCCATGACATGTCGGCCATCTTGTAAGCCAGCCCTTACTTGCTTTGAATTCTTTTTTCTCATCTGTGAAAATTCCATGTTCATTCTCTAATGTCTCTTTAATTTTTAAGCCTGCCCCCTGATGATTTCTCCAGAGACAAGTGTTTCTTTTACACGTTCTTGGATAAACCACGTGAACACAGTTTTATCCATTGTGGTTTTTAAACATCAATTGTGGTTTTTAAACATTTTTGCTGGTCCTTCATCCGCATAAAAATCACTGGTTGCTTGTCCCAGTGATGCTTCTTCTTTTAACCAGCCTCTTAAAGTGGATTCACCCATTCCCAGATGTTGACACACATCTGACTGCTTTTTTCCAGTTTTGAGTAAGTCAAGGACAACCAGATTTTTCTGTACTGACCATGCTTTTCTTTTTCTGGGAACCTTCCATTAATGTCAGGTGACTGAGCTGGTGAAATCTCTTTAAATTCAGTCTTCAGACAGGAATTAAGGTTTTCATTTGCTTTCACTTGCACAGGTTTATATAGAAACTTTATTATCCACATGTGAAAACAATGGAAAGCTAAACTCTTAAAGGTTTAAAATAAAATGCAGAACATAGGACGCCAAAATTGGGGTTCGATCAGTTATTGCCTTTTAAGTGATAGCGTGTTCAGTTGAAGCACATTCTATGAAGCCAGTACTGTATCAGATTCATGGCTATTATGGAGGGTAGTGGAAGAAAAAGGGTTAAAAGTTTGGTAAATACATAGGGGTGAGGAGCTGATGTTGGATTGAATGCAGCAATTCATACGCTTATCTACTCAAAGTGGAAAAATCATAACTGGGTAAACTGGATGGGCTAATTTGATCTTGTTCTGCCATCATTTATTATCAGTTTGATATTCTAAAAGAACTGAGCTTCTAAATGTAGACTACTAATTTAGGTTCTCATGTTCAGCTCAACATAGGTTCATACATTTTCTACAGCAAATTGACAGACATTTAGGAAGCCTAAACCTTAGGTCCTTAAATTTAGGCCTGCTATTTGTTATCCTAAATTTAGGCTCCTAAGTCAGTGTTGTGTCTGTGGACCCTTGGGCCAAGGCAGGAGTGACTGTACCTGCAAGGAGGAGCCCTGCTGGTTCCCACCATAAGCTGGTGGACCCAGGCAAAGTAGAGACCAGTCAAGACCTTCACCTACACAAGCCCAGTTCCCCTTGAGTTGAGCCTTTGTGTGCCAGGGCCAGCAGTACTTAGTGGGGTCTCTGCTGATGGCAGATGAGATAGTCTGTAGCACCTAGGGTCATAGGCAAGTGGCAGTCAGGCATATCTGAGGTCCAGGCAATGATCAGAGGCAGGCATTGGTCAGACATTTCCAAGGTCTAGGCAGCAGTCAAGTGTATCTGAGGTCCACTTAGAGGTCAAAACAGATATCTGTAAGAAAGAGGAGGATAGGGACAGAATGGCAGGGCGGGCAGGCAAAGAGAAGAACAAACAGATAATGTGGATGGAACAAGCTGGAGGAGAGAAGACAGAAGACAAACCAAAGATAGCTAGATGAAGACTGAATACTAAAGACAAGCTGGGAAGCAACATTCACTACTAGCAAGTAGTTGGACCTATTGCTGAGGCGAGTTGCTTCTGGAGAGATGCTCTTATATAGGGCTGTGCAGGTGATGTCATCTCTAGGGGCCAGAGGTGTTTTCTCTGCTGTAGTCACTTTAAATATCAGGAAGCGGTACATTGTATACCTAGGGGAAGGCATGACATTTGCTGTTGATGGTGTCCCACTCACAGAGTCCTGCCGCGTTGAGGTTTAGTGTCCTGCCACGTAGCTGAACGCTGGCTTTCGCTACATCAAAGGGGAGCAGGGCCAGCCCAGCCGAGGAGGTGGAGTAAATGTGGCGGCTCATGGGGCAGCCCACTGAAAGCAACAGTTAGGTGTCTATACTTGAAAATACATGCTTAGCAACTAACTTCATTTCCCTACCCCTCCTCCATCACTTTTTAGGGTCCTAAATTTAAATGCCGAATAAACTAGTAGCCTATATTTAAGGATTCAGTCCTAGTAAATTTTCAAAAGGGTCAATTTAGGGGCCTAATTCTAAAAGTTAGGAGCATAAACCCTTTGAAAATTGATCCTATGTCACTTTATAAATAATTGGCATTCTCTTTCTCAAGAAACATCCTCGATTTAATATGAAGAATGAAATACTCTGTTCCTTGCTGATGAGGGAAGAAGGTTGATATCAACTTTCATTGTAATACCCTATCTTTTGACTAAAGTAGCTTGTTTCCAATTTTGCCACATTTTAACAGAGGCACTTAGTTTTGCTAAGCAAAATGAGCTGTGGAGTCATTTTCCAAAAGATGATGCTTATTTACTATCTAAATTGAATGACTTCTTAATGGTCCTAGGTATACAATTACTACATGTTCCTGTTGTTTTGATAAATGATACAGAGAGTATATCCATAATGAGCATCTTTAGAGTTTAAAATGTTGTTAATAAGCAATTATATTGCCTTTGGTATTCAGAGACACAATCCATTTGCAGAACATATATCAGTCATTGTTTGCAGGATGCAATATACCTGTTTCATGCTGCTTTTAGGAACCCAGCCAAATTAACAAAGCATAAATGTTGTCTTGAAACTCGAGACTTAAAATGAACTACATTTGTTGACATACTAATGAAAACTATCATACAATTGAACTGTTTTGATAACTGTAATTATATTGACAATTATTTTTATAGTATATATCATATCACTATCAAAGTAGTGTTTTACAATTGCAGCTTATATTTTCTTTCCAAGCATATTTTCCTAGTACTGATGGCACTAGTAGGTCCTGAGAAATTTCAATATTGCATTTTCACGAGGGAAAGTGTAGTACTCTCCTTGACACTTACAAATGGATAAAGTGTTTCCAATGTCAGAGTAGACAACCACTTGAACCTGTGATAATTAATCGGTAGGGTTTGTAATAACAGCCAAGGCTAAAAGGAGTCACACAAATCTCAATTTCCTGGATTTCAAGAATATCAAATTAAGAAGGTGCTGGAAGGGTGGGAAAATGTAGATGAAGTGGAAGAACAGTGGACTAAAATAAAAGGAGTTATAGTAGTGGCAACACAACTTCATGTCAAGAAAGTAAATAAAAAGTAAGAGGAAAAAGAAACCGGTATAGTTTTCCAAAGAGGTGGCTGAAAAAGTAAGGGTCAAAAGATTAGCATTCAAAAAGTACAAAGATTCTGAAACAGAAAAGCAGATAAATATATCTGTTAAAACTGAAAGAAGCAAAAAAAAGCAGTCAGGTCAGTGAAGACAAATGCACAAAAAGGACAGAGCAGGGCTAAAAATTTAATTTGGCTTGTTTCATGTTTTTTTCCAGTTACATTGCATTTCAGCACATGCTATTTTGAAACAGCATGCACTAAAACCAAACTAGAGCATGCTAAAATGTTTGTGTGCTGTTCCATTTTAGCATAAGCTATTTCAAAATGTAGAGTGTGCTATTTTATATTTTAGTGCATACTATTTCAAAGTTTCACATGCTAAAACAAAAAGAAATTCACAGTAATGAACACACACATCCCTAATGGACAGCCAGGACAGTAAAGCGAGGTGACAAGATTTTTTCAGGTATGTTAGTGAAAGGAAGAAGTTTACAGATGATTTATAAAACAGAGAGGAGAAAAAGTGGTCTCTGTGGAGAAATAGGTGGGCCTGAGCCTACTGGCTAGAGCCCACCATTAACTGACGCGCCGCCCCCACCCACTGAAGGACGGCGGCCCGAGTAAAAGGGGGGAGGAGAGGCATGCAGCGACACGGAGTGCAGCAATCTGGCGCGTGGACAAGGCTCTCACCCCCCCCCCCCCACCGAGCGCACGAGCGTGATGACGTGGCGCTAGGCCACACCCCCAGTGTCAGCGCATAGAGGGAGCATCGGTGCGGGCCGATGATGTCATTTGCCCTTTAAAGAGCTGCAACGGAGGACGAGAATCCATTTTCTGCCCAGCACGCACCGAAAAAAGATAGCGGTAAAAAATTTAAAAGGGGATAGTCGGTGGTGGCCTAGGGAAGGGATCCAGCCCAATTGGCATTGGGGGGGGGGGGGGGGGTGTTTCACGAGGCAAGGAACCACCCTACCTCATGTCTTGGCGATTACCTGGGCCGGTTGGGCATATTGCAAGTGGTGCCGGTGACATCACAGGACGGCGTGGTAGCTGATCAGCGCCTTGGGCGGCGCAAAAGGTGGGGGCGCGGAATGCACTGATGGTCGGGGCCCCCTTGCTAGAGGACAAGGCAGGGGGCCCATGGAGTAAGGCTGCCTTGCTTGGTCCCTATGGCTGGCAGCAGTGGAGACATCACACCGGCTCGGGTGCCCAGGGAAGTTTTTCTTGAAGTATTAAATAAAAGCTGCGGCCTTATTATACAAACGACAGTTTCCGTGTTTTCCATGTTTACAAAGTGAATACTTCATTTGTCTAAGGTACAGTAAAGGGCCAGAAGGTTGGGACGACGGCCACGTGGGTAAAGTGGCGGCTGCTAGAGTTAATAGTTGGGCCTGAGCCTACTGGCCAGAGCCCACCCTTAACTGACGCACCGGCCCCACGCACCGAAGGACGGCGGCCCGAGTAAAAGGGGGAGGAGAGGCGTGCGGCAACGTGGAGTGCAGCAATCTGGCATGCAAACAAGGCTTTCATCCCCCTGAGCGCGCGAGCGTGATGACTCCGCACTAGGCCATGCCCCCGATATCGGTGCATAGGGGGAGCATCGGTGCATAGGGGGAGCATCGGTGTGGGCCGATAACTTCATCGGCCCTTTTAAAGGGCCGCGACGGAGGCCGAGAATCCCTTTTCTGTCCAGCGCGCGCCGAAAAATTCCCACCCACCCACCCCAGAAATAAGTTTGCAAAACGTTGTGAATGTTGTTAAAGAGCGAACGCTCAAAGAAAGGAATAACACTGTGTTTTATGTTAAGCAGGCAATATTATGACTTTTACATTCTCATAACAGGGAACATATTCAGCAGATAGCATACTTATGTTAGTTAGTACAATTAAGATGCTATTTATGCTGGGGGTTACTGTCGCAGCTGAGAGGGAGAGGGCGGTTACCCGGGCCGGTTGGGCATATTGTAAGTGGTGCCGGTGACATCACAGGATGGCGTGGTAGCCGATCAGCGTCTCGGGCGGCGCAAAAGGTGGGGGCGCGGAATGCACCGATGGTCAGGGCCCCCTTGCTAGAGGACAAGGCAGGGGGCCCATGGAGTAAGGCTGCCTTGCTTGGTCCCTATGGCTGGCAGCAGTGGAGACATCATACCGGCTTGGGTGCCCAGGGACGTTTTTCTTGATGTATTAAATAAAAGCTGCGGCCTTATTATACCAACGACAGTTTCCGTGTTTTCCATGTTTACAAAGTGAATACTTCATTTGTCTAAAGTACAGTAAAGGGCCAGAAGGCTGGGATGACGGCAGCCACGTGGGTAAAGTGGTGGCTGCTAGAGT
The DNA here is from genome assembly GCF_901001135.1 of Rhinatrema bivittatum. Taxonomy (NCBI): domain Eukaryota; kingdom Metazoa; phylum Chordata; class Amphibia; order Gymnophiona; family Rhinatrematidae; genus Rhinatrema; species Rhinatrema bivittatum. The sequence goes on along the minus strand of NC_042615.1, from coordinate 106,024,118 downwards.
TATAATAAGGAAAAAGCTGGAGTTCTAAATAAATACTTTTGTTCAGTGTGCTCTAAGGAAGGGTTTCGACGTGGACCACTGATTTTTGGAAGCAGTAAATATGGTAGTCAGATAGAAGTTACATCATTTACAGAAAAAGAGCTTGTGGAGAACTAACAAACTGCAAGTCAACAAAGTCTTGTGGCTGAGAGGAGGGGATTCTTCCATGCTGGGGATCAGCAAATAACCAGACAAGTACTTGACCGAGCTGAAATTGCAGAAAAATGAGCAAGTCATGAACTTGCTGTACACCCATGCAATTCAATTCTAATAGTTAAAGTAGTGGGCTGCGAGCCGTGGATGCCAGGATTCAAATCCTGCCACTACTTCTAGTGACTTCAGGCAAGTCACCTTGCCTTCCATTCCTTTAGGAATGTTCTTAAATTATAAGGTCTCCGTACCTGAATGTAACTCACCTTGAGCTATCCATGAAAAGGTGTGAGCTAAATAAATAAAAAACACTGAACACAGACTAGCTAGTTACTTTAAACCGAATGCAGCTTGATTGCAACAGCCAGCTTATTTAAGGAACCAGGGCAGTATTTTACAAAAGCAAATCCCTCTAGTGTCTGAGAAGCAGCTTCCAACATGAAATCCCCTATGCACAGTACCATATTTTAAGCATATTAAAATATTGACAGATACTTCCATATATCCAAAAATACTTAACCAAGATGGGAACCCCTATTCTCGTTTGGGTTACAAGTGGCATATTATATAATCCATGGCAAAATAAATAGGCCAGTCCAGTATTTAGTGATATACTCTATTACATTTTTCAAACTGCATTCATTTTTTATGCATAACTGACAAAAAAATGTACATATGAACAATCAAGGTATTTAACAAAGGAAAACTCTGTAATCTAACTTCTTTCAAGATAAATATCACTCTATCTGCTTAATTCGTATTTAATTTTCAATCTCATGCAGTAAATGATAAATCAGCCACACAAAATCTTTCATACCAGAAGAAAATCTAATCAAGTTTCAACAAAACCAATAAAAGGCTTCTGTTTTATGCTTAATCATAAAACAAACAACAGAAGACTTGGACATATTCATGCTTCAAGGTTAGGTCAAGCAACCTCAATTATGGAAATGATATGGACATCTTCTTAGGAGTTTTGCTCCAGGGAAATCATTTTGTCTATAAATATTAGACTTCTACTAATGAATACAAATATGTAATCTTCTCTCATTTGCATGTCTGATCAAGCAAAACCAATAATAACAACCAAATGTACAATCATTTTTCATGTTTATTGGGAGTCTGTTCCAAACACAAAGCTTATATATGTCATATTGTAGTATATTCCAACCTTTGATTCTTAATTTAAGGCTCCTAAATTCTTCACAAACATTTTGTCAGTTTTTATTACAGTTTTTCCTAAATGTCTTTGTCAATGTTTGTATGTTATGTTTAAATGTCTATCATTTAAAATACATTTAAAGTTTATATTATGTCACTTATTTAAAAGTTATAGAAATTAGGGGACATACCAATAGTTTGGGCCAACAGTAATTTGCATTTTTGTTGGTTCACATATACTTTTATTTGTTTTCTTCATAGATCACAAAATCAGCCTGTATTACAATTTTATTTATGCCAGTAATCACGAGACTAAGTTGTGTTCCTTATTATGCTATTATGTTGCTGCTTGTGTAATGGGCCATATAGAAAACCACAGAATCTACAGAGAATCTAGGAAAATCAGAGTTGTCCAATAAGAAATCACAAAATTCGGCTAACTTTATATCTGGGCAGTGACTGAATATGGACTTCAGATTAGGGTCTGAGGCAGGTGTTATATTTTCAGGTTTTGCTTTAGGATAGCTCTTTGGTTCGTCTAGACAGCTGGTTAAGTTAGCCGGCTAACTTTGAATCGTGGAGTTAGCCAGCTAACAACTCCTCCCAGTTATGCCTCCAGAAAGCCCCTAATTTATTGCCTGATTCACTGAGGCTTTTCTCCCGTTCTGTGTCTATGGAAAAATATTAACCAGCTACAATTTAGCTGGATAAGTACACAAATATTCATTTAGATTTTGTGGTAGCAAGCAAAATGCTTCTGAATATGGACCTCAGCATTTGTAATGTACATGGTAATGCCTAAAAGTACATAACTTTTGTGCCATCCTAATTTATTTAACCAGCCCACTGTCCCCTTTTGTTAACCATCAAAGTCCATGCAGCGTTGGATGAAATGTTCAAGGATTTCTCAAAAGCTAAGTATCTCATTGACAATCAGGGCTGGCAGAAGCACTAGACGAACTAGGCCTGGGCCCAGGGCACCGACCATTTGGGGGCATGAGCCACGTGGGGCCGCGAGCAGCGGCAGCAAAGAGGAGTGGGGATTCTGCAGGCCACAAGCAGCACCCAACCAAGAATGAGGTGGGAGTCTGAGTCGGGGCCGAGACCAGGAGGGTGGTGGCATGACCGGTGGGGCGGGCCCAAGGCAGAAGGTGCCTAGGGTGAATCCCCTTGCACAGGCCCTGTTGACTATTTATACACATAAACTAATTACAATCAAACAAGGCACAGGTGTAGATACCTACTCTTTATTGCCATCTCAACCTGTGTGTGTCAGGTTAAGTATATATTGTCAGATCAAACATTCAAGGGTATACAAACTTATTATTGCTGTGATTTGTTTGATTGTGCTATTCTATAATGCATAATAATTTAATTTGAAATAAATTAAAAATAACAGATGAGTTTTGTCTGATCTCATTTGTTTTCTTAAAATGCCACACATCTTTCAAATTCTGCCAGTGATATGTAAAATTATGAGCACAACTGTATAGAGGTGCTCTTCTGAAATTTCCAACATCTGTAACTGAGTGAAGAAATTCCACTAAGCATGTTGCTGCCTGAAGTCAGCTCAATTTAAGGGCAAGATGTGAAAAACACTTACCCACATATTAGCAGCCACACGGTCTCCTTAAAATATACTGAAGGCTGCTTAGATAGCCTAACTCCAGTGGAAAAAAATGGGATAAAGGAAAAATTAAAGAAACACATAAATCTTTCATTCCTAATGGAATAATTGCTGTCATAATAAGAAAGAAGATAAAGGTAATGCTGATCAGGAGTCAGAGAAAGCTCAAATACCTTGCCAGCTACTCATTGTTTTATCGGCATCCATGTACCTAAAGGAGGAAAAATCCTTCAACAACACATGCCTTTGTTTTTATTATCTGAAGCTTCAATGTTTACTCCATCCCTGTTAGAATAGGACACCATGACTCACAACTTAGATCTGCCTAAACAGAGAGATCTAGCAAAAGAAAATCTGGAGGATAGGAAAAGGGATACTCATTTATAACACAAAATAGTTATCCTCAGCCTTTAAATAATACATCTGAAATATTACAATAATGAGAAGATATATTAGAAATTAGTCAGTTATAAAACATGCATACATCTTGTTGCGTGCCCCATCGCATCCGGCCCACGCAGGTGAGCAGACCGCTCACCTTGCTAGCTACTCTGCAGATCACAGGTCGGCCTCCCCAGCAGCAGCCGCGAGCTCCACTAGGCCTCGGCGTCCCGTGGTGGCGGTCGCTGGGCCTTCCATTGCCCACCAGGCCTCATGCCAGAGTACGGCGTCTCCAGTGGGGTCAGCCATGCCCCTACTTGTGCGCGTGCTGACAGCCCGACCTTTTGTAGGGCCATGGGCGGGTCCTAGCTCCGCAGTGCACCCTGATTGATGGAACAATATAAGGAAGTCCCTGCCTGCACTTCCTTGACTTGGCAATCGGGTCGGCATTGTATTGTGTGCTAGGCTGCCTCCGCATTCACAGTCTTGTTCCAGTCTTGTTCCAGCTTTGTTCCAGGATCCTACTGTTCCAGCCTTGTTCCAGTATCCTACTGTTCCTGTGTCCTCCTGTTCCTGCGTCTGTCTGTTCATCTTCCCAGGTAGTACCATCAGACTGTCTCTCTGGTACTGACCTCGGCCTGTTCCTGGACCTTCCTGTCTGCTGCCTGCATCCTGACCTCTGCCTGCCTTGTGACCTCGTCTGACCTCCAGAACTTGACCTCTGCCTCGTGACTACACCTCGGATTGATCCTTGGATGCTGACCTTGGCTACTATTGACTACGTCTCCTGATTCTGGCTCTGTCCCTTGCCTTGTCATCACCTACGCTGTTTGGGCCTTCCTTGCCTCTCCAGGCCAACAGCGTGAAGTCCAACCGCGCTCCCTTGCTGATAGTGGGCAAGCCTCTCTACTACCTCTCTGGGAGACCCTGTGTGGCCCATCTAAGTCCAAGCGGCCCGAGTCCCTACGGGTTCCACCCGGGGGGACCTCGGGCTTCCAGTGGTGAACCTCATCTCAGCCTCTGTCTCCTCCTGTGCTCCACCCCCTGGGGGCAGGTTCTCCCTGGTCCCTACCAGGGAGCCATTCTCCACTGCTCCAGGACAAGGGTCCACCTCCAAGTGCAACACATTTCATCGCATAGCCAAATAGAAGAGCACATTGTTAAATGTCTAAAGATTTTGTTATTTTTTTCCTGTAAATACATATTTTATATTTTATATGTTTCCTGTATTAGTTGTAGCTTCATGTGTACCATGTGTTCTTTACTGGTGTATATAAAAGGCAAGATAGATAGGAGGGTTGACCTTCCACTTGAGCTGATGTATATGTAGTATGACAGAGATATGCAATTGATCTATATATGCAGTATCTTGTAAGACATAAGTAACTGATTATCTTAATGTTATTTTGTGCTATGAATTTTCAGTCTGGATAAATCAAACATGATCATGGTGACATGTGGTCTGACAGTCTTGTGATATCTCTGAAGTCATGTGTTTGTTTTCTATCATGGGTGCTTTGTGTAGTTGGTGATACTATAAAAGGGGAAAAAGGTGTGAATACATGTATAGAGTGTGTACAGTACTATGTGAATGGGTAAGATGAGACAGAATGGGTATAAAAGAAAAGGAGCTAAGTGAATGAAAAGTATGCTTAGATAAGAGAGTATATGCATGTTTATTGATGAGTATGTGGCCAATAAAGCAAATAATAGTGGGAGATTTAGAGGACTAGTGCTGTGATCATTGTTAATACAATCATTACTGGCCCTTTAAAAGTTGCATTTGCTTGAGAAACCTCAGCCTGCATTTAAAAATACAGGAAAAACCTTAAATTTTTTAGATGCTATCTGGTGGAGCAAGCAATAAGGTTTTGTTCCTGCTATCTTTTCTGAAAGTATAATAAAAAAGTTTTAGAAGTGTAATGCTCCTAATACAATTGGTAGAGCTGCAGCATTGCAGTAGTGTTCTGATCTGTAGTTATGTCAGACTAGAAAAGTAATTAATACATTTACATGAAAGGTCAACCAAAGAAATCAATCTCTGTAGATTATGTCTGTGGGCTGAATAGATGGTTTTAATGGATTGCCTATGGTGGCTCCTGCTGTGGTTATCACATATCTTTACTCAGGCCATGAGGAATAATATGGGCTTGATTCATCCAATTTGAAGCTGATAAGGAGACCATGGTAAGGTGCAATTCAGGAAGGTTGACAATGTTTTTAAAATTTTGGAACACATCCTGCATAGGAATCCAAAAAATGGCAAACTGAACAATAACCACCATATAATGAAGCACTTCTGGCTTGTCTGCTATAAGCTCTGCGATATATAAGCTGCATCATTTCCCTATTCACGAATATGAATATTCTATTTTGGACATGCAAATTGTTCTCATGATGTTGGTCTATATTAGAAAAAAGTGGACAGGAGCTGCCCGCTCTGCCTCTTTTTGGACCCCGTTGAGAGAAGCGCTATTTGGCAACATCAAGGCCTTCTGATGCAGATATCACCACAGCGTCGGGGGTCTACTAAAGGAGGCACTCTGCAGTATGCTGCCATTGACACACTATGCCAGTTTTTCTTTTAATCAGGTAAAGATGGGGGAAAAAGAGGAAGAGGAAGATTTATTTCCCTTCTCAAGCCTCGAGGTCAACTCCCATTTGTGGGCCAGTGGATTGTCATGTTATCTACTCCAGTTCATCACTGCACAAAAATGTGAGTATAGAACTGGAGGATATCTCCTTGAGTCCCAAAGTAAGATCTCCTCCTCCTAATCTGGTGAACCTAGCCAAAACACGAAGAGGTTATTTCTGATAAGATTTCTATTATATTTACCTCATTTCAACTTGAAGGTTCTGACTGTCCAGTGGATACAATTATGGAACAGATAAATGATGGGAAGAAGGTTATCCCAATTCCAACCCCAGTACAAGTAATGGCTGGAGGCGAAATGGGGGGATCAAATTGTGTACCTATATCTGGAGAGATATCCCTTGAAGATATTTGGAAAGTGTTGTGGGTAATGCTGTCTAATACTATTATTCAATTATGGTAAACTTTCCAGGGAAACAGTTAATAAATTATAGGAAGTGGATGTGAACGTTCTTTCCTTAGAATTTATGGTGTCTGCCCAATCCATTCTTACTTCTAACTTACAGTCAGTGACTAATGCATGAATTAAAGATAAGGTGTTATACTCTAAATGTGAGTTACTTGAAAACAAACTAATATCCTTCATTGGTTGAATTAACCTTATTGTCACCTGATCTCAGGGGAAGAATATTTTAAAATATGTATTTGAAAAAGGGGACTTCAAAGAAGTGCAAAAATCCAAATGTTCTTCACATTTTAAAGTCTTACTAACATCATAACAATTCTTACACACCTTCCTCAGAGCTCTTAATTGAAGTGAATACATGCAGGTAAACCTACTTGGTGGGCTATTGAACTTAATTGGTTTTCGAGTTCCAGAAAGGCAGGGGTCTGGCAGAGTGATGAGAACAACTGTACTTCTTTTCAGAGGCAGAGAAGAGATAAAAGGAATTAGCAATTATATGGAAAATGGGTTACCTCAGTGTGTCTAAGCAAAAACGGAAATTAGAAAACTATGAAAGTCTAGAAGAGATGAAAAAAATCCCAAATACCATTGTAGACTATAATAGTTCAAACACTTACAGATAGACTTGGAAATGACTGCTTGTGTAAAAACAGCCCCATAAATGCATATGTGGGCCATGCGAGTAATGCAAATTTTAAGAAGCTGGGAAGTACGCGTGTTCATACATGTGCACGCGTCAAGAACAAGGAGACAGAAAAGGTGTGTTCCCATTCCCAAGACGTACACACATAAGCCCTGAATTTTCCAAGGCTGACCATGGCAACACATGCCAAGTTATACAGGGAACTCCTGATGAAGTGCAAGTCTGGGCCAGAGGGATCCTGACCACTGGACAAGGAAACAGAGAGTAAGACTCTTTTACAGGGCCAATCTGATACGCTCTATATATCCCACTCAGGGTGGGTTTTTTTTTTTGGGGGGGGGGGCGGGGTGGTGATACATTTTTCTGCCTAGGGCACAAAGGTCTGCCTAGGGCACATATATCTGCTGCCCCAAAACACACCCTGAGTTTCAAATGCCTCTCTTACAGTGGGAGATATAGAGAGTTTCGGAATTGACCCTTTAAAAGGGTCTCTCTTTCTCACCAGTCACTCACTTATGAGTACATGTGTAAGACTCCAACACATACACATGGTAGGGATATTTTTAATGGTATGCAGGTTCTTGCACACACAATATAAAATTAAGCAGACGGGGAGGGAGGGAGGGAAGGAGGGTGGGATACATGTTGTGAAATGCATAGGCTTTTTATGTTGTTGCTTGAACATGTTTATTACACTAGTATAAAACGACCTGACAATATTGTATTTGAGCAATGTATATGTTTTGGAGATTACATGTGATAATTTCTTTTTGGTAAATAAAGTTCACATTAAAAAAAAAAAAAAGCATATTTTTACTTATGTGCCCAACAGACTCATTTAATGGATACACACACATACTTTTTTAAAATTTACTTGTCAGCTAATAGAATTACATCTTCTAGCTCCTTACCATACATATAGTCATATAGAAGACTCTATTTTAATATATAGGCATCATGATAGGAACCAGGAAACCTGGCCACCACATTAATCTTCAATGAGCAATGGTCGCAGAAGACTTGGATAATGTATTCAAACTGTGGTAATGCTTCAGTTCTGGTACATATCTTCTTGTTTTTTTTTGGAGGAACAAAATCAACATGAGCATAATTGATAGTCTTGATGATATTAGTGAAGTGAGCTATATCAAAGAAGCTCTTTTGTATCTACTTCCGCTCTTGTCCTCGAGATAATTAGCCATAGCTTCCAGAAAGGAGTTGACTTATCTAGAAACTGAGTACCGACTGATACCAGTTGTGTCTGCATGCCAGTAACCTAATAATGCAAAGTGATCATGATTTTTACCTCAATAGACAAATGGCGAAGGTGGTCTATATGGAAGGTTTGCAGATGTGAGTTTTGGTAGGCCTGAACATACTCAAACATGCTGTTTCAATCAGCTCCTCTGTATCTGTCCTGATACAAAATAATCAGTTGCAGGAGGATCTACATTTCCTTCATATACAGCTTCATTAGACCAAATTAAAAGGAAAGCATCATCATTGTGTTCCCCTTTCATAAAAGCTGTTAATAGTTTTGGTGCGGATCTTAAAAGGGTTACACATGTAATATACACGTAATATATGCACGCAACCCTTTTAAAAGCCTCCTGCACATGCCGAGCCTATTTTGCATAGGCTCAGTGATGCGTGCAAGCCCCAGGACGCGCGTATGCCCAGAGACTTGAAAAAGGGGGTGGGGAGGTCTGGAACCGTGGCGGCCCGGGGGCGGGGCTGGAGACTCCAGGCACAGCGGCCATTTACCGCTGTGCTCGGGATCGCAGGCTGGCCATCACCAGCGCACGCAACCTACGCCTGTGTGGAGGCAGGCGCAGCTTGGCACGTACAAATTGCACAATTGTGCACCCCCTTGCACGCGCCGACCCTGGATTTTATAACATGCATGTGGCTGCGCGTGCATGTTATAAAATCAGGCGTAGATTTGTGTGTGCCGGGTTGCACGCACAAATCTACGCCCGCACATATTTTTTAAAATCTGGCCCTTTGAGAAATGATCAGAAAAAATGTTCAACTGTGCCAAGCTGATCACCCCAGATTAATATTGACAATCATTGCAATTATTATTTAAAATAAATAAGAAACTTGCCAAAAGTCCCTGGTGGTCCAGCGGGGGTCCAGCTGCCAGTAATCAAAATGGTGCCGATAGCCTTTGCCCATACTATGTCACAGGGGTTACCAGTGCCATTGGTCAGCCCCTGTCACATGGTAGGAGCACAAGATGGCGCCGATGGCCATGTGACAGGGGCTGACCAATGGCTCTTGTAGCCCCTGTGACATAGGTCAAAGGCTATCAGCGCCATTTTGAAACGGCAGCTGAGGGTGTGAGTGCAAGGGATGGCTCCCGGACCCCCCCGCTGGACCACCAGGGAGTTTTGGTAAGTCGGGGGGGGGGGGGGGGTCAGGAGGGTGGGGGGGGGTTGTTTAAATTGGTTTCTTTAGTCGGCCAAATAATTCGGCAAAGATTTGTGGGGAATCGCGATACATTTCGCCTCCCCACGAATACAATGAATATGGCCACATCCATTGTGGATTGCCAATACGTAGGGACTGAATGCACACCCCTAGTACGTTGTACTAGGGGTGTGCATTCGGTCCCTACGTATTGGGAGGGATGTGCAGAGGAGTCGCATACGTTTCATACGGCATTCGTATTCATCGGGGCCAGATACGTTGTATCCGTTCAAAGGGGCCCCCTGATCCGTTGATACGTGCCATTCTTATTCATTTCCCTTTTAATTTAATTAACTACAGCCCCCACCCTCTTGACACCCCAGGAGCCGACCGACTGTGACATAGTGAGGGCAAAGGCTATCGGCGCCATTTTGAATACTGGCAGCCGACTGCCTGAGTGTAGGAGGTCGCTCCCAGACCCCCGCTGGACTTTTGGCAAGTCTTGTGGGGGTCATGAGGGTCCGCAAGACTTGCCAAAAGTCCCTGGTGGTCCAGTGGGGGTCTGGGAGTGATCTGCACTTGGGCTGTCGGCTGCCAGTAATCAAAATGACACCAATAGCCTTTGCCCTTACTATGTCACAGGGGCTACTGCCATTGGTCGGCCCCTGTCACATGGTAGGAGCACAAGATGGTGCCAGCAGCCAATGGAGGGAGAGCAGGAGACACTCTGGGACCCCCGCTGGACCACCAGGTAATTTAGGCAAGTCTTGGGGGGGGGGGGTCAGGAGGGTGGGGGTTGTTTAAAATTGTCATTTCTATGGCTGAATGATTCAGCCACGATGCGTTGTATTCGTGGGAAATCGCGATACATTTCGTGACGCAGCGAATACAATGAGTCCAGCCATATATGCTGCAGATTCACGATGCGTTGCAAACGAATGTACACCCCTAGTAAAAGCAGACAGAATGATTTTGAAATAAAATGCCCATGCATACTCTGCTTTTCCCCCACATCAACTCTACCACCATTTTTACCACATGTGCTGTCATAGACAGCACATACTTTTAGATGCATAATTAGGGGGCAATTTTCAAAATGAGATTTTACATGGATAGAAACATGTCTATTTGCATAACAAGCCATGTAAATTGTCCTCAGAATGGACATTTACCTGGTAGAAATCTGGTTTAGCTGAATAAATCTAACTTGTTAATAAAGGGCATCTTTATCAGGCTAAGCTTATGCAGATAAAATCTCAAGCTGCACAAATTTAGCTGGGCAAAAAAGTGGCTTGGTTGGAGGTGCTCCTGGGTTTGGGAATTCAAACTTACAGGGTCATTCATCAAAATGCGTTATGGCATTAATGCACATGATAACACGTTAACGCCATAACGTATGTAATAATCGTGTTACTGCACGGTGCAAATGCAAATTTTTAAGGGGCAGGATTGGGGAGAGGTTAATTAAAATGAGGGGCAATATTGCACAGTTTTAACTTTACCTTTTTTCCTGGTGTTAAATATTGCATTTAGGCCATTTCTGAGAGAGAAAGAGAGAGAGAGAGAGAGAGAGAGAGAGAGAGAGAGAGAGAGAGAGAGAGAGAGAGAGAGAGAGAGAGAGAGAGAGAGAGAGAGAGAGAGAGAGAGAGAGAGAGAGAGAGATAGGTACTCACAGTATTCAACTATTTATATCACTATAGGAGGGCCAGCTAATAGCTCAAGGTGAGGTATTGGCGGTGACTTAGGGTTTAGGGGCCAGTTTTACATGCAGAGTGAGACGTTTGAAAAGCACTGTTCACCTTGGTGAAGATTTGATATCATTTGGAGTGAGGAAAGTCTACAAAGTTGAGATTTCTCCTATGTTCTCTCACCCTAGCTTGATTGTACCCTGTTATATAGTCCATCAAGCTAGGGTGAGAGAACATTCCTTCTTCTCACTCTGCTTGTAAAACTGGCCCCTAAACCCTAAATCACCACCAATACCTCACCGCAAGCTATTAGCTGGCCCTCCTATAGAAAGTTGACTACTGTAAAGGCCTTATAAAGACGTTCTCACTTTTTCTCGCTCTTTCTCTCTCTCTATGTTAACATACAGTGCAGTAATTCTAAAATTACCATAAACATGCTCCTTTTCTTACTGCAGGCATTATTATAGCATTTTGATGAATCTGGGGGTTAGTTATATAGTGAAATATTGACTGCTACTTTGCTAAAGTTTGAGTGGGTAAATTTAGCGAGATATTCAGCCACACAATTTATCCATTCAATGAAAAGCATATACATGTACCCAGTTGTCTTATCCCTCCCCACTGCAGATGATTTTAAAATCAAGCCCTTACTTTTTCAAGTGTACTGGGGATTTCAAATTTGCCTTTTATTATGGAAACAATAGTTTAAACAGACCTTGAATGCAGGGAGTGATGTCAGAGTAGAGTATTAGGATTTCTACTCTACTCCCCAATGGGCAATGTCATGGGTTTAACAAAAATACTGTGCACATGTGAGTACAGAGGACTACAGGTCTCTCCCTCCTAAAAGAGAAATCAATGGAATGGGGCTCTCTCTCAAAAAAGATTCTCTGAAGGAGTGTCCTATCCTGGGAAAGTAACTGGGGTCCATTCAGGGTGCCCAGATTTCCAGGAGAGGGAAGAAGTAACGTGGGGTCTTAGAGAGATTCTAGAATTTGGTGAAGAAATGAGTTAGTCTCAATGAAGAAACTGCACATTTGTCCAAAGAAAGTTGAATCAGATGTCTGGAGGAAAGAGGATTGTCCTTTTTGGAAGTCAGAGGAAAGACTTCCTATCGTAGGAAAGTCCTGAAGAGATGCTGATGGATAAAAGAAGTCAGACATTTGATTATGAGAACTGAGAGAAATTCCAGAGAGAAGGAGAAAGAGATGCATCCAGAAAAAAGTATCAGGGATAGCCAGTATCAGGGATAGCCAGTATCAGGGATGTGCATTTATTTTCTATTTGTATTTACCTGCTAGTTAGTAGCAATCTGTTGTGGATCTGGTTCCCCAGAAGGGATGAGCTAGCAATCTGTTATTGATTAGCTCCTCCCGAGGGGAGGAGTGACAATCTGTTATGGATCTGCTTCCCAGAGGAGAGGAGTTAGCAGAGATGTAGATCTGTTCCCCCAGAGAGGAGGAGTAGCAGTCTGTTATGGAATCTGCTCCCCCGAGGAGAGTAGCTAGCAGTCCCATGTATTCCATTGATGGAGTTAGTGATCTGTTGTGGGTTGACTTCAAACAGAGTGGCAGTCTGTTATGATACCGCTCTAGGAGGCAGATTTTATAAAACTACGTGCGCGTATGTTTGTCCGCGCACCAGGCGCAAACAAAAGCACACCGGATTTCAATAGATACTTGCATAGCCGCGTGTTGCGATAACGTCTTAGACAGAAGAGAGTCTTTAGAGATTAGGAACAAAGGCCCTCGTGGAGCAAGTATCGGTTCCTATCTGTAATAGAACTCACAGTGTTCACGTCTGCGATTGCTTCCAGGCAGTGAGGAGTCTTCTGAGCATTCAGGAACTTAGGCCCTCGAAGAGCAAGTACTGGATCTCGTTTTAGCAGTCTGAAATCAAGAAGAGAGAGCGGGGCCCCCGAGGAGCTGGTACCCCTAGGTAAGATTGTGGAGGCAGAGCAGCAGAGAGAGAAGTCCTCCTTCCTACTCCTTGCTAACTCGATTCGTAGTTGTGAACAAAGGTGTTTTAAGTTGGAAGCGGATGACGTCACTATGGGGGGACACCTTTACGTCATCAGGAACATGGCGGATCCGCAGCGTCAGGCCAGCCCGGGGATTCTGGGGAGAAGTTCAAGGAGAAGCTGCGGCAGCATCTGTCCGTCAGACCCGAAGGGAGTTGCCTCTAAGGTAGAGAGGGTGGAGCGAAGGCGAGAACAGGCATGAACGCAACACACAGGCAATTTATAGTCCATCAGATTTACATGTTCTTCATTCACATCCATCTGCGCTGCTTCAGCCTTAACTACCTTCTCTTTACTGGGATATTTAATATCTTTAGTGTGCACTAATTTCAATTTAATGTACTATTTTGAAACTAGTACACACTAAAGATATTTTGTGTACACTAAAAAAAAAAGAAGACATGAAAAACTAGGGATGTGCAATAGTTTAGGATGAATTAGGCAATTTCAATGAAATTGCCTAATTCGTCCTGGTTTGGGGAACCTGAACCTAATTTTCCCAAAATTTCAGGAAAATTTGGTTTTCGGGTTAGCATGTACTAACCCAAAATTTGGGTCCCCCGAATTACAAAGGCCCAAACTGCGGGAAATACGAAATTTCCCATGGCCGTCCGAAAACAAAGCCCAAACCAAAAGGTTCAGGCTTTATACATCTCTATGAAAAACTAATGAAAATGAAAAAATACACAAAATGAAAAAGTGCACAAAAATGTGTAGCTGCATATCTCTACCTACTACCTAATATACATGTGTTTCAATATTAATCAATATCTATCACGGGGTAACACTCATCTTTATCTTTGCTTTCCTGAAGGATAATCTTCTTCTGTTTGATTTCAGCATCTGCACTATTTTACCTCAATAGGAAGTAGTCATGTAAACTCATCTTCTATCAGCCAGGAATCATAATGCCCACCTGTGTATATCCATTGTGTTTAATATTTCCAATCAACATCTCAGTATACTTTGTGTCAAATGTTTAAAAAGATATTCCTTTATCTTTCCCTTCTCACAATTTTTAATGACAATGATTTTTCCTAGATATTTCTTGATATGCCATAGCTCAGTCATCCCAAATTTCATATAATAGTTTGATTAGAAAAAACAAAAAATCTTAAGCAATTGATAAAAACAATACATACATGCATCAATTCAAAACTTTCAATCACATTTCCCTTCACAAACAAGGATATAGTATATCACTGAGAATAATTTAACTAATGTTGACATACAAATTGTTCAATTATTGTATTGCTCAGTTATTGTATATATCAAAATCTATAAAACAAACTGTAAATGACTATCTAGCATCACATAATCCAATACACAAAGCCTGGGCATCTCATCAAGCATACACATGTGGGTATCTTCACTGTCAAAAATCATAAGCTATTAACAGATGCAGTAACTCATGTCCACAGTGATCGAGATACTCAAAATATAACACAGATATACCTCTAGATATGGAACTTGGAACATTCTAGGCAAGAGGAGCCTTTTCTGATGGAATACGTTCCACCTTAACAAGGGTAAAACCTGGCTGCTGAAGCTAATATTTAAAAAGAAGATAGAACAGCTTTTAAATGAGACCAAGTACAAAAAATAGCTAGTCACTCAGAAGCTCATGGTTCAGAAAGAGGTATCTTCCAAAGATAATTGCAAAAGAAGAAAGTTAGAATATCTCACTAAAGAGATGGTGGTTAAGGTTGAAGCAGCCCAAATAAATGTGAATGAAGGACTCTAAACTTCCTCTATCTTAGGTTAATAAGCAGATTTTAAATACAAATAGAAATGCAAATACAAAGAAAACAAACTTTAAAATGTCTGTATGTATGCCTGTAGTCTGAATAGTAAGATTGGAGGCAGTCCCATTGCCTATGTGCATACTCAAATCGGAGGATGACCGAATTGAAGACTGGGTCGGCATAGCCTAATTTTCGGAGTTGCGTATTTAAACCGGAGTATTCACCATGGTTTGAACAAAATGGCAGTCGACAACGCTGACCGCTGACATAACGAACAGATATTGAATGGAACCGTAAGAATGGTATTTTGGAGACCCCAACTTTTTTGGATGTGCCGTTGCCCCTGAAGCAGGACCAGGTCGGTCCGAAACACGATCGTGTCGGGACATTTATAACAGATGAGTATTCCTTCGGGACATTTATAACAGAAGAGCATTTTTGACCTACATAATTGTTGCAAAGTGGTTTGTGTTCAGAGATTTCGGCTTTCGTTCAGTATATGGAGCAATTATTTTGTGCCATACATTGACAAGTATCGGCTTTGGTCTAAACATTTTTTTAAGATAAACAAATAACAAAAAATTAAAAAAATTGACCTTTTGACTAATAAAGCAATTTGGACCTGTACACTAAAAAATGAATCTATATGCTTGACAAACTCATTTTGTTCAGAGGTCCTACAAATACATAAGTAATATGGATTGTTAATTGCTCATGTGGTTCTGTAGTGAGATTGATGACAAAATGAATACCAGTTACCTTTGTGTATTTTGAGGTGTGCTAAGTTTCATGTTCAACATTAGTGTAAATGGAAGTGTTGCTGAAGAAAGTAGTACATGTACTGTTTGAAAAAAAGCGCCAAAACAGTCAAGTAACCCAAAAGCTCCAATAAGAGAATTGTGATACATACAGACAATCAGAGTAGCAAAATCTTCTTAAACATGCAATTTAACGTCACAATGT
This sequence comes from Rhinatrema bivittatum, assembly GCF_901001135.1. Classification (NCBI taxonomy): domain Eukaryota; kingdom Metazoa; phylum Chordata; class Amphibia; order Gymnophiona; family Rhinatrematidae; genus Rhinatrema; species Rhinatrema bivittatum. Next base: position 106,008,230 of record NC_042615.1, on the reverse strand, counting down.
CCAAAATTCTAATCAATGTTACACTAAAAGGTGAGGACAAATTAGTTTTAAACAATATTCAACAGGAGTGTAGAAGTCAGCAAGATCTTCTAAAACATGCATTTCACCATTGCAAATATGAGACAAGAAGGGCTTCTTCTTGTTAGGGATGTAAACAGCTACAGTGTTCTGAGATAGAAGTGCGGATAGCACAGTGGTCTTACTGACATATAGTAACGAGAAAGGACAAAAAAATTACATATACCAAATATGAGGCATTGCAGTCTGATGAAAAACAGAGTTTATATTCTTAGTTAGTAACCAGGTACTTGAAAATGGATAATGATAGAGATCAGGCCCGTCATGATCCACATGGTTTATGGCCAGTGGGGGATGTGCTAGACATCAATAAAAGGTAACTCTGAGGTGACTTAAAAATCACGGAGGTTACATCTCTGAATGAAAGCAAAGCATGGAATGTTGAAAAAAAACAGATGAAGAAACAGAATGCTCCAATGATGTCTAATAGTACTGCACAAAGGTCCCATGTCAGTGCATCTAGGTTTGTGGAAGTATTCAAAGGGAGGAGGAGCCATTCATGGTGTGCAAAATGTGCGCATTTTAATGTTTTTTAATTACTTTGAATACCGCAGTAATAAAAAGTTATTAGCCATGATTTGTCCCTGATTAATAAAATCAATACAGTTAGTACATAGCCGACATAGTGTTAGAAATTGTCCTATAGGTATGTCATCACGAAGTAGCTACTTATGGTGACTCGTGTAAGACAGCAAAATATTTTTATATACTCTTTTTGTGGAAAATAGAGGTTGATGACTAATTATCCTACAAATAGTTCATTAAAAAGCAATTTGTGACTCATGTATTTGTTGTGCGTCCCAGCCACGCTGGTGCCGTGACTGGGCCTGCTCATCTCGGGCTCTCCTCCACAGGATCCACTCCATCCTACCTAGCTGCTGCAGACAGCTCTTGGCATCCCCAGCGCCTGCCCCGAATGCCTCCGTCATCACAGGCCTCTCTACGGAGCTCCTGCAGGGGATCCACGTCTCAGCGTCCTCGGCTCCGCTCCTAGTGTGTGCACTGCCGGCGCTCCCTCTTTTAAAGGGCCCAGAGCAGGAACCTTGGGCTGGACGGCTCACAATGACATCACGTAAGCATCCTATATAAGGCTAGGGCCTTCCCTCAGTTCCTCACCTTGGCAAACGGGTCATCACACTTGTGTGAAGCTAGTTGCCATCCTGTGTTCCTGCGTTCCTTGTTCCTATGCTTGTTCCAGTGTTCCTGCATTCCTTGTTCCAGTGTTCCTGCGTTCCTTGTTCCTGTGCTTGTTCCAGTGTAACTATGTCTTCCAGTGCCCCTGCGTTCCTGTGTTCCCGTGGTCCTTCCTGTGTTCCAGCATCTATTCCTGATTCCTGTTCCACGTTCTGCTACCCAGGTTGTACCTTCTTGGACTGATACATGGTACTGACCTCGGCTTGCCTCTGACCACGTTTGGAACGCTGCCTGGATCTGACCTCCTCTTGCCACTGACCACGTTCGGACTGATACCTGGAACTGACCTTTGCTTTGGCTGAACACCCTCAGACGGATATCCTGGCTTTGACCCTAGCGCTCCACTCAGAAACTCTCTTTGCTTCTCCTGTGACCACCAGGTCTGCCTGTTCTGACACTGCCCATGGCCTTCCACAAGCTAGACCACTAGGTGCTGCCTATCCTGACCAGAGGCCTTTCAGTTCCTGTCTTGTTCCAGTGGTCTCTGGTATACTCCATTCTGGTCTAGCTCATCTGTTCTCCACCAACCGCGCACCCTTGCTCTTGGTGGGCACCCACTCCGCTACCTCTCCGGGAGACCCTCAGAGGTCCACCTAAACCCAGGCAGTCCCGGTATCCAAGGGTTCAACCCACAGAGCCCCCGGACTGTTACTGGTGAAGCTCCAGCTAGCCTCTATCTCCTTGTGTGCTCCCTCCTAGCAGCAGTCACCCTCTGGGAGCCCACAGAGGGATGTACCAATCCTGCACCAGGCCAAGGATCAACCTCCAGCACAACAGATTGCCAAGGCCATGGACTCGCCAGAGTTCCCCGCCTTACAGGCCATTCCGGGCCTGGTGACTCGTGTCCAAGAGCAGCAGCAAGTCCTCGAGACATTGGGCACATCGGTAGAGAGACTAAGGTACCAACTTGAAGAGTCCGCCATGGCCAACCCAGGGACTCTAGCTAACAGCACTTCCTCTGCCTCATCACCCTCATGGGCACTGCTGGCCCTCCTAGCTCCTCCCCATTTCATTGTGGATCCTCGTCTCTGCCTGGGTTTTATCAACCAGTGTTACATGCAGTTTGCATTACAGCTTTCTTTATTCCCAGATGAAGTGACGAAGATCACTTTTATCTTCTCTCATTTGGAAGGGAAAGCCCTGGCATGGGCCTCCCCGCTTTGGGAGCATTCTGAATCTGTACTCCAGCAGCTCCCTGTTACTAAAGCTCTGTTGTTAAAGCTAGGAATTAGCAATCTGTTATTAGAGCTCTGTTGTTAAAGCTGAGAGATAGCAATCTGTTATTAACGGAGTTGCTGGATATAGAAATCTGTTATTATTTAGAATAGTTGTGGGTGGATCCTTGTACCAGTGGCATGTGACCTCACCCTCAGGGGAGATCCTGAGAGGGACCACTGGTCAGGCTTACTGTAGGAGATAGACACACACTAGTTCTTTTATTAGACAATATAGTAAACCACAAGAGTTGGCAGTAGTGAGCTGGAAGCGCCCGACTGGGTTGTAGTCCCTGAAGTATTGGAACAGCGATCCCAAGGGGGCTGAGCTGTAGAGAAACTAAGAAAGTGAGTAGATAGGATATGCAGAGTTCTGGAACAAGTACTTGATGATAACACTCACACCATAGTCTCTTGAGGCAGCCCAGGAGTTGGAATGCAGTAGGCCCTCGAGGAGCGAGTATCTGGTCCCAGGGATAGCTCTGAGAGATAGATGGAAACTCACTAATGTTGTAAGCAGCAATGACTTCTTAGCAGAAGTGGTATTCAAGAGTGGGTCCGGGACGTGAGCCCTCGAGGAGCGAGTACCAGTTCCGGACTGCGACTTGAAATGAAAAAGAGAGAGTGAGGCCCCCGAGGAGTGGGTACTTCTAGTGAAATCCGAGGAGGCAGAGTAGCTAGGTTTGCAGAGAGCGATGATACCTGGAGGTGGCGAATCCCATACTCTTGCTAACTCATCCTGTTAGCGAAAACTGAGACCTTAAATATCTGGAGCTGATGATGTCATCTCAGGGGGATGCCCCTGAGATGACGTCATCTGCCATCAATGCCGGTATATCAGTTGGGCCGCGTGCACGTGCCCTTAGGCATCTGGTCAACATAGTGGCTTGCAGCATCGAGCCGGTCTGGGGACGCCGGAGGAGGACGACCTGGAGACGCCGCAGCAGCTAGCCTTCCATCAACCCCGAAGGGAGTCGCAAACAAGGTAAGGTGGGCAGAGCAGAGACGTTGGATAGCGACGGACACAACACTCCCTCAATTTATTTCCACGTTCCGACGTACTTTCGATAACCCCTGCCGCCAGGCGGTCGCCAGCCATCATCTCCTCCACCTCTGCCAGGGGTCCCATTCCCTCTCAGAATACACCGTGGAGTTCTGAACCCTGGCTATGGAACTGGGATGGCAGGAAGGCTGCCTGCGAGCACTCTATCTCAAGGGCCTATCACCCGCTTTGAAAGATGAATTGGCAGCCCGAGAGATTCCCTAGTCATTGGAGGACCTCATTACTTTAGTTGGGCAGATTCACCACCACCTCCAGGAACAGCACTGGGAAGTAAAAGCCAGCCGACGACCAGCCCTGGAGCCACTTCTGTCCATTAGCCCCAGATCAAGGGCATCATCGGCGGCCTCCCTGCCAAAGGAAGAACCGATGCAAATAAACCGTGGTCGTCTTACTCCCGAGGAATGCTTCCAAAGATGGAAATCTGGTCTCTGCTTCTACTGTGGGGGTCCTGGCCACCTAATCCAGATCTGTCCGGTGCATCTGGGAAACTCCAGAGCCTAAGCCCGGCAGGGGTCCCAAGCTTGGACACTACAGTTACCGGCCCTCAACTTCTGCTGCCTATCTCCCTCCTCTGGGAGGCACACTCCTTCTCCACCACCGCCCTTGTGGATACTGGGGCTGGTGGAAATTTCATTCTTGAGGAACTAGTTACACTACTCCAGATTCCTACTCAACACCTTGAGGTGCCTTTGTGAATTGCCTCCATCCATGGAGAACCTTTACCAGATCACATCACCCATTGCACCCTAGCCATCCGACTGACCATAGGGACTCTCCACAAAGAAGAGATAAACCTCCTGATCCTAAAATGGTCAGTAAACTCCATTGTCCTCGGTTTACCATGGCTACAATTACACTCCCCACATTTCGATTGGGAGTCACCTCAGCTTACCCAGTGGGGCCCTCGGTGCCAAACCCATTGTCTATGGTGGGTGTCCTTGTCCGTACCGGTGCTAACATCCACGCCCCTTCCTGGGCCACCTACACCCTATGCTGATTACCAAGACATCTTCTCCAAGCAGCAAGCCGACATCTTAATCCTTCTCTGGAAGTTTAACAGTCCAATCGAACTACTACCTGGTAGCACAACTCCCAAGGACAGTACTTACCCACTCTCGCTTCTAGAGACACAGGCTATGTCTGCCTATATCAAGGAAAAGCTAGCCAAAGGTTTCATTAGGCCCTCTACATCCCCTGCGGGGGCCGGGTTCTTTTTTGTGAAGAAGAAGGATGGTACTTTAAGGCCATGTATTGACTGCCAAGGCCTGAATGCCATCACCTGAAAAGACCGATACCCACTGCCGCTCATCAGTGAGCTGTTTGATCAGCTCCAGGGGCTCGCATCTTTACCAAGTTGGACTTACGTGGTGCCTATAATTTGGTCTGCATTCAACCTGGGGATATTTATTTATTTATTTATTTAGGGATTTTATATACCGATTTTCTTGATACAGATCAAATCAACTCGGTTTACATAGAACGATAGTACATTAACAGTAACTAGTCAAACCTCAAAAGAGGAGACAGATTAGGAGCAGAAGGTAAAAGTTACATTATAACAAGGGTGAATAACTTGGGATTGGAAATGAAGAGACATATAATCAAAGTAGAGAGATATAACAGAGAGAAGGGGGTTGAAGCCAACCTCAGGAGAATAACTCTAGCATTATAACATGATTATATGACGTTCTGCTAGTTATTGAAGTACAGCTGATTGAATAATATCTTAGTAGAATATAGTCTAGGAGACAGGAAAGGCTCTACCGAAAAGCCAAGTCTTCAGTTTCTTTTTAAAATTTATGAGGCAGGTTTCCTGTTGGAGGTCTGGGGGTAGTGTATTCCAAATGGTGGGGCCTGCTGTTGAAAAAGCCCGGTCCCTGATTGTTAATCTTTGTACCAATTTGATTGAGGGAACATGAAGGGATCCCTTATAGGCATCTCTCAAAGGTCTAGCTGAAGAGTGTAATTTGAGAGGGTGTAGTAGGTCTAGTGGAGTCTGGTGGTGGATGTTTTTATGAATAATGGTAAGGAATTTGTGAACAATTCTAAAATTATATATGGATATATGGAAAGCCATGTTGCTAGAGGATGTGGTTAGTGCAGTTAGTATAGCTGTGTTTAAAAAAGGATTGGATAAGTTCTTGGAGGAGAAGTTCATTACCTGCTATTAATTTAGAAAATAGCCACTGCTATTACTAGCAATGGTAACATGAAATAGACTTAGTTTTGGGTACTTGCCAGGTTCTTATGCCCTGGATTGGCCACTGTTGGAAACAGGATGCTGGGCTTGATGGACCTTGGTCTGACCCAGTATGGCATGTTCTTATGTGATGGACACTACAAATATGTAGTGATGCCCTTTGGGCTACGCAATGGGCCTGCCATCTTCCAGAGTATGATGAATGAGATCTTCCAAGACCTCCTATACTCCTTCGTCATAGTCTATTTGGATGACATCTTGATCTTTTCCAGAGACCTGGAATCCCATCGCTCTCATGTCCAGACCATTCTTCAGTGACTTAGGGACCATCATCTCTACACCAAACTTGAAAAATGCCTTTTTGAGCAGTCTAGTCTCCATTTTACATCATTTCCAGCCAAGGATTCACTATGGACCCGGACAAGCTCCAATGTATTCATGACTGGCCTCAGCAGGTAGGTCTGTGGGCCCTGCAAAATTTCTTGGGATTCACGAACTATTACTGTCACTTTATCGCAGACTACTCCACGCTGGCTGCTCCACTCACTGCCATGCCTAAGAAGGGATGTGATTTCCAGGAGTGGAGTCCTAAAGCCCAGTCCACATTCTAGGCACTTAAGGAGGCCTTCTGTACCAGCCCATGTCTCCACCTTCCAGACCCGAACCGCCCCTTCATAGTTGAGGTTGACAAGTTTGCTATTGACGCCGGGGCAATCCTCAGTCAATACTTCACTAAGGGAGCCCTTGTTCCGTGCTCTTTTTACTCCCACAAATGTTCACCTGCTGAACACAACTACACAATTGGGAATCGTGAACTCCTGGCCGTAAAGTTGGCTCTCCAGGAGTGGTGTCCCTGGCTCGAGGGGGCCCAGCACAAGTTCACCATATACACCGATCATAAGAATTTAGAACATCTGAAACTGACTCAACTACTGAATGCAAGACAGGCCCGCTGGGCCCTCTTCTTCGCACTGTTCAATTTTGAACTACATAACCGCCTGGCTGAAAAGAATCTCCACTCCGATGCACTCTCAAGCTCTGTACAGCCAGAATAAACCCCCGAAACTCCAACTCATATCATAGATCTGGCCTGCATTTCCATTGCAGTTATTACCACCGTGCCTGCTGGTAAGACTGTGGTGCCTCGCCGCCTCCGAGAGCGAGTACTTCATTGGGTCCATGACTCCTGTCTCATTGGCCATCCCGGCCGGGCCCAAGCCCTCGAGATTCTCCGCAGACACTATTGGTGGCCCACTATGATAAACGACTCCCAAAACTATGTAGACTCTTGTTCTGTCTGCACTCAACAAAAATCGCCTACTGGACATCCATGGGGGCTTCTTCAACCCCTTCCAGCACCCACAGAACCCTGGACTAGTCTTTCTACAGACTTCATTGTGGAATTGCCCCCTTCCAAGAGGCACACCGTTATCTGGGTCATGATCTCTCCCGACTCTTCCTAAATCATGTCTTTCAACTCCATGGATTGCCGCAAGAGATCGTCTCGGACCGTGGCCCTCAGTTTGCAGCAAAGTACCGGAGATCCCTCTGCAGGAAATTCAATATTACTTTGAACTTGACCTCTGCCTACCATCCACAGGCAAACGGTCAGGCCGAGAGAACCAACCGCTCCTTGAAGACCTTCCTCCAGTCTTACGTTAACGACAAACAAGCAACTGGGTTGATCTTCTCCCATGGGCAGAGTTGCCACATAACACCCACGTCGCATCCGCCACAGGGACCTCTACGTTTGTGGTGGTTATTGGTCGGCAGCCCCGCCTGACTCTTCCAGTCCCACTCAGCATGCCATCTCCTGCAGCGCAGTCCACGGCTCAGACCATCTGCCGGCTATGGGACCAGGTTAAAGAGTGCCTCTGTCAAGTGGCCGAATAAGACAAACTGGTGACAGACACCCACCATTGGGCCGCCCCAGTATTTTTACCAGGACAGAAGTTCTGGCTCAGCACGCGGTACATCCACCTCCGGCTGCCCTCTCAATGACTGACCCCAAAGTATGTGGGACCATTTCCCATTTATCACCGAGTGGGGGCTGTAACGTACCAGCTGAAGCTGCTGGGAAGTCTTAGAATTCACAATACATTCCATGTATCCCTGCTCAAGTCCCTAGTCTTTTTCTGGCCATCTCAGAGACTGCCACCATCCACTCAGCTCTCGGATGAACCTGAAGCCACCTTCCAAGTCTGGGAGGTTCTGGACATTCGCCGCCGAAGAGGACATTGGGAATACCTCCTGGCATGGGAGCGCTTCAGACCAGAGGAGAGCCCTCCCACCACATCCTTCAACATCCTGAGAAGTCTCGACTGGTAAGGGGGAGGCCTAGAAGGGGGGGTGGGGGGTTACTGTTGTGCTTCCTGGCCATGCTGGTGCCGTGACCGGGCCTGTTCACCTCGGGCTCTCTTCCATGGGCTCCGCTACGTCCTCCCTAGCTGCTGCAACCAGCTCTCAGCATCCACAGTGCCTGCCCCAAATGCCTCCTTCATCATAGGCCTCTCTATGGAGCTTCCACAGGGGCTCCACATCCTCGGCTTCTTGGCCCCACCCTTAGGCACGCACGCGGCTGGCGCTCCCTCTTTTAAAGGGCCCAGGGCGGGAACATCAGGCCAGATGCCTCCTGATGACATCACGTAAGCATCCTATATAAGGCGAGGGCCTTCCCTCAGTTCCTTGCCTTGTAAAATGGGTCATTACACTTGTGTGAAGCTAATTGCTGTCCTGTGTTCCTGCGTTCCTTTTTCCAGTGCTTGTTCCAGTGTTCTTGCGTTCCTTGTTCCTGTGATTGTTACAGTGTTCCTGCGTTCCTTGTTCCAGTGCTTGTTCCAGTGTTCCTGCATTCCTGTGTTCCTGTGTCTTCCAGTGCTCCTGCATTCCTGTGTTCCCGTGGGCCTTCCTGTGTTCCAGCGTCTGTTCCTGATTCCTGTTCCACATTCCGCTACCCAGGTTGTACCTTCTCGGACTGATATATGGTACTAACCTTGCTTGCTCTGACCATGTATGGACTGCTGTCTGAATCTGACCTCTGCTTGCTACTGACCATGCTTGGACTAATACCTGGAACTGACCTTTGCTTGCTATTGACCATGCTCGGACTGATATCTAGAACTGACCATTGCTTGCCACTGACCATGCTCGGACTGATACCTGGAACTGACCTTTGCTTTGGCTGACCACCCTCGGACGGATATCCTGGCTTTGACCCTTGCACTCCACTCGGACACTCTCTTTGCTTCTCCTGTGACCACCAGGTCTGCCTGCTCTCATGCTGCCCGCAGCCTTCCATAAGCTAGACCACTAGGTGCTGCCTATCCTGACCGGTGGAACTTCAGTTCCTGTCTTGTTCCAAGGGACTCCGGTACACTCCGTTCCGGTCTAGCTCATCTGTTCTCCACTAGCTGTGCACCCTTGCTCTTGGTGGGCACACCGCTCTGCTACATCTCCGGGAGACCCTCAGAGGCCCACCTAAACCCAGGCAGTCCGGGAATCCAAGGGCTCAACCCACGGAGCCCCCGGACTGTTATTGGTGAAGCTCCAGCTAGCCTCTATCTCCTTGTGTGCTCCACCTCCTGTTGGCAAGAGCCCTCTGGGAACCCTCAGAGGGCCGTACTAATCCTGCGCAAGGCCAAGGGTTCACCTCCAGCGCAACAGTACTGACCTCTCTACAGAAGTCCTTTTTGGCCACTAGTCATCAAATGGCTAAGATATATTAAGAAGGTAAATAGGATTGTGGTAAAACATTATATCCACTTAATAAAAATGAAGAACTGTCTTACTAATTAGTGCAGACAAATTTTATTTGTCGCAAAAGCTCCTTTTTTGTCAAATATTCAACAAAGTAAAGTAGTGCATCCCCTGACACTGTTCGATGTTTCGCCTGAAGGATGCATCGGGAGGGACAAAACACCAGAACCACTTGATTAAAAAAAAAGATTCAAATTGCATTTACAGGAGCTCCTGTTAATTAGTAAGACAGTTCTTAATTTTTGTCGAATGGACGTAACGTTTTACCACTCTCCTCCTTACCTTATGATACTTAGTGTGGCATCCCTTCCCATTTTCTTTTGCCAAAGATATATTGATGACATTTTTATTATCTGGCAGGGTACTGAGTTCCAGTTCTTCTTATTCCTAGATTGCATCAATACTTGTGATTCTAATCTACAGTTTGTACATTCAATACATGAGTCACAAATTGCCTTTCTTGACATAATGATCTATTTGAAATATGGTTCTTATTGATTTTCAGTAATTTCTATTTTCTTTTCTCCTTCCATTTTTCTGATAACTGTTATTTTAAGTTCCATTCTACTGTATACCTACTTAATAATGTTCTCACTTTTTGCTACACTCTATTATATTTAGTTATTATTATATGCCTATCAAATATTGTTTAAAACTATTTATTTGTTCTTGCCTTTTAGTGTAACATTGAATACAGTTTTGGACATTTTGAAGTTGTAATGTTAAATTGCATGTTTAAGAAGATTTTACTACTTAGATTGACTATATGTATCACAAATCTCTTATTGGAGCTTTGGGGTCACATGACTGTTTTGGTATACTTCTGAAGCATTATGGGCTGGATTTTCAAAGCCCTATGCGTCTAAATCCAAAGGATAGTGGGGGTTAAGCACTGGGCCTATTTTATAAAGGCCCGGCAACGCACATAAGCCACGAGACATGTCTAAGTCCTAGGGCTTCGAAAAAGGAGCGGGGCGTGGTGGGGCAGAGAGGTCCAGGGACGGGGCCAGAGGCCTCTAGCACAGCGGCCATTTGCCGCTGTGTTGGAGGATTACGTGCCGGCAGGCTGCCAGCACGCGCAACTTGCGTCTGCCTGGAGCAGGCGCAAAAGGTAAGTTAAAGGACTTGGTGGGGATAGGATAGGGCTAGGGGGCGGGAGGGTTAGAGGAAGGGGTGGGAAGTTTAGATTAGGAGGAAGGGAAGTTCCCTCCCAGGCTGCTCTGATTTCGGAGTGGCCTGGGAAGGAACGGGGGAAGGCCGCGGGTGTCAGTGTGCACAAGATGCACTAGTGTGCATCTCCTTGCGCACGCCAACCCCTGATTTTATAACATGCACGCACCTGCATGCACATGTTATAAAATCGGACACCCATTTGTGCACCAGGTAGCGTGCGCACATGGTTGCCCACTCATACCTTTGAAAATTTACCCCTATGTATACTACTTTCTTCAGAGCTGCTTCTGTTTACATTATCATACCCAGAACATTAGACACTCATTGTATGTTGACAGAAGCAGGTAAATAAACTGCTTCTGGTTACTGAAAATAATTTCTGCTTCCTCTATGTGAGATGTATATAATGAACCTCAAAACCTTGTTTACTGCACTACTCATTGCCTTCAGTAAAACAGTAGTATGACAGGCCAAGATTACTAGTAATCTGTAATTTATAATTTAAAAGAGCCACAATACCTGAAGGCTTGAGAGAGGACAATTTCTCACCAGTTAATAAAAAGGGTTCCAGAAATGATCTTGGAAACTATAGATCAGTGAAACTGTCAGTGCTGGACAAAATGGTAGAAACTATTTGAAAAGCAAAATTACTAGCCATAAACAATGAATTACTTTAAGACTTTTAATTTCCTGTCTAGCAAACTTTGTAAGTCATTAGGTGGAGAACTTAAATGGAAATACTTTGTACCCGTCTGGTAAGGAAAGATTAGTGAACTTTGTAAGAGCTTAAACAGAATATGGGGGCTCAGAAGATTTTATAGAAAGGATCAGGGATGGAGGCAATGGGAGGGGGGGGGGGGTGGTTTAGAGTGTGTGAGTTGAGTTGGGGGGGAAGTAGGCTACAGTCAAAAATCAAATTTTTGGACAGGGTTTGGAGGACTTCTACTCCAGGAGTGTGATGAGATTAAAAGCTATCTTGAATTTTAGTGGGCTTATACAGAGTTTGAATCATCCATGCCCCTTTTATTGGGTGAAATCCCATGTAGAGGATCTATTACCTCAGCTTTTTAAAGAGAGAGTTCTTGTAAATGAAAGATATAAATAAAATGAAATATAAACACAATCTGGCTTGCCAGTGGGGACAAGGGGGTGACCAGTAGGAATCCCTATAAAATTACAATTTACAAGGATTTAAATGGAAGAGTGATCGCCCTAAATTTCTGGCTAGACCAGATTGTGAGAGGCTATGATGACTGTGTTTTCTCTAGTATGATACCAGCCGAATTATGGGGGCTAGGAGGGTAATGATTGCACAAGGTTCACAATCAGGCACTGCTCGTTATTCTGTATCTGCAAGGCTGGTTTGGAAATGGGATTTGTATTTTGTACATGTTAATTGTTTAACAGAAGTTGCAGCCCTGCATATTCCACTTTCCACTTTTATACAAAACAATGTTTGTGGTTATCTAAAGTCATTTGATCAATGCAGGTGCTGAAAGGGGTCCTCCATTTGGCAGAGATAAGTTGGACAGTGTTAATATGTGCAATAACAGGAATTAAAATGAAAGTGGATAGTTAACATATGTAAAGGATACATATGTGTATGTTCATATATATTAATAGATATAGCAATCAAAAAATTGTTGGCAGTATCGTCTCTACCAGTACTATAACTAGCATATATGTAAAAAAAAACCCTACATTAAAAAATGTGGGAGACAACTAGCACTTTTGTGAGTTCAAAAATAGTACTATTTGAAAAAGGTATAATACTAAGTAAGGCTTTGTATATTGAAGGTAGTGACTCCTCAAAAAAATGCGGATACAAACTCTGTGGTCTTTGTAGGTGTGGTGTAAGACGAGGAGATCCAGGAAGTGAAACTCATGGTTAATGCAAATGGAGCCGGGTTTCTGACGGAGTGGAGTGGAAAGGTAAAGTAATAATGGTTTCATTGTGGGGGCATCTCAAGACCATACCCGACGTAGAAATGCATATTTAATTAATTTTTGAGAATTTTCATTAAAATTTAGTTTAAAGTAAAGGTTTAAATAAAGATTTTTGTCTGAATCATTTTACAGGATCACACTCATATTCGGGAGTTTTTTCACAATGAATGACGGGAGCTATTGAGCCGGAGTGAATTGAGTGTGCTTTGTCTGAGTCCGCTCCTTCAAGTTTAGGTAGGAGTGGGTCTCAGGATAAGGAGTTTATAAATTATAGTGTTGATTTATTATTATTTAGCCATCATAAATTAATATTTGAACATATTTAATGTTTTAAATAAGAGTTATGGTCAATTGGATAAACATGATGAAATAGTACATAAGGACATTAGAGTATGAGATAAATTTGTTTTTCTCCTTTTTTAATATTGTTCCATGTATTGTAGACACGAGTGGAGGGAGCCTTTGGTATCTGTTGATGTTTGGTCTTAAAAAGAGTATTCCCCTGAAGAAGCCAGCAGTGGCGAAACGAGGTCCTTGTCGGGATGAACAATAGAACTGGTTGAATGGAATACACCAAGGATACACATTTTTTGAATGTTTATAGGATTACCAACTGAGAAACATACATAAGGTTTTTGATATAAGAGGTGTATCCACCAACAAAGACCTAAATTAACATCAATGGGATCAGGATGTTCGAGGTCTGATTAGGGTAAGGTTTAGGGAAGAAGTAGGAGAGAATTGAGGGACATATTTTAGTGGACCATATGTAAATTTCAATGTATATGTATTTTGTGATATGTTGAAAATTCACTATATGTAATTTTGATAGGTAATCGAGTTTTCAATAAAGGAATGATTCTTCTTAAGTAATACTTTATTTTGAAATATTTTTTTGAACTCACAAAAGTGCTAGTTGTCTCACACATTTTTTAATGTAGGGTTTTTTTTGACATATTAATAGATATATATAGATATATGTAAACACACACACATTTGAACCTTTTACATATGTTTAACAGTAGAACTTTTCAGAGAGCCCTTAGACCTTTGTCTAGTTTTAATCCAATCATTATATATCTGCAATTGTTTCTAATGTTTATTTTAGGTTTATTGATGTCATTCCTCTATTTTGATATTTGAACCCATGAATGTTATCTATGTAACCCACCCCAAACATCAGAGGGAGCGGGGTATATGTTTTTAAATAAATAAATGACTGTCCTCTTTCATTTTTATGCCTGTTTTTGCACAGATTTCTAAAATGACTCTAAAGGACCCTTTGTTAGTAATTGATAGATTAATCAATATGTGTTACAATATAAAACAGATTTTACCAATTGTGTAGAATCATAGTATTGATACATTATAAGAAAACTGAATGCACCATGCATTGTTCATTATTTTCAACATATATCATTAGTTACTAACGGGCCGATACAGTAAAGTCTGTGGGAGAGTGCACAGGCCACTCTCCTGTGTGTGCGATTCAGTATTCAAATTAGGGTCAGTGGTAAAAAGAGGCGCTAGGGACACTAGTGTGTCCCTAGTGCCTCTTTTTGGACAGGAGCGGCGGCTGTCAGCGGGTTTGACAGCAGACGTTCAATTTTGCCGGCATCGGTTCTCAAACCCGCTGACAGCCACGGGTTCAGAAACCGGACGCCAGCAAAATTGAGCGTCCGGTTTCCAACCCGCGAGCCGCGGGCCGACTTCCATTTTTTATTTTTAACTTTTTGTAGCTTTTTGGACCTCTGACTTAATATCGCCATGATATTAAGTCAGAGGGTGCACAGAAAAGCAGTTAGAGATTAACTATATCTATGTGTGATATATATCTATCTATAAACAGAAACAAAAACACACTCTCTCTCCCTCTCTCTCTCTCTCGCTCTCTGAGGAGCTCTGAACATTGCCTCCATATCTTCAGCTCTTATTGACCCAATGAAAATAAGTCAGGAGTCAAACATATTTCCTGCATGGCAATGTGCAGCACTGATAATGTGAAATTAATTAATTTAATATTTTTTATAAGCATTCTGGTCAATCAACTAATAACTTCAATTAATGGATCTCTCATTTGTTTAGATTGTTAATGCTGAAATCTGTACAATAACAAATTGTTGCAAGCACAGCCTTCAGGGGCCAATGGTGTAGGCTTGGCATGCATTGCTTGGCTCATAGGAGAGTGGAACCCTTGGGCCACAGGGCGGCTCAGGTCAGGACATGAGTCGCACCCATGGTGCGACTCATGTCCTGTTGGGAATGGGCAACACAGGAGCAGAGCTGGACGGAGCTAGGAACACAGGCTACAATGTAGGTCTCTGGCTAAGACTTGGAACATCAGAGAGTTCAAGGAAAGCAAGAGCACAAGAGTCAGAGGATGATGTGGAGCTTGGCACTCACAAAGAGTACGTCATGGAGCAGAAGACTTGGAACTTGGAATGTAGAGCTGAAGGCTTGAGGCATGGAATGTAAGGCTGAAGACTTGAGACTTGTAACGTACAGCTGAAAACTTGAGACTTGGAACATAGAGCTGAAGTCTTGGGACTTAGAACGTAGAGCTGAAGACTTGGGACTTGGAACGTAGAGCTGAAGACTTGGAACGTGGAATGTAGAGCTGAGACTTGGAACTTGGAACATAGAGACATGAAGCTTGGAACTTGGAACGTGGAGACGTGAAGCTTGGAACGTGGAGATGAAGACTTGGAACGTGGAGATGAAGACTTGGAACTTGGAACATAGAGACGAGGAACACAGATGTAGACTTGGGAAGCAGGCTTGGGACAAGGAAGACAAGTCCCACAGGTGCCCTACACAGCACAAGGGGTTGGTCGTGGACCACACTGCAGACTCATGGAACATAGGCTAGGAATGTAGACGAAGATTTGAGATAAAGACTTGGGACAAAGAAGGCAAGTCCCACAGGCACCCTACACAGCATGTAGGGCTGGTTGCGGACCACACTGGAGACTCAGGTGAGGAAGAAGACACAGGCGGGGATGAGCAAGACCCTCAGACACCCTACACAGCATGAGGGGCTGGTCAAGGACCACACTGTCCCCTTCGCACCCTACACAGCCGGATGGCTGGTCACGGACCACAAGGAGATCGGGGCAGGCTCAGGAAATCTCATAGCACAGGGTAGTGGGAACCCCTTGGATCCTCCAAAGTTGGAACTAGGAAACAGATAAAATCTTGGAGCTAGGAACTCAGAGTAAAAGCAGGGAATCTCCGGAGGCACGGGTCACACCAGACCAGGACACCATCAACAGGGAGACAGGCATCTTGAAACTGGGAACTAGGAACTTCTAGGGTCATCTTAAAATATCTTGGAACATCTAGGATCATGGGACATCTTGGAACAGACTGCAGGACTTGAGACATCTTGGGATGGACTGCAGGCCTTGGGACAGACTGCAGGCCTTGGGATCTGGACTCACAGATGTCTGGACTTGGAACGGTCATCAGGATCTGGACTCAAGGACGTCCAGCTAGAAATAGACCATGGGAGCTGGACTCACAGACCTCCGGAGTTGGAATAGACATAAGGATCTGAACTCAAGAAAAGACATCAGGATCCGGACTCAGGAATCGTACATCAGGATCTGGACTCAGGAATTGGACAGCAGATGAAGAAACATCTTCAGGAGCATCTGAGCTGATGCGAAGACAAAGCTGGAATGAAGCAGGACCCTCTTATAGAGCTGAGAGGGCAACTCCCTGGGAGGAGCTGCTAAGAGGACCACACCTCTCTGTCCCTACAAGAAGGGACGATAGCCATGGGCCTGCCACCTAGGAGGAGCAGGAACAGGACATTCAGGACCCTGGACAGCAGGGAGGAGGCTCCACCTCCTCCCTGCCGCTGTGCAGGGAGGAGATGGAGCAGGGGAAGCAGGCCTCTGGGTAGGCCACAATGATGTTGGTGGCTTCCTGCTGCGTCGAGGAGAAGAGGACTGGGCCGCAGGCAGGCCCCGACAGGGGAGTCGGCCTCCAGGCACTCCAGATGAGGCAAGGACCTGGCATGGCTCCTGCCGTGCTGGCGAGATGGCGGCCAGGCCACGGGAGCATCCAGTGTCAGTTGCCTCAGGCAAGGCCCTGGCTTCTGCTGCGGCCTCCGGGCCACAAGGAGTAGTGTCGGCCGCAAGCCAGGCCGCGGAGGTAAGGCCCTGTCCACATGAAGCACAGGCAGGGGCATAACACAAATTACTCTAGATTTTAAAAAAAATACCCTTTATTATGTCAAACTCTTGAATAAATCTTTGATAAATTTTACTGAACTTTTCTATATTATATTATCATAGAAAATTAAATATTAAATATTCAAAGAAATGTTAACTATCATTTCTGATCAAATTGTTTGAGTATGTGAACTATTCAAACTGCATATGTATTTCTCAGTTGGCTGTCTTTTTCTGAGATACTGATGTTGAATTCAGGTGACATAGCACTAGCACTTCAACAAGAGAAAAAAAAGACTATACAATATATCAATAACTTTCTGACAAAGACTGATGCCTCTATGCTCCTACTGCTGCTTGTTACCTCAGATAGTCATGCAAAAGTTGACATTATTGATCATATCATTTTTCAAGCAGTGCACATGAACTCTTATCTCAAACTAGGTGATAGCAGGCTTTTGCTATTTATTTTTAACTTATATTAATGATATTTGTTTTCAGCACTGAATTTCCATTCAGCTAGGTGTTTGGAATTGTTGTATGTTGAAATACAGTATATATCTTGTCACGCTTCCTTCTTTAATATATACATAAATTTGAACAATGAGAATTGATGAAGATAGTGAGAGGTTCCAAGCTGACATAAAAAATAATATACATTACATGCCCTTTTCTGTTCTCATTACAACCTCTGTCACAAGAATTTGCTTTCACAATTGCATTCGCTGATTATTATGGTTGCATGCTTCAATGCAATTTTATTTGTACCTATTCTGCATTTTTATAATCTGGCCATTATTGGGCACTTTAGAAATATATTAAACCTAAAGGAATACAAATTATAAACTAGTGAACATGCAAAACATCAAGAAGACAAACATAAATAAAATGTTACATTTCACAAAATATCTGAGTCATTAGATGTCAATATCCAAAGCCTTTGTGCAAGTAACTTTTTGAGTTATGCACACAAAAGTCCAGCTTTCAATATTTCCATCTAATGAACACATACAATTTGTATGCACAGCTTTTTTGTGAGCATAATATATGCACAGAAAAAGGGGCATCAGTGGAGAGATTCTGAGGCAGAGCTTAACTTTAGCTATTGGCCATAGATATTCAGTGCTCACCATCTAAAGTTATTCACTTAAGTCTGAATGAAAAAATTGCAGACCTAAATTTATCTGGGTAAAGTTACATGCAAAGCATTATCCATGGATTTAAAGGTGAATTTTCAAACATTGCATGCAGAAAAATTAACACTTGTATGTATAGAATAGCATATATATAAGTGCATGCTATTTTAAAATCCACAACATATGCATATAAATCAGGGTCCACTAGTAAATTTGCATGTGTAAAAAAGGGACTGGCCAGGGAAGGGGATAAACATTTATGCTAGTAACAACTAGGGATGTGCAATCGTTTTTCCTGAATTAGGCAATGTCAACGAAATTGCCTAATTCGGAATGGTTCCGGAGAACCGAAAAATGATAGATTTTTTCCGAAATTTCAGGAAAAATTCACTTTGGAGTTCATGTGTGCTAACTCCAGTTAGTGCATGTTAACTCCTGATAGTGCGCGTTAACCTGAAAATTGGGGCCCCTAAAAAAAAAACTCGAACCACAGGAAAAATGATATTCCCGTGGGGGGGGGGGGGGGGGGGGGGGGGCAAAAAAACGAAGCCCAACTCCAAATTATTACTTGAAGCACATCTCTAGTACAACCTACCAAAGTGAAATGCATAATAAGTATTTTACTTGTGTATATTTACTCCTGTTCAATATCTGGTATAAGTGATTATAAACATCTTAAAAGTGGAAAAAATGATTGGCTTGGAGGTCTGGGTGAAATAGGGGGACTTCAGGCTAAAGAGCCAAGAATTTCTACCTGAGCTGCAGTTGGATTTGGAGAATTGCTATATTAATTGCATACTTTAGGATTTTTGTAGCTTTTGTGTTATCTGTTACGATTTTTTAAGCAATGTCTGATTTTATTGTATGTGTCAATTTTATTTGATATTTTATCCTTATAATAATTTTTGTCTCTTTTACTAAAGATTTTTTTTATGATCACATAAAATTTTATTATGTATGTAAATTGGTAGCCGCTGAATACCTAGGACTGAATGGGTTATAAATTCTGAAATTATCAAATAAAATAAATAATTGGCAGAACTGGTTATTTCATTGCTGCACGCATGTTATAAAATGCCTTGACTTATTCATGTTAATGTCAACTTATGGGGATGAAATCATCTAATTCATTTAGAAGGAACTCTAATTTGTTTTTGGGTTTCAAATCGAGAAAAAAAAATCAGTGTTTAGTTTGATTCATTTTCATTTGCCATTAAAGTCAATAGGAGAAGCATTACAGGTAGATTTTCAGCATATATTGGGTTCCAGAATAGGAGTTTTCTAATCGATTGTCTTAAAACTTGATGGAAGAAATCATCAGAAGGGGAAAATAACTCCAAGGTATCTTAAAAGACTGAAGAGACTGGAAAGTGGCACCAAAAGTGGCATGAATAATCTATGACTCTGTAAAGGGACAAAGGAGTGCCAGCATTGGCAGCATTTCCCCAAGTCTCTGTAAGAGGAGCAAAGAAGCAGAAAAAGTGAGAAGAACATGCAAAGCTCCAAAAGAGCAAACCAGCAACAGTGCCATGAATCCTTGATGGCATCTCAAGTGGAAAACTGGCACCGAAAGTGGCATTAGCATCCTAAGGCAGCATGAAGGAGGAACAAAGCAGAAATGGTGGCAGTAAAACCTCCAAGGCAGTCCCTGTTAAGGGAATCAAGCAGCACAAATAGTACAAAGTACCTTCCCCAGACTGGCATGGTGTTAGCAGCCCCCATAGATTGACAAGAGCAATTCCAGATGCACGGTCTGCTGTATGACAGCAAGGCACAGTGGCAAAGGAAACTCCACGATGTAAGGTCTGGGCATGAAAACAAGGTTGAGTGGCACAATGACCCCAAGGTGCAGGGTGGAATTTGATTTTCTTGTTGAATGGGTTTGCCAAATGTAAAGGTTGGTATCACACCTAGTATATAACATTAGTTTCTTTAATGATTGGGGAAGTTTTCCAGGAAAGTCGTGAGGGCTGATTTATCTGGAGATCATTTCCCACATCACTGAGCTGCCCTCAGCCTGTTACTTGTCCTGATTTTCTACTTTTGCATGAAATGCCTGACAGTACTCACAGGGCCGGATTTTCAATGCCCTGCACGAGTAAATCCGGCCAGATTTACGTGCGCAGGGCCCTCGCGTGCCGGTGCGCCTATTTTGCATAGGCCGCCGGCGCGTGCACAGCCCCGGGACGCGCGTAAGTCCCAGGGCTTCGTAAAAGGGGCGGGGAGGGGGCGGTTTGGGGCGGGACCGGGACGTGGCGCCAGCCCAGGGGCATGGTCGAGGTCTCCGGACCAGCCCCCCGGGTCAGGTGATGGCGCGCCAGCAGCCCGCTGGTGCGCGCAGATTTACGCCTGCTTTCAGCAGGCAATCTGGCAACAAAGGTAGGGGGGGTTTAGATAGGGCCGGGGGGGTGGGTTAGGTAGGGGAAGGGAGGGGAAGGTGGGGGGAGCGCGAAAAAAATTTCCCTCCGAGGCCGTTCCTATTTCGGAGCGGCCTCTGAGGGAGCAGGCAACGCGCGCCAACCCCGGATTTTATAAGATACGCGCGGCTACGAGCGTATCTTATAAAATCCAGCGTACTTTTGTTTGCGCCTGGTGTGCGAACAAAAGTACGCCCTCGCGCAAATTTATAAAATCTAACCCTAAGTGTTATCACATTCGGAACAGGGAAATGGTTATGTTTGATAATCTTTTGTCTTGTGCCAGCATTTTCTCTTTCAGAATGAGGGGATTTTGGGGGCAAAAAAATCCATCCCAGTGTAATCATTCTCAGTTGGGTGGGAGAACCAGTCTGAGAGTGTTGGAGGAAAGGAACAGATGCTGCCATTTCTGTAGTGTAACCTGTGTCTGCCATTTATTGACTTTTTTCAAATGTTTGTTCTAGGGGCAAAACATCACAGTATAACAAACCAAGAAGAGATCAAGTGTGGGAGGAACACCCTAAGGATCTAAAAGAGGTTACCACTTATTACAATAGTGCCATGAACCCTTGATGGCATCTCAAGTGGCAAACTGGCCATGAAAGTGGCAATAGCATCCTAAGTCAACATAAAAGAGGGAACAAAGCAGAAAAGGGAAGCAAGTGGCTTGTTTAAAGAATAATATCTTTATCCAGTCATGAGGATCTCTTGGAACTTCGACAGCTGGTTGGTATCTTCATCCTCATCACTGTATTTCAACATTAACCCCTGAAGAAGAAAGGCCTTTTTGATATGCTGCAGTGTCAGCTGTTTTTGTAAAAGAACTTGCAACTTGCTTCATAAATGAACAAACTACCAAAGTATGAATGGTCTTGAAGCCTGTCATGGTGTTTTCATAATTCTATGACCTGAGATAAGTACTGGCTTTCTACTTTGCCTGTTATGACCTTGTTTGAGGCATTTTGCTTGCATTTCAAAAAAACTTTTAAAAAGAAGCATAAAAAAACAAGCAATCTCAGAGGATGAATTCAAATTTCTAAGACCAATGAATGGAAACACTAAGGCACAGTTCAATAGGACATAGGCACTGACAAACAATATGATGTAGTCCCAGTGCTTTTCTTTATGAGGTCTTTACATATAGTTAAATAAATGTTCAGGTGGATCTCAACAAATGTAATCATTGGTCTCCCTGTCCATTTTTTTTTAAACGTTTGAGTTTTTCTTAGGAGATCTAGGGGATATAGGAGATGCAAGCTCCAAATGCTGCTGAACTGCATTTTCATTTGAGAAAGCTATATACATGAAGAGGACTCAATTTGTAAAATGTTTCTTTCTGTTTAACAATAGAATAGCCTTGAGTTTTATAATGTTGAGTTTTTGATATTAAATGTTTCTTACTTGCAATGTAATACTGACTCAACAATTGGTTTAATACAGCCCCTGAAGAAGGACGGAAACACGACTTGTGATGGGCTAGTGTTTTTGATCTGCTGCAACCTTTTCGCTCTTGTTTAAAACAGATTATAGAGAAATACACTCATAGTCATCTGCACTCTGCACTGGCACATCATAGGGATGTGAATCGTGTCCCCGATCGTCTTAACGATCGATTTCGGCTGGGAGGGGGAGGGAATCGTATTGTTGCCGTTTGGGGGGGTAAAATATCGTGAAAAATCGTGAAAAATCGTGAAAAATCAAAAAATCGCAAAACCGGCACATTAAAACCCCCTAAAACCCACCCCGACCCTTTAAATTAAATCCCCCACCCTCCCGAACCCCCCCCAAATGACTTAAATAACCTGCGGGTCCAGTGGCGGTCCGGAACGGCAGCGGTCCGGAACGGGCTCCTGCTCCTGAATCTTGTTGTCTTCAGCCGGCGCCATTTTCCAAAATGGCGCCGAAAAATGGCGGCGGCCATAGACGAACACGATTGGACGGCAGGAGGTCCTTCCGGACCCCCGCTGAACTTTTGGCAAGTCTCGTGGGGGTCAGGAGGCCCCCCACAAGCTGGCCAAAAGTTCCTGGAGGTCCAGCGGGGGTCAGGGAGCGATTTCCCGCCGCGAATCGTTTTCGTACGGAAAATGGCGCCGGCAGGAGATCGACTGCAGGAGGTCGTTCAGCGAGGGTTCCGGCGCCTCGCTGAACGACCTCCTGCAGTCGATCTCCTGCCGGCGCCATTTTCCGTACGAAAACGATTCGCGGCGGGAAATCGCTCCCTGACCCCCGCTGGACCTCCAGGAACTTTTGGCCAGCTTGTGGGGGGCCTCCTGACCCCCACGAGACTTGCCAAAAGTCCAGCGGGGGTCCGGAAGGACCTCCTGCCGTCCAATCGTGTTCATCTATGGCCGCCGCCATTTTTCGGCGCCATTTTGGAAAATGGCGCCGGCTGAAGACAACAAGATTCAGGAGCAGGAGCCCGTTCCGGACCGCTGCCGTTCCGGACCGCCGCTGGACCCGCAGGTTATTTAAGTCATTTGGGGGGGTTCGGGAGGGTGGGGGATTTAATTTAAAGGGTCGGGGGTGGGTTTTAGGGGGTTTTAGTGTGCCGGCTCACGATTCTAACGATTTATAACAATAAATCGTTAGAATCTCTATTGTATTGTGTTCCATAATGGTTTAAGACGATATTAAAATTATCGGACGATAATTTTAATCGTCCTAAAACGATTCACATCCCTAGCACATCATCATCTCCATATGCCAGTTTCTTTGGCAAATTGTTGGCTCCTGCTGCCTTAGTAGTCCAGAAGATACCCCTCTTCAGTTTTGGTACAGGACTATATTTTGGGTTCTTGCTGGTGAATTTTGGACAGATATACATTTACTTCAACTTCTCTGCTTTTCCCTAACCCTGATATGATTGCTTTTATGTCACTGTGAATGTGAAGATTGCAACAATGATTTAATATTTTGCAATGGTAATTTATTGCACAGACTGTGCCAGTACCACACTGCTGTATAGAGAACACAGAGAAACTACTGCAGTAAGTGTTACATTGATTGCTGTGCATGACTTCTCTGACACAGACAGGCTTCATAACACAGCCTATTATGCTTTGCCCTCATTGCTCACTTATGCCCACTGTCTAGTGCTCACTGCCAGGCAAACAGTGTCACACTGTCTGCTCAGCACTACTTCTCTGACATAAACAGGCTTTACAACACAGCCTATTTTACAAGGTTTTACAAGACAGCCCAGGAATATCCTGGAAGAGTCAAGACTGTCCATAAGAATCAGCCACACCCCATTTAATAAATTATTGACATATCTGCAAGTAAACATTCTGGTGCCAAAAAAGAAAGAAATCCCCAGTGGCACATGGCCTGGAGCTCAGCAGCTGCAAGGTAGGGTTGAAGAAGAGGCCACTGCAGCAAGCGACTGTGCAGGGACGTCGGCAGAACTTGGCAAGCATGAAAGGCAGAGTCATCAAGTCAGCATTAGATGAGTATCGGAAGCACCTGCAGAAGGATCAGTTGCAGAGCAACCTACAGTACATGCTGGGAACCACGTTTGTGCCAGATAAGCAAGTGACACAGCAGATTCTGAGCCAGAACGGGGCAAGGAAGTCCATAGATCGCCCAACAGAGAGAGGCAAGACGAAACAGAAAGAGAAGAGCATTTCAGCAAGGCTGACTTTTTGCGCTTTGAGAGGGAATACTTTGGAGGAGGGGTCGGAGGCATCTGATGACAAGGAACTGTTACCCTTTAGAAGCAGGGTTTTCGGAGGGGGAAAGGGATGGGGGAGGGGGGAGGGGGGGTAAGGAACTGGAGTCTGGACTTGTCTCTCCTGTCTAAAGACTCTGTTTTGGGGGTGAAGCTCTCCTTGCTGACCCATGGACTGTCCTTCACTGCCTGCTGTTTCTTTGATTCTTGACTCAAGAGTTTCTTCTTGGTGCTGACGCACGAACGACATCAGAGAGAGTGACCTGAAAGGGCCTTAAAGCCCAGGTACCAGCCCATGGCACCATGCGCCAGGCATCATGTGCCGAAGGAGCACGATCAAAGGGGCATGCCCCTTAGAGTGCCCCTTTGAGCAGCACCTTTGTCCCTAAACCTAGCAGTTCTTTCGAACCAACTTCACCAACTTCCAAAAATCACTTCCAAGAATCCAGAGACCTACATCAGACTGCACCACAAAC
This sequence comes from Rhinatrema bivittatum, assembly GCF_901001135.1. Taxonomy (NCBI): domain Eukaryota; kingdom Metazoa; phylum Chordata; class Amphibia; order Gymnophiona; family Rhinatrematidae; genus Rhinatrema; species Rhinatrema bivittatum. The sequence goes on along the minus strand of NC_042615.1, from coordinate 105,983,731 downwards.
AACTAAAGATGAATCCCAAAACTTCAAAACACCAACTTGAAAGACCCCGAAACCTGGTAAATATACACATCTATGACTCTCTAATAAACATGTTTTTCTTAATTTACCTTCTCATAAATGCACAATCGATCACAAAAAAATTCATGCTGATTCCTGACCTCCTGCAAGATCATAAACCAGACTTCATAGCCATAACTGAAACATGGCTAAAAAAAAAGAACCAAGTAATATCAAACCAAATAACCAACAGCTCATATGATGTATTCTCCATAACCAGAAATGCACGTAGAGGAGGAGGAATAATGTTAATGATTAAAAAATGCTTTGCCATGAAATTTATCCCTCACTCCCTACCACAACATTATGAGGTAGAATTATTCGACTCAGAAAATCTCCAGATTTGCCTAGTTTACTGCCCCCCCCCCCCCCCAACTACTTGACAATGACTTATCCCCTTTAAAATAATTTTTCACATCAAATATCAGCCACAAAAAGCCCTCAATTATTCTCGGAGATTTCAATCTCCATGCCAATGAAACCCCACTATCACACTCCAGCCAAACCCTGATAGACGTATTATCTGCCCTCAACTTCAAACAACTAGTAAACAACCCAACACACAAAGCAGGGCACACTCTTGACCTCATCTTTACAAATGACACATTCTTTTCAAACCCCACTCTATCATGCTCACCAATACCTCATACACTGTCAAATAGCACTGGACACAAACAACAAAGTAAAAAAACAATCCCTCCTTCAAATACAGATCACCATTCCCACTAGATGTACTACAACAAGAACTCGAAAAACAATTAAGAAACATTGATCTATCAAATATCAACAAAGCCTCCCAATCATGGCTCCAAATTACAACAGAAGTAGCTAATACCATAAACCCTGAAAGAACCAAGCGGACTGATTACAAAAGAAAAACGAGAATCCATGGTTCAACAAACAACTGAGAGAGACCAAAGCAACCCTAAGAAAAAAAGAAAAAGAATGGTGCAAAAATAAATGCCCACTAACTCTAGCAAGATACCGAACACACTTAGCACACTATAGAAACATGATAAACAAAACAAAATGAGAATACTACAGCAATAAAATCCAAAATCACTCAAACAACCCAAAAACCCTTTCAACATAGTGAAAAACGTAACCTCAGACAGCAACAATAACAACTCACACCCAAACAAAAACCTAAGCCATGAGCTAGCAAACTTCTTCAAAAATAAAATAATCAAAATTACAGAAAATATAAACAATCCCATGACCCACAACATAAGTCTAACTAATAAAGACATAACAACATGGTCCACATTTGAACCTGTATCATCCAAGGAAAGCGAGATTCTAATTAAAACTCTAAGCCCTGCCTGCCATGAAATCGACAAAATACCAATTTGAACTCTAAAAGAAATATCACAAACCATTACACCAATCATAGCAACAATCATCAATAAATCACTAGAGGAAGGAGAAATACCAGACAGACTAAAAATGGCCACAATCAAACCAATTATAAAAAAAAGAACCTAGACCCTACTGAACTAAACAACTAGCGACCCATCTCAAACATACCCTTTCTTGAAAAATTAACTGAAAAGGTTGTACTCAAACAACTAAATGAACACCTAAAACAAAAATACATCCTACACGCAACTCAACATGGCTTCTGAAAGCACTACAGCATGGAAACATTACTACTAACCCTATCCGACACAATCTTAAGAGGTTTCAATAAAGGCCAACGATGCATTCTAATTCTACTAGACCTATCCATGGCCTTCGACACTGTCGAATATAAAAGTCTATTAGACCGACTACATGAAATTGGCCTAGCCGATAAAACTCTAAATTGGTTCACATCCTTCCTCCACAACAGATCATTCCAGGTAAACATCAACAACACCACCTCAGAGTCAATTCCACTAGAAACCGGAGTGCCACAAGAATCAGTTTTATCTGCCATCCTGTTTTATATATATCTCCTCCCACTTTACCAATTATTCTCAAGTCTCGGCATCACTTACTTTATGTATGCCGACGACATCCAACTAATCATTCCAGTAACAAACACCTTAGAAAATGCCTTTAAATTATCCACTACATATCTCAATAACATAAAAAATCTCCTAAATCAAATGAGACTCTGCCTCAACATGGACAAGACAGAATGCATTCTGCTTGAAAGAAAAAACTCAGGAGAACACTCCAACAACACTAAGATAATCGACAATACCATCATCAAACTAAGAGAAAATGTCAAAGATCTTGGTATATGACTTGACCCTGAATTGCAGCTCAAAAAACACATAGCCACGAAAATCAAAGAGGGTTTCAACAAATTACTATTCCTTACACTGCTAAAGCCCCTCCTAAATCCACCAGATTTTAGAACCATACTTCAATGCCTGATCTTCACAAGCTTCGACTACTGCGATTCTTTACTATTAGGCCTACCTAAAACAACCACTCGCCCACTTCAAATTTTATAAAACACCACTGCTAGAATACTCACCAGCCACAAAAAAACAGAACATATTACCCCAATCCTAAAAGAACTTCACTGGCTACCCATCGAAAAACTAATAGAGCACAAAACCCTATCCATTCTACACTAATCAATATATAACAACAAATTCAATTGCCTAGATAACATAAAAAAATCATAACCCATGACGAAACACCAGATCAACAAATAAAGCCCTACTCACAATCCCCCCAGTCACTTTGCCAAACTCGCCACCATAAGACAGGGAGAGATCTCGATAGCTGGCCCTCAGCTGTGGAATACCTTACCAGAAAATTTAAGGCTGCAAAACAATAATAAACTATTCAAAAAAACTACTCAAAACATGGCTATTTCAACAAGCCTACAAAGATGGCATTGGATAAATAACACCAACTTATGAAACACAACAACATTCTTAACCCGTCTAACACCAAGCACTTTTGAGGCCCCCGGGCAATTATAAGATAGAACCTACACATACTCTACTTCCTAAACTAGTCACAAAAGCATACTAATCATTCACCCCCTCCTGTTCCCCCCACCAAACCCTAATCTGAGAATCATGTTACAATAACACTCCAAGCAACTCTTTTGAAAATCCATACTTATCTTCCCCAGATGGCAAAACTACTATATTATACCATTATCCATGAAAACGATAAGGTATCATCCACAATTATTATAATCACTGTTTAATGTTATGTTGCTTTTTTTCAAGTACAAACCTCTAATGTTTTTGTTAAGATTTTCAATGTACAAACTCTGTTCCCCCCTCTCAACCCTATTCTGAGAATTATGTTTTAATAACATTCCAATCAACTCTTGTGAGAACCCATATTTATCCTCCCCCGCCCACCTCCCGACGTCATCTAAAGTGCCCTTAAAGGGCTCAAGACGCTCCCAGGCCGGCCATTTCCTGGCTGGCCACCCTCCCCGCGCGATCGGCGTGGACCCATCGGGGTCAGGGGAGGCAGACAAGACCTCGGCCTCCCGCGCGGCTAGCGGCCCGCGGAGAAAAAAAAAGAGCAGGAGCCCCGAACCGGCCCAGCGCAGGAGGGACACGCGGTAAGCCCGCCCACCTCCCGACGTCATCTAAAGTGCCCTTAAAGGGCTCAAGACCCACCCAGGCGTCTCGCGCCTGGCGTCGCGCGTCTAAGGAGCGCGACAAAGGGGCCTGCCCCTTTGTGTGCCCCTTAGTGTGCACCAGATCACAGAAGAAGCCACCCCACGCTTATCATCCACCGATATCCCTCCCTCTAGTAACCTAAACGCACCGGCCACAGCTCCCCACAATCACGCACCCACCCTCTCCTCCCTCGCTCATTTCTCCAGCAGTTCTCTAGCCTCACCAACAGGCATCCAGCCTCACCAACAGGCATCCAGCCGCTCCAACAGTCATCCAGCCTCACCAGCAGTCATCCAGCCTCACCAACAGGCATCCAGCCTCACCAGCAGTCATCCAGCCTCACCAACAGGCATCCAGCCTCACCAACAGGCATCCAGCCGCTCCAACAGTCATCCAGCCTCACCAGCAGTCATCCAGCCTCACCAACAGGCATCCAGCCGCTCCAACAGTCATCCAGCCTCACCAGCAGTCATCCAGCCTCACCAACAGGCATCCAGCCTCACCAACAGGCATCCAGCCGCTCCAACAGTCATCCAGCCTCACCAGCAGTCATCCAGCCTCACCAACAGGCATCCAGCCTCACCAGCAGTCATCCAGCCTCACCAACAGGCATCCAGCCTCACCAACAGGCATCCAGCCGCTCCAACAGTCACCCAGCCTCACCAGTTAATCAACATGATGCAAACCCTCCCTATCCCTATCATTCCGCACTCATTCCTCAACAGAGTTAATTCACCCTTACCCAAGACACAACGTACTAAGAGATCCCTGATCCCCATTATGATTTCTCCTCTAAACCAATTCCTTGGTCTATCCTTAATCACACTAACCCTCCTCAACTCCCAATCTTTGTCAAAAAAATCCCATTTGCTCAACGACTATCTACTGGACACTCAACCGGACCTGTGTGCTATAACTGAAACATGGTTGAAAAACACAGACACACCTCTAATCAACCAATTACCAACTCAGCTATACGACTTCTTCTCCATCACCAGAACTAAAAAAAGAGGGGGAGGATTACTGCTAGCTGCAAAAAAAGAATTAAGACTAACCCAGCACTCAATTAAAACTTCAACCAAACTCGAAATTGGGCTATTTAAATCCACTCAACTCCAAATCTGCCTCATCTATGCCCCGCCTGGGCTCCTAGACTCCGACCCATCGCCTCTCATAGAACTTGTAGCCAAACACATCAATACCAACTCACCAGCGATCCTGCTAGGAGACTTCAACATTCATATTGATTCCCCATCCCCTTCAGCCAACTGCGAAGCCCTCCTCTCCTCCTTCATGGCCATGGGCTTCAAACAAATCATTAACAAACCCACGCACAAAGCAGGACACACGCTAGATTTAATATTTACGAATGACCAGATCTTGACCACTTATCCTCCTACCTGCACCCCCATCCCTTGGTCAGATCACTCGATTATTGAAACTGAAATATCCATAAAGAAAAAACCCACCACCAACAACACCAAATCCACGATCCAATTTAGAAAAACATGCTCCATGGATGCTCTCAGCAACACGCTCACCAAGGAACTAACTAACCTGGACCTCACAAATGCGGACACAGCCATGAACTCCTGGTTAACTATCACCCACGCAGCAGCTGATAAATTATGCCCCTTGACATCCAAACATATTAATCCTGCCCGTACTAATAAAAAACCCTGGTTCTCATCAGAATTAAGAACACTTAAACAAAGCCTTCAACACAAAGAACAACAATGGCGGAAGAATCCCACCACCACTGCACGGGCCTCCTACAAAACCACAATGAGCTACTATAGGGCCACTATTCTTCGTACCAAAAGGGACTTCTACGCCAAAAAAATACACGGCTTCCTGTATGACCCAAAAACTCTCTTCTCATATGTTGCCACACTCACCACCCCTATTCCTCCAGCCATCCCGGAAGAAGAAGCACAAAACAAATCCTCCGAGCTGGCAGTCTTCTTCGACAACAAAATAAAAAATTTACTTATCCCGCTACTATCTTCCAACCCCATTCCCAACTCCCAGCCTCCTCCTGACCAAAACCATGCCCCACTGACACACAAATGGTCTCTAGAATCTTTTGATACTACATCATCCCTGGAAATAGAATCTATCATCAAGAAAATGAAGCCCTCTTCGCACCCTATAGACCAAATCCCGACCAAACTCCTTCTCACAATCCCTAACATCATCGCCAAACCTTTGGCCGACATCATAAACTGTTCACTCTCAAACGGTACTGTCCCGGATGCTTTAAAAACAGCCTCGCTGAAACCATTACTAAAAAAACCCAACTTGGACCCATCTAACCCCACAAATTTTCGCCCTATCGCTAACCTACCTTTCATAGCCAAGCTAATGGAGAAGCTGGTCAATACCAGACTCACTGACTACCTCGAATCCCACAACATACTATATCCATCGCAATTCGGTTTCAGGAAATGCAGAAATACAGAATCTCTCCTTCTCTCATTAACGGACAACATCCTGTTGGGTCTCGACAAAGGTCAATCATACTTACTAGCCCTGCTAGACATCTCGGCAGCGTTCGACACAGTTAACCACACAATCCTCATCAACCGTCTGATGGAAATAGGCATTTCAGGGGCTGCACTCCTCTGGTTAAAATCCTTTCTAAGCGACAGATACTATAAAGTTAAAATAATCAACAAAGAGTCTCACCCTGTAGCTGCCAAACAAGGAGTTCCCCAGGGTTCCTCTCTCTCGCCGACCCTATTCAACATATATCTTCTCCCCCTATGCCAACTCCTCAATAATCTCAACCTCACATACTTCATCTATGCAGACGATGTGCAGATCCTAATCCCCATCAAGGATCCAGTTTCAGACACCCTAAACTACTGGAATAGCTGCCTCCACACCATCAACCTCCTTCTCACAAGTCTATGCCTCGTACTCAATACGTCCAAGACCGAACTGCTAATCATTTCCCCTAATGATAATAACCCGCTAGCCTTCAATACCAACACACCACTAACAAGTCAAGTGAGAAACCTGGGGGCATTCCTAGACTCCAGAATGAACCTCAAAAAATTCATCAACAACACCACCAAAGAAGGTTTTTATAAACTACAGGTACTAAAACAGTTAAGACCTCTTTTACACTTCCACGACTACCGTTCGGTCCTTCAAGCCATACTATTCTCAAAGATTGACTATTGTAATGCTTTGTTGCTAGGTCTCCCGGCCTCTTCTACCAAACCTCTTCAAATGCTGCAAAACGCTGCAGCCAGGATCCTCACAAACTCTCGCCGAATGGACCACATCACCCCGATTCTAAAAATACTCCACTGGCTACCCATTCGCCACAGAATTCTCTTCAAGACACTTACTATTATCCACAAAACCTTATTTCAGGAATCCTCGCTCCAGCTTACCATACCCCTCAAACCACACGCCTCTGCAAGACCCACCAGATCTGCATACAGAGATTCCCTCCAGGTTCCCCCAAAAAAGTCCATTCTCCACAACACCATTGAAAAACGTGCTCTATCAACTGCCGGTCCGCATCACTGGAACTCTCTTCCGCCAGATCTCCGCCAGGAACATTGCCATATCACCTTCAGAAAAAAATTAAAAACTTGGCTGTTCGCCCAAGCATACCCCTGAAGAAACCGCAGGATCACCCCCACAGTTACATACCCCGCGGTTGCGGCCTCCTTCAGCAACTCAAAAAAGGAACTATTTCTCGGCTAACTGCACTTTAATATAACTTGCCTTATATTACACACCACGTAATTTTGTATATAATGCTTACCATGTAAACACTCACGTTTCTGCTTATTTGCTTTGTTTCTCCAGTTAGAAATTGTTTAACCTATCCTTTTCTCTAACAACCAAGTTCCACATTCCCTGTTATAATGTAATTTCTTGCTTCCATTGTTAACTGGTTTTTTCCCCCTAGTTCATTGTAAACCGGTACGATAAGACCTGGTCTTGAGCATCGGTATATTAAAAGAATTTAAATAAATAAATAAATAAACTACTATATTATACCACTACCCATGAAAACATTAAGGTGTCATCCACAATTATTATAACCACTGTTTAATGTTACGTTTTTGCGATTTTTTCAATGTATAAACCTTACTGCTGGGGGAATTCTGCCAAAAAAAAAATTTTAATTCTGTGCACAAAAACTGAAAATTCTGCAAATTTCTGCAAACTTTATATTGGTCAAAATAACACAATTTACATGACAGTCTTTAAGTAATTACATTTTTAATTAATACAGAAAAAAGTTATTACTTAAAGTTGCAGAATTTTAAATATTTTGAGCAGAATTTCCCTAGAAATTCACTGTAAGAGTGTCCCTTCCACATAACACACCCTCATACAGGCTCCCTCACTCTCTCGCACACACACATCCCCTCATTCAATGCTCTCTCTCTTGCATACACACCCACACAAGCTCCCTTTCTCTTTCACACATACATCCTCACACAGGCTACCTATGTCTCTTTCTCACGCATCCCTTCACACAGGCTCTGTCTCACACATACACAATCCCTTCACATAGGCTAGCACCTTCACATACACATGATCCCTTTTTCATACACACAAGCTCCCAATCTCCCACATGTACACACTCCTTCACAATCTCCTCATATAGGCTCCCTCTCTCTGAAACCCACATTCAAGCATCCCCCCACCTACCCTCTCTTACCTCCCATGCTCTTTCTCACACCATCCTGCTCTCTCTCACCCTCCCCACCCCCTCTTACCAACCATGCTCTGTCACCCTCCCCCTCTCTCACACACACACTCTCTCTCACTGGCATCTCCCCCTCCATGCTTTTTCTCACCCTCCCCTCCCCTCTCTGACACACATTCTCACCAGCATGTCGCGGGCCGCACTCTGTTTGCGGCAAAGATGAAGGCTCGGCACGCTGTTCTCGGCAAAAAGGGAAGGCCCCCGTGTCCCACGATTGGCACGCCGGGCCTTCATCTTCACGTCCCGCGGCATACAGGGGCCTTTCCTTTTCACCGCGAACGGTACCAGGCCTTCATCTTTGCCACGGAGCGTGTGCTGTGGGACGCACTCTGTTCTCGGCAAAAAGGGAAGGCCCCTGTGTGCCATGAATAGCGCACCGGGCCTTCAGCTTCACCGTGAATGGAGTGTGGCACACGGAGGCCTTCCCTTTTCACCGCGAACGGTGTGCCGGGCTCCGTTCGCGGCATGCCGGGCTCCGTTCGCAGCATGCCGGGGTCTCCTCTGCTATTTTCTGTGCAGAATTTTGCAATTCTGCACAGGGGGGAATTCTGCACAAATTCTGCATTCCACAGTAGCACAGAATTCCCCCAGGAGTAAAACCTTTAATATTTTTGTTACGATTTTCAATATACAAACCTCAAACATTCGTGTTATTGCTGTAAACTGTTGTTATAACTGTAAACCAGAGTGAAGGCTAGATCCAAACTTCGGTATATAAAAGCTTGCAAATAAATAAATAAAATAAATATTATGCCCTGCCCTCACTTATACCTACTTCCTAGTGCCCACTGCCCACACTATACCTGCTGCCAGGCAAACAGTGAGTGTCACACTGTCTGTTTTTCAATACTTCTCTGACACAGACAGGCTTCCCCACATAGCCTGTTATGCTGTTCTCTCTGCTCTGCCCTCACTGTTCACTTATGCCCACTGCCCACACTGCCCAAACAGAGAATAAACAAATAAAGACTTCAATCACCAGAAAGGAAAAACAAAATAGCAACAGCAAGCGAGGCAACACAAATCTGCTATGAGACATAGATATTGTTATGCAGCGCTGCCTCGCTGTTATCCTCTCTTGTGTGATGGGGTGATGCTGGCCCAGTTAGACTATAAAATAATATGTCTTAGCAAAAAACTTTAGCAAGAACTCAGAGAGAGTTTAGAGCTATGCTTTCATATAGACGATGTCCTGAGAAGCAATGTAGAGCAAATCTCTGACATACTCAAACAAAGATCAGCATTACAGTAACCGGTCCACAGCAATAGGTCAGACTGACAAATTAATTTGCTGCGGTATGACATTCCTCTCATCTCCTTGACAACATGCTCATCCTCCCCTTCTCTGCTGACTGTCTGCTCTACAATGTATTAATTTTTAACTGTACATATGCACCTGTCCCTTTCCTATGATTTCTATGAGTCCTTTGACTATAATGGCTTAAAGAAATTATTCTATTTAAAACAAATGAAATAAGTAGGATTTATTTAATTCAGGGGACTCCCTTTATTTATTACTAGGTTGCCAAAAAAGAAACAAATTAGCCCCTATTTGTTTCACTTTTCAATTTTTATTGAAACTAATGCACACGACTACTACTCACATATCCTTTGAAAATTTCAAATACAATCATTTGCACACACTTATCTGGCTAAATTACAACTAATCCAGCTAAGTAGCACCTTTATAGCTACTTAGATCGCCAATGAATTATGCAGATAAGTAGTTGCATGTATCTGGCTATATGTCAATTTATCCAGCTATGTAGCAGCAGTCACTCTTTAGTTGGATAAGTCTGAGAAGTGCTACTTGTCCATCTAAGTAGCACTTTTCGGCCTTAGCCAGATAAGTGTCCCTACTTAGCTGTATAAATCTGTGCTTATCCAGAGAATGTATGAACTTGTGTGGCTCATGATTTTTAAATGTGCAAGCCCTTGTACCCATATATGTACTTGCATATCTTTCCCATATAAGTTATAAAATACAGTAGCAGTTTTGCATGCATCCATATACATTCATAAAAGGGCTCACATAAGCAGTTTTAAAAGTTACACTCCCTCAGCAGGAGACTTATGCACATAAATTCCAATGAATATCTGGGAAATATTGTGTAACTTTACCCAGATCAATTGCTGCTCACTGGCTTAATGAATATTGACCATATTAATATTTATATGTTTTGTTGTATGCCTTGATCAAGATATGTTGAAGTTCAGTTACAAATATAAATAAATAAATAAATATATACAGAAATATAGATAACTAGGGAAAAATGGATCAGTGAGGGAAAGATGACAAAAAGAAGGAATGGTAGTATTTTTCATAATTAATAAAAGGTACATTTTAAAAGCTGGGTGTGTGCCCAAATCGAGAGATGTGGGCACATGTAGCACATGTGTGTTTCCACCCAATTTTAAAGGCCACTTATGATGCAGGCATCTCTCAGGGATTTAAGGGATCTGGTATAACAAGGGCATGCAGGCTAATGAACCAATGGGGTTTGGAGGACCTAGCTCTAGACTGGGTGAACTGGTGGTGATGAACTGGTGAAACTGGTCATGGCATTGACATGTGCCTATTAAAAATTCCCCCACTTGTGCATCTCAAACCTGCCTTTACTCAGCTTTGCACACCCACTTACAAAATTGGGTGCATACATATGCGCACCTAGGCTATTTTATAACATACGTGCATTAGTGCATATATATTATAAAATGGCCGCATCTTTGGGCATGCATCAACGTACACATGTATATGTGCACCCATGCACCCATTTGAAAGTTACCATTAAAGATTCTTATGAATCTAATGGATTTCTTAGTTGTTGAATTATTTAATATCCTGGAGTTCATTTGTACAAACATATAATTATGCAAAATTTCATTTGCCCCTTAAATCTATTGTTAAAGCAATTTTTGTCATTAGCAAATATCACAGGGTAGGTTGATTATTATTTTTTATTTGATACACTACAAGTTATCCAAAGCAAACTAATGGTTAATAAAGTAAATAACTTATACAAATAGCTTAAAACCAAACAATAATGATAAATTGACAAGGCAGAACAGCTAAAATCTAACATCACATCTGATCATGATGAAAGAGCAAGTCACAAGTCTCATACAACCGAGAGGTATCCAAAGCTTCTTACTATTTATTCCTACTGATGATAGTTTCCTATTCTTTTCTAGCAGGTTATTTACAATTTGCATTGTGAGTTGTTTCTATACTGTTGCATCCATCGGTCTTCAACGGCTTCGCCCCTCCTATACCTCTCTACTTGCGGCTCCTCCTGCTCACCTTGGACTGATGGCCACCACGGCATCTGCTTGCTAACCTCTCTGGTTTCCCTGGACCGGCTATGGTGCTGCCTCCCACCACTCTCCTTCAAGGTACCTCTAGGGCGCGTGCGCGCACGCTACCCTCATCTTTATTTTCACGTTGGCACGAACCTCAGGGGTGTCCCCCTGTTCTGACGTCATGACTCCTGAGGTCCCTGACGCTCTCCTTGGGTCTCTCTGGCTTCCTCCATGCACAGGCCTCTCAGCGGAGCTCCCATAGGGGCTCCGTATTTTCAGCGTCTTCGGCCTCGCCCCTAGGCGAGGTGTTTAAAATCATTAGAGATCTAGAACGGGTAGATGTGAATCAGTTATTTACTCTTTCGGATAATAGAAAGACTAGGGGTCACTCCATGAAGTTAGCATGTGGCACATTTAAAACTAATCGGAGAAAGTTTTTTTTACTCAACGCACAATTAAACTCTGGAATTTGTTGCCAGAGGATGTGGTTAGTGCAGTTAGTATAGCTATGTTTAAAAAAGGATTGGATAAGTTCTTGGAGAAGTCCATTACCTGCTATTAATTAAGTTGACTTAGAAAATAGCCACTGCTATTACTAGCAACGGTAACATGGAATAGACTTAGTTTTTGGGTACTTGTCAGGTTCTTATGGCCTTGATTGGCCCCTGTTGGAAACAGGATGCTGGGCTTGATGGACCCTTGATCTGACCCAGTATGGCATTTTCTTATGTTTTAGGTTCTTATATCCTCTGGCAATTAATTCCAGTTTAATTATGCATTGAGTAAAAAATAAAATTTATTCTATTTGTCTTAAATGTATTCTCTGTTTTATTCTCCATTCCTTTCCTAACAATTTCTAGCATTGTATTTGCTTTCTTGGTCATCACTGCACACTGAGCAGAGTATTCAACATATTAACCATGATAACTAGATCTTTCCTAGGTGGTGACTCCCAAAGTGGAATCTCATATTGTGTAGCTATACTTTGGGTTTCTCTTCCCTAAATGCATCACTTTGTACTTGTCCACATTAAAAGATGTCCAGCACACATAAAAATCAGGAGATATGCAAATATGTAGGGCTTGCATGTACCTACAGAATTATAAGAGCTACCCAGATAGCTGACAATCTAACTGGGTGATGCTTCAAGCCGTGGTAGGCTAAAACACATTAAACAGTGTTTATCATGAGATATATGCTGCATTTTGAGCAATATAGCCCTATCGCACAATGTTCATGATAATTTGCATAAAACACAGAGATTTGATCCCATATGCAAATGAGCTGCTTTTCATGGGATTTGCATGCATGAATTTTGCAAATCCAAGCAAAGCAGCTCATGCACAGGGAATCCCATGTAAAGAAATTAACACTGCAGACTTTGAAAGTTGTACACCACATTAGTTTAGCTATAGCTCCTGGTAAAACGTAATCTAATGGGGGAGCATCAAGACTCTGACTCAGGTCCCAATGCTCCTATGTTAGATTAGATTCTGATGGCGAAACCGAATGACTGTATACAAAACACGATAAATAAATAAATACATTTAAAGGGCCGAACCACATTAAAAAAAAAATGTGCCCAAAAGTATAAAGCATGTGCAGGGGTCAAAACTGACCACCTCCTCCTCAGCCCAGGGCCACCTCTTAATGTGGCCCCAACAACCAAACACCAAAAATAAATGTACATAATCACGTGATTATGGAAGCCCCTCCAACCCGATCATAAAAAAATGCGGCCATATGGTCCTCCCAACCCTTTTTTCCATACAAACTGGACTGCCCGGTCCCCCTCCCCTGGTACCACAGCCCTCCACCCCAACACCCAATGCAACACAGAAAAAAAACTTGCTTGGTAGACAGTGACTTTCTCCCTACCCCCGAACCTTCCAAATCCAAAAACTCATTGGGTTCAAGTGGGACCCGCCTGTGACCATGACCCCTCTGAACCCCCCTCATTACCTCAAAATGGCTCTAACCTGACCTGGCTCCAATCATATGAAAAGGGCAAAATCCGAGCCCTGGACAATAGCACTGACTGGGCCAGGGCAGGGGGTGTCCTGGGCCTTTCTGACTTCTGCCTTTTCAGTTTTCAAGGTAATGGGGTGTTTGAGGGGGTTCCGGGGGTTGGAGGCCCAGGGGGATCCCACTTGAACCAAATTAATTTTTGGTTTAGGAGGATGGAGGGAGATGGGGATAAACCACAATACATTAATGAGGGGTGGGTTTTTTTACATCTGGGGGTTAGGGTAGGGGGTCAGGGGGACCAAATGGGAATGGGAGTCCTAAATTGGTATGGAACAGGGGGTTGGAGGGACTTTATGGCTGCATTTTTTTTTTACTTTCTGATTGGGTTGGGGGCAGTTTTGTCATTGCCTAATTAAGTACTTTTGTTTTGGGGGTTTGTTTGTTGGGGTCACCTCGAATGGTGGCCCTGGGCTGAGGAGAGGGGGCTCACGTTTGACCCCTGCAGACATTTTTTTATTTTTGGCTACTTTTTTTTCCCATGGTCATCCCTTTAAGGCTATGGTGTTCTTATGCTTTTAGGGCCACCTTTGTACATAAAGAGAAAATGCCGCATTATTTTTCCTCATTGCATTCTGTTGTGAGACAAAACAATGAAGCGATATAGCTGCAATATTTTTTTCATCGGGATGCTCCAATATCATGGCTATAACACTCCTTTCACGATAGTGGGATCCTCCTGGGAAAATACATTGCAGTTTGATGAATCTTAAGTCATAGAGAATGAAATGATTTGCCCAAGGTCACAAGGAGCAGCAGAGGGATTTAAACACTGGCTTCCCTGGTTGCAGCCTGCTAATGTAACCACTAGGCTACCCCTACAAGCAAGGTCATAATGTGAGAAATAATTGTATTTACCTTTTTTTTAACCATTTTCCATTAACAACACCTTTTTTGTTGATGGGGGGTGGGTAGGTAGAGAAAAAGCTATGAGAGGTTTACCCTAATAATATGAGTAACTCCTTGGCTTTGGGATTAATAGTGTCAAAGTATTAATAGCTCATTAATTTGTTGTGGGAAAGCAGTGAGGACCAAAGGAGGCCTGTCCTGCTGTTTAGTAGATTTTAGTTTTATTGAAATAACCAGTAAGAGATATGTAATTCAGAAGGGGCATAATTTGAAAAGCAGCCAGCCGGTGCAATTTCAATTCAAACGGCATGGGCCTGGAGCCTAGGAGCTGCTCCAAGCCCCACTAGCCCACTAAGGATGCAAAGGTATGTACAGGAGGGTTTGGGGAATGGACTAGGGAGTTGGGATCAGAGGGACCTCTAACACACTGCCCTGGGAGCATTAGGAATTCACATTAGCATCCTGATGTTCCTGGGGTAAATTTGCTACAATTCCAGTGGTAGCTAACTTTAATGAAAATGATGTGGCTTGAAATTTTTCAAGCAGGCCGTGTTACCTTATTTCCATGAAATTTCCTAATAATGAGGTGCTTTGCATGCATTTGTAAAGCATATGAATGCAAAGCTTCGTATTACACTTTTGGCTTTATTGGGGGCAAAATAATTCACAGTATTTAAAATACCGCATGTTATTGCTACCGCGAGGCACTTACCATGCGGTAAATTCTGTTTACCGCATGGTAAATGGCTAACGTAGTTTGATTAATGACCCCTATTATTTACAAGTTACAATGGGGCACAATTGTGCAAGGCCCAGATTTTTATATGCAATTCTATATGCCATTGAATGGTCCTGACCTCTGGTTGAACGTAGTCCTACATTTTTGTTCTAATAATTAGATAGGCAGCTGTATTTTGCACCATCTGTAGTCTGTGAATTTGATATTTGGGCAGTCTTACTGCAAGATTTGCAATAATCAATCCATTTTGTGATACATGTCTGCACTAAGGTGCGCATATCATCTGGATCCAATTACGGATATTCCATAAATATTAAAAACTATTTTACTTCAATACTAATATGTTTTTCACTGATAATGAAGATTCTACCCATACTCCTAAAATGTTACATAAGGGAGATAATATGAGTATCAGTTTGGAGTTGAGGACTATCCAACTCTAAGTAAGGGTGCTTCAGCCATAGGCGCTCAGTCTTATCATGGTTATTACAAGACAACCAGTGTTCAATTTCTTTTAAATAGCAGTTTTTATGAGCTAAAGACTCAGCCCTGGTGACATCCAGAGAACAATTAATTTGTATATTTTCTGCATACATAATATAAAATGAATCCTGAGGAGCCAGATAATTATTAAACAGAATAGGGGAGAGGATGCCCCCATAACTGGGCGAAAGTGTTTCCCCAAGAAAGTTGTTGACATCTGTTTAATAGAAAGGAGGAGAACTAGGCACATGCTCTGCCTTAGACACCAATAGTTTTTAATCGTGCTAACGGTATCTCATAATCTATGGTGTTAACAGAAGCAGACAAAACTAGAGAATTTAATACACAGTTCTTTCCTCAGCCTAAGTTTCTCCAAAGATCATTTTTCAGATTTAGGAAAGCAAGCTCACTTATATTTATTAAGTTCCATATTCATGCAAAAATGTGCCCTTAATACATGTACACTGTAGATCATATCTCATGTGTTAGAATAATGATTTTAAGCCCTGTTAATACTTCTTTTGCAAAAAGATTATTGATTTCTCATTGTTTGCTGTGCAGTACACATGCTACCTGTTCATATTCATTTAGCTAGTTTCTGACATACAGGTCTTTACTGTTTGTATTCTCTTTGTAAGGCAGGCTTCCTTTCTACTTTGTAATTATTTGAACCTTGTCACTTATCTATATCATAGATCACATGATCTTATACACTATAATAGATCCCTGCAAATTCTTTTTTCCTCAGATAAGTGTATTTTTACTTATTGTACAGTGTGCATGTGAACATTGATATTCATTTGCCTGGTTTCTGAGTTATCGACAATATTTAAATTGTCTTATAAGGGTAAAACTTTCTTCTACTTTACGGTTGTAATGATTTGAATGCTGCTACTTACTTTCTTATACTATATCACTTTTTACAGCAAAATGATGAAACTCCTCCAGAAACTCAAAGGAGATTAACTTTAGGGTTGATATTCCACAGGTATGGCCATCTAATGTTTGCAGTTAGCAGGAAAAACCCAATTTTAATTTTCTATCTTGCTGACTGGCTGAATTTTCTCCCAGCTGCCTGGACAAAATTTTGCTTGATAAAAAGAGGGGGGTGGGGAGGGAAGGCAGGGGGAGCCTGGTTCTGGGATAAGGTACATTTTGGCTAGTCAGTACTGAGATGAATTCCTATATTTTGTTATTCTGTCTTCCTCTACTTACCTCCATTTTTTATTAAGATCCTATGTGCTCCAATATCATTACAGTAATTGGCTATCAGGTGGAGTCATGTGCATAAAAATTGTTTCAGCAATACAAGATATATTCATTCTATTGAATGATGGCCTACAATATCATTGTATTTTTCAGTTTTACAAAGTAATTCTAGTTTTTGTTTTCAAAAAATAGCAATAGTTTATAGTGGCAATCTTGAAATATGAAATGCCAATAAAAATCATTTAAAAAAAACCAACAATCCAGAAACATCAAAAGAAGAGCAAACATACAAAAATCACTCTCTCATGATCTTCATGAATCAAAGGAGGGTATTGACATGAAAGATGTTACCCCCATTGGGCGCATAAAATGATAGTATGACTGATGCATTTTGGTGAGCTGAACATCAGTCGCTATGTGACTGAAAAACAAAAATGGTTGAGGAGGTAGCATGGTGGATCTGGCCCATACACAAGAGCTGCATTTACTATACTGAACAGGGAAGGTTCTATCAAATGCCTTTTTCTGTGGCCCCTGCTGACTGTTCCCAACTTCTTCCACAACCGATAGTGGTCTCTATCAAACCCACAGAATGGGAAAAAGAAGGGACTCACTCCAAGCTGTATCGTCTAACAAAACTTTTTTTTTTTTTCCAAAATCTGGGGTTACCAGCAGTCAGAGAAAAACTCATAAAACGAACGATTTCTCAGGGTACACAGGTGTCTTAAAGCATTAGTAGCAGCAACATCAACAAAAATATTTCCTCTAATAATCACTTTCAGAATAAGATCAACTCTCCTCTTTTCTTCCCCTTTAGAGTCCCGATCCCGACACGATTGTGTTTCGGACAAAGTCCTGCCTCAGGGGATTCACTTCTGTATCAACATAGCAACCATCCAAGACCATCCTCTTTAATTCAGCACTTCACATGTCTGGCTTCTGTTTTCTTTTTAATTGTACGCTGTCTGTCTCAAGACACGCTCACTCCTAACATGGCGGTGCCCCAGAGGGTTTCCTTTAAACTCCTTTCAACCAGAAATGACATCATCAGTGAATAGTCTCCAATCACGTCAGATTCATCTGTTCATTGTAGCCAACTTTGCACATGTCCGGCTCAGTTGAAGATAACTAACAGCCCTTAGGCACATTTCCCCGAACTACAATACAGTGCCTCTATACAACCAACCCTATTCATTGAACAAATCTGCAAAAAGAATCTTCAAAGCAGTCTGACGTACTGAACTCCTTCTTATAGGTTTAAACACACTTGAGACAGACCGCGTACAATTAAAAAGAAAACAGAAGCCAGACATGTGAAGTGCTGAATTAAAGAGGATGGTCTTGGATGGTTGCTATGTCGATATAGAAGTGAATCCCCTGAGGCAGGACTTTGTCCGAAACACAATCGTGTCGGGATCGGGACTCTTAATGGATGAGTATTTAAGTTCTTCTTGTATCTGAATTTTCAAAATATAGCAAACTGAGAGTCAAAGTTGGCGTAAAAAATTTTGGAGTTTCAGCAGCACGTTTGGGACATAAATTTTTTTAAACGGATAAAAATTTTTTAAAATAAATATATAAAAGTTGTTGTAATTAAAAGTAAGGTGACCCTATACCGTATTAGAGTCTGTGGTCAATTACAGACCCTTAGAGTAAGGGGCCCACATATGCAACATTGAGTTTGGCTATATGATTGTGTTAAATTGATATCAACCAGTTGAACCACATTTTTAGGGTTGTGTATACATATTTAGGTGACTGGAATACATTGATTGTGTTTTGGGGTAAGATTTGTGACTAACCACAACCAAGCCAGCCACCTCCCTTCAGACTGCAATATTTTTTAAAGATTGTGACTGCTGGATCTGCATTCTCTCCCTCCCACCCAACTGTAATTTTTATTTTAAGGAACTTCCTGCTATCCTCCATCCAACTATAATTTATTTTAAAACATTTTTTCATGGCTGATCTCGTTTCCCATCTTGCATCATTGCTGTAAAGAAAAAAAAAAAAAAGGAAGCCTACAATGGATTCCCTCCCTCTGATCCTGCTGAAAAAAAAGGATAGACTGAGGGCGAGGGATCCTCTCTCCATCACTCACTCCCTCCTATATAAAAAAGGTGAGAAATTTTATTGAAGTGGGAAGAATGAACAGAGCAGAGATAGGAAGCAGGACAAGTATGACAAGAAATTCCAGTCAGATGGGGTGGCAGTGGGACATTTTGTTTAAATTAGTCAGGAGAGATGGTGGACAGCCAGATTAAGGCCTGCTTTTGTACCATCAGCATTTGTCTAGACAAACTAAGGCTGAAATTGAACGCTAGCTGCCTTTATCCTGGAACCTAATCCCATCCCTGGACCTGCCCAGACTCTGGTCATCTAAATATAGTAGGGGTGTGCATTCGGATTGACCGCATTAGTAAAACGCAACTCATATTTTTTTTTTACTTAAAAAATTGATTCGACATAAACGATCGGATTTCCCACATATCGAACATAGATATGTTCGATATGTGGGAAATCGCGATTGTTGAGCCAAAATAAAAATATAAACCCCCTCACCCTCCTTAATCCCCCCCCCCGACTTACCACAACTCCCTGGTGATGGAGCGAGGAGTGAGGACGCCATTTCTGCAATCCTTGGCGAGAAGCATGTGACGTCGGCGGCACGTCGAGTGACGCCGGCGTCACGTGATTCCCGACTCGTTCGCGCCGGACGGCTCGTTCGGCCCAAAAAGAACTTTTGGCCAGCTTGGGGGGCCTCCTGACCCCCCCAAGCTGGCCAAAAGTTCTTTTTGGGCCGATCGAGCCGTCCGGCGCGAACTCGCCGGGAATCACGTGGCGCCGCGTCACTCAGACGCGACGTCACGTGATTCCCGGCAAGTTTGCGCCGGACGGCTCGATCGGCCCAAAAAGAACTTTGGCCAGCTTGGGGGGGTCAGGAGGCCCCCCCAAGCTGGCCAAAGTTCTTTTTGGGCCGAACGAGCCGTCCGGCGCGAACGAGTCGGGAATCACGTGACGCCGGCGTCACTCGACGTGCCACCGACGTCACATGCTTCTCACCAAGGATTGCAGAAATGACGTCCTCACTCCTCGCTCGATCACCAGGGAGTTGTGGTAAGTCTGGGGGGGGGATTAAGGAGGGTGAGGGGGTTTAAATTTTTTTTTTGCACATATGTACATATACCCAACTCATTGGATTTTTTTTATGTCCATATTGGCCGCAAGTGGGACCCCCTTTCGGACATAAAAAATATGAACATAAAATTTTGCTCTGCACATCCCTAAAATATAGTCACTTAGCAAAACAAGATTATAAATTTAGCAGCTCAGCCTGTTCAATTTTCAGATGTTTTTGCCTAGCCAGCTAAGTTCTTACTTAGCTAACCAGATCACCTTGAAAATTGACCCCATAGTTTAAAAAAAAATAATTTTCCATTTGTTTTCATACATTCATAAATTTTGTCAAGTAAATATTCAAGAATGGCATATATCACATAAAATACAAATTCAATCAAACACAATATCCTTCAGCAGATTTCAAAACCATACAGACATGTCTTATGTTAATTTGTGCATATCTCTCACCTTTTGTACCAAAACAATATTTTTAAAACTAGAAATATATAATACAAATGGATTGAAATATCTGCATATAAGATCTTTGTCTATTTCACTTCAGATTGCTTCTATAGAACTATCCATAACAAAATGAAGCATTTCTTTTTCATTATTGTTCTACATAAATAGCTCCCTTATCGTTAAATAGGCTCTGAAAATCGTCAGTTCCCTTCCTTCCAAGCCTAATTGCATAAAGTAATTGTGAATTGAATATACAACTCTATTTTTTTTTTCCATTTTTGCATATTTGTGATGTCATCATTTAATTATGAAGCAAATCAATACTTTTTTGAAATGTAAATGTGGTCTTCATTTTCTGTGCATGAAATGAAATCAAACAATAAATAAAACTGCTAAACTATGCATAGCAATTATTGTACTTAACTGCTAAAAGGGAGTACTGAAACAGCAAAATTCTAAAATACTTTCATTTACTAGTCAAAGCACTTACAGAGAGATGATTTGCTCTACAGATACACTCCTACTAGCTTTTTAAAATGCACTTAAACAGTAATAGATTCACAAATATTGACACTGCATCTTTACTCATCAAGTTATTTTCTAAGTGCAAACACTTACAGTTATTTGTCAGCTGCAGCATCTATATCCAGAAGGACAGCTTGAAGTTAATGCCTGTTAAGAAGTCACAAAAACATGAATATGTTAATTTAAATTAGAGTAAGTGATGAAGTATTCCCGCTAATAAGAATCTTTATATGCATTTAACAATAAGAAATACAAGACCTATTATGACTCTTGCTTGCCCTCTTCCCATGAGCTGGAAACAACAGGTGATAAGCATATCTTAATTCAGAGGCAGAAGGCTAGGTGGGAGAAGTCTCAGGCTGCTGCCATTAATATGAAAATGGGCTGGGCTTCCTTCTGAGACCACACATCCCTACATTGGGAGTGCTGGGGGGGGGGGGGAGGCAGAAGAGTGGGATTAGCAGAGTAGACTAGCTATTTTGGTTCCATTCCTGTGTGTGCCTCCTTCACCCCCTCCCTGTCCCTTTTTAACTTGCTTGCCCAATCTTCTTCTTGTCCTCGTAGGAAATTTAAAATCAAGCAGGGTTCTGTGGGACCCCTGATTGGTGGAGATCTCTTAAGGATTCAGATGGAGAGAGTGCATCAGTTCTCCATTTTAAGGTGGGCACCCTCTTCCCCCCCATAGATCCTTCCTACTCTCTTCCTGTTTCCTGGCTCTGTATGCCCCCTTCCACCTTTCCTCCCACTGTTTTCTCTGTGTTCTTACTTTGTCATCTGTTAACTGCATTGTCATAGTGGCGAGTGAAACCTAGCCCTGGTTGATTGTTCATGTATTATCCTATTTGATCATATATTGAGCATCTAGCTCTGTTTATGTTTTTTGCAGTGGTTCGGTCTGCACTGACAGGCTGTGGGACTCCATCTGTCAATAGTGGTAGCATGGATTTTGGAGTGAGGTGGAAGTCCACCTGCACAGCTTCAGAAGCCAGGGTTGACTGTTGACAAACTGCTGGAATGAGGCAGAACCAGCCCCAAGACTACAGAGGATT
Organism: Rhinatrema bivittatum; assembly: GCF_901001135.1. Classification (NCBI taxonomy): domain Eukaryota; kingdom Metazoa; phylum Chordata; class Amphibia; order Gymnophiona; family Rhinatrematidae; genus Rhinatrema; species Rhinatrema bivittatum. The sequence continues at coordinate 105,961,585 of NC_042615.1, read as the reverse complement.
GGTAGTGGGGTAGGGTTGAGAGTTCTTTATGATAACTTTGTGTATGGAACTCGGGTCAAGTTGGTGCTCTTTTGTCAAATAAATTGTGGCCTTGTTTAAAATCTTTAAGAGTGCATTGTGTGTTTGGAATTGTGGGGGTCAGAGGGAAGCTTATGCATATGTTAGCAACTATTACAAAAAAAAAAAAACTTTTAAGAAAACATGAGAGAAATTCAATAACTGAATCAATGCAGAACTGGAAAATTCTTATTCCAGAAGACTAATGTAGAAGTCATAGATCATATTCAGCACCTTGAAGTTGGAATAAGGAATCATAGGGTAGCATAGTAGATAAAGTAGGATATTATGAACCTGAAGATCGTTTGATTATCTTGCTTATCACTTACTATGTGACCTTGTGGAAATCACTTAACCTCCTTGTGTTCAAAAAATTGTAAGATCTTTGGTTTATGTCATTATCTTCTACACTGTTGAGGTACTATGTAAAAAAAATATATCACAGTGCTGCTTGGGCTTATTCCCAAGGACATTTATTTTCCCAGCCCATTTTTCTTCAACAATCATTTGCTGCACATACAAAAACACTGGATACAAAAATCTAAATGTCCACCTTCCAGTATTACTATAAGATGAAACAAGCACAATAACTTCTTTTATTTTCAGTACAGTAAGGTTTATTGCATTTTTACTGGGAGATCTCTGAAAATAAGATTACCTGATGAACCCTAGTAATCTAAAACTGGAAAATAAGTGTAAATTTCACTTTTATTATGTATAATTGTGCTAATTTCAGGCCAAATTTTCACAATAAAAAAGTATAACTCTAAATTTGATGATTACTTGATATTATGATCATAAAAACATGGAATTAAGATCACCTATCACTAATAACTAAGAACCATCTGTCGTTAGAGGGAAAATCTTAGATTAGATAGAACTGATCAAATAAAGCTGAGTTAAAAGTAATAATTGGGTCTATATACTATTGCCATGAATTAATGCACATGTAACACTGACATTAATGATATGTATTCATTTTAAAAAGAGCTTGCACGAAAAAGGCTAAACCGAAAAAATGGAGCTAACTTAAAATTGCCTTGCATGAAAATATCAGAAAATTTTGTGGTATTTTCATTTGATTAAAAATAAAAGTCCTCTGCAGCCTTTGTGGACTTCTACCACTGATTCCCAGGGTCTTCCAATCCCCTTCCTGCCCCCCCTATGAAAAGCTGCAGGACCCTAAGATATCCTGGCTAGACTGAACTGAGCCCAGTTAGGGCCTCCCCAGTCGCCTGTGAAGTTTGCAAGTTGTAAACATAATGGAACTGCCTGTCATTAAGACCAGCCCCAAGAGTGACATAACTTTGATGCCAGATTCAGAGCTGCTGGCAACATCATGGAAGGACAGGACCAAGTGAGGATTGTTCCTGCCCTTTTCTTTTTCTAGTACCCCCATGGAAAGGGTAAGTGGGGTGCAAGGATATCCCCAGCCCTGGCAACATTTTCAGGAGGTCAGAGTGGGATTTGAGGGGACTGAAGAGGGCCCAGCTGGACTTAGCTCAGCCCAGTCAGGTAGATCAAGGCTCTATAGTTTTTGTGGAGAAAAAAGAGGGGTTGGAAGGCCTCATGAAAACCTTGTTCCATTTTCTTTATTTTTAATGTTTATTGAGGTTCAGAAAATGAACCAAACAAAAAAAAAATTAAAAAAAAATAACCAGTTAATGGAAAAAGAAAACCTACCAAAGGACGTGGAACAAATGTCTTTGTCCTGCGCATCCCTAGTAACTGACACCCACATGCAGAGCACATTAACATGGTGTATTTATATGTGTTTTATCATCACTACTAGTTTCTAGACAGTAACATTAAGGCAAGAAGAAAGAATCTGATTAAAATATTTAAATTACCTCATTATGTATTAATATTGAGTGTACTATCCAGTGTTAATACTTGAGGCTTAACTTGGCCTACTAATACCACAAAAGTTAACTACCCTCAGGAAGTGTAGTTGATTTATGCAGCCATAGTAGGCCTTTTGGCCTGAGGACCCGACACAGGCTCTTTCACACTGGCAATAGCCTCTATTGACCAAAGAACAAGCAGGTTCAGAACTCCATTCGACCTACACCAATGAGATACAGCAGCACAATGCTGATCTCGAGAGTAGCCCTCCGGCCACTCGATAGCCCTTCCAGACCCATCCCTGGGGAAAGATGAGTGCGTGAGGCCAGACGGAGGCTAAGGGCAGGAACATGAAGACTCAGATGAAGACTCAGGATACTCGGAGGATTCAGACAAAGACTTGGGTACTCAGACGAAGACTTGGATAATCAAGAGACTCGGACGAAGACTTGGATACTATAACAAGGACTCAGGAAACTCAGAAAACTCGAGGACTCAGACAAGAATTCAGGATACTCAGGAGACTCGGACAAGGATTCAGGTTGCTCGGACAGCAACAGCGGCATCCATGCCACGAAGAAGAGCAGACAGGAGCTGCACTAGGCTGCGAAAGGAGGCCCCGACATCGGCAGCTTCCTGCCACAAGAGGAAATCCCAGCTGGGGCTTCACTGCCGTGGAGGCAGCATCAGCTGCGGTGGCTCCAGCAGTGAAGATGAAGGAAGACATCGGGCAGGCTCAGCCTGCAGTGAAGGATGGTGTTGGAAGTCTGGCTGGCCACGTTCAGCTAGAAGAGAGGTAGGGGGACTGCCCACAACAGTACCCCCCTCAAAGACCCCCTCCCCAAGCCTCCTATCAACAACTTGGAAGGGTGGAGGATCACTCCATATCGTCAGGGGACAATCAAGGTCCAAGGACAGAAGTTGGAAGTTCTTGGCGAGGAAATGTAGCGATGGAGATACTTATGGCTGAAGACATTGTAGAAGGTCGAAGATCCAAGCAAGACGTAGACAAAATACTGAAGACATGGAACAGGCAAGGTACAGGATTGCAGGACAGCAGGCTTGTATCTCACGTTCTAGTGATCAAGGTGGCAGAGATCGAAGACAAGGAGTCCAGGATAACCAGAAGGCACAGATGAATGGTAGCAGCTAGGAGTAGGACCAGTTCTTGGTTAATGGTGGTCAGAATAAGAGAGGCAAGTAAACAAGCATCATATTCATAGAGGAAGCATGGTAAAGACGGATCAGACTTCAAGCTGGATTCTATAGATATAAAGATGGAACTTCAGTAGTGTAAGTAGCTAAACTTAGAAGCACCACTCGCTTTTGGATAAGCAGTGGTGTCAGAGGGACTCGGAAGAAATCAGGAAGTCCAATTAACATGGCTCAGTCGATGAAGAGTTGATCCTGGAGGCAACTTTTGCCTTATGAAGATAGTTGATTCAAGGCTGAAGAAGGAAAGTATGAAGAAGCTCAGGATTGCTACTTCCAGGCTTGCAAGGCCAGAAGAGAAAAATCTTTATGGATGGAAAGAGAGAGTTGCACCTTGGGAATCCATGAGTTACTACAGGCCCTCACAAGGTGGTGATGTCATTTTCAGAGGAACTTGATGGTCAGTAGGTGTCGCTGCGGCACTTATGCAAGGGACTGTTTAGTTAAAGGGGATTACCCAGAGGACTTGTGAAGAGGAACTTCCTTTAGGACTGAGTCAAAGAGCCACTTAGGGTGGATGAAGTTTCAAGAGGCAGGCTCGAAGACAGCAGAGGAATTTAATGAGTATACAAGTGAATCCCCACAAATGGATGGTCAAGTGCAACTAATGGAGAATATCCTTGCAGAAGTGAGTCACTGGTTGAAGACACAGGAGTTGGCGAATACTCAGTGACTTCGTAGAGCTATACAGAAAGCTTTCTGGGGTGATGGGATGAAGATAACCACATGGGTTCTGAAGGGACCAAAGATAGTAGAGTAGAATCCCCATGTAGTCTCAAGGAAGACAAGGTCCTTCCAGGAGGGTGAATAGCATGGCAATTCAGGCATACTGGACCACTGGAAGGTGGTAGTTGCAGACCTTGGCTTGACAACGAGACAGTACCGAAGAGCAGATGATGGGGAATCAGGACCTTCCAAATCCTGATTCTAGTGGCTTGAAATACTGCATGCAGAACACTGGAGGAAACATGGCGGCGAGTTCTCTGGATGAAGGATAGCTCGCAATGGTGATCCTGGGTAGAATCCACTTGCATGGAGAGAGGCTGGATTAAATGGTGGATTCAAAGCAACTTGCTGTGTTGACACCATGAAGGTGAAGCACAGGAAGGAAACATCTGAGAAGAACTGGCATAGAATCCATGGCTAGAGTCTCCACTTACAGACGCGGAGAGAAACTTCAGACTGAAGATGGCCCCAGAGCGAGCACCAGGACGGGGCAAGCAAGGGCTGGATTGGAAGAGAAAAAATGAAGACAGGTCTTGGGTGCATGTGCCTCCTACAGGTTGTACGAACCCAAAAGACCTGGAGTGTGATGTGGAGTACTCTTTAAATGGAACATACTCCCAGATGCTCGAAGACTCTTGACATAGAAGGTACTGGATGCTGGATGTGGAACCTGGGTGCAGGTGCCTCCTGCAGGTCATACGGAACCCAGGGAGCTGGACCACATCATAGAGGGAAGAACAGAGATGGTCTCTGGAACAATGGCAGGCGCCTCCTGCAGGTCATGGGATCCAAACAGCTGTAGAGGGAGAAACAAGGAGTAAAAGAGAAAAAAATTTGGCTAAAGCAAGGTATTAAATGTCCAGGAAACTGGAAGCAAAGCTTCTGGACAAAAATCAAGTTATCAGAGAGTCCAGGAACTAAGGTAAAATTTATCTGGGCAAAGAACAAGTTGAAAAAATGTCCGGGAACTAAAGCAAAGATTTCCAGGCCAAAATGTCCAAAAACTGGAGCCCATCACAAGCACAGCTCACCTAGCTCATCACCTTTGGATCCTGCTGCAGAACATGCCCTCAGGCTCGGTTAGGAACTTGGAGGCGCATACCCATCTAAGGAAGATGTGAGCCCTTGGGCCACGGCACGGCTCAGGGAGGAGCCCCAAGACACACCGTGGGAGGTGAGCTGGTACAAGCACAGGTGGAACAGGAGCAGGGCTGGAGCAAAGACAAGGCAAGGATTATGGAATAGGAACTAGGCAGGCTCAGACCTCCACTGGACCTACACGAACCAATGAGATCCAGCAAGGCAATGCTGATCTCGAGAGCAACCATCTTGCCACTCGATAGCCCTTCCGGACCCATCGCTGGGGAACAACGAGTGCGTGAGGCCAGACGGAGGCTAAGGGCAGGAACATGAAGACTCAGACAAAGACTCAGGATACTCGGAGGATTCAGATGAAGACTTGGATACTCAGGAGACTCAGATGAAGTCTTGGATACTCAAACAAGGACTCAGGATTTTCAGAAGACTTGGAGGACTCAGACAAGGATTTAGGAAACTCAGAAGACTCGGAGGACTCAGACAAGGATTCAGGATACTCAGGAGACTCGGACAAAGATTCAAGATACTCAGAAGACTCGGACAAGGATTCAGGTTGCTCGGAAGTTTCAGGCAAGGATTCAAAAGTCAGGCAAAAGTACTGGGTGAGAACTGCATTGCAGTGCGCCCTACACAGCCACCCATGACTGGTCGCGGACCACGCTGAAGACGAAGCAGACTCCAGGCGAAGATGTGGAACTTGAGACTGGAACATGGTGAAGATTCATTAGAGGCCTGCACCGGGGCATGCCCTACACAGGTACCTGTGGCTGGTCTCGGACCATGCTGGAGCGGAGCAGGTTCTGGCAGAGTCTTAGGCATGGATGGAAGCAGGCACAAGGGAACTCCATAGACCGGGAACAAGATACTCAGGAACAAGGCTTTAAAAACAGAAGTCTCCTGGAGGCTTGCGCTGCAGGTGAGAAGAAGGCATTGTACTATGAGGCGCCCTACACAGCCATCCCATGGGCTGATGTCAGACCACGACATGGCACACCAAGAGAGGTTGACAGACAAGGGACCTGGGAACTGGATGAAGAGCTGAAGATGAGATGGACAAAGTCAAGACAGGAACATCGGACATCAGGAACATGGCACCTCAGGACACGGGACATCAGGACATCTGGACACGGAATATCTGGAACACCAGGAACAGAACATAGGTGACGAGGGAGCTCCGACGAGGGAAGAGACCAGGGACATCAAGGAGACGAAGTTCAGGAACATGAAGAACATATAATGAAGATCCTTCAAGGCACAGAAGACCACGGAAAACCTGGAACAGAAGGAAGATCACAGAAACTGTGCAAACCTGATCCAAAGGCACTGAAGAATGGCAGCAATGCCCTTTTATAGGGCTGAAGCAGGCGGAGGTTGATGACATCATTCCTGAGGGCTGTGGGGCTTTTCCCGCCACTGTCCCTTTAAAAGAAGAGAAGAGGTGTGGCCACACGCCTAGAGAGGGGCAGGATCACAGATAGCATCAGCAACATCCATGCCGTGAAGAAGAGCAGGCAGGAGTGGCACTAGACCGTGAAAGGAGGGCCCGACATTGGCGGCTTCCTGCTGTAAGAGGAAATCCCAGCTGGGGCTTCCTCGCCGCAGAGACAGTGTCAGCAGCGGTGGCTCCTGCCACAAAGATGAAGGAAGACATTGGGCAGGCTTGGCCTGCCGCAAAGGATGGCATCAGTGGCCTGGCTGGCCACATTCATCTAGAAGAGAGGTAGGGGACTGCCTCCGCGCCTGTCGCGGGTAGGCCCATAACAAGACTTTTAATTTAATTTTATCTTTCATCTCTAATATCATAAATACTTTTAGCCAAACCTCTGCAATACATTTTCTATTACTTTATAAACAATAAACATATTTGTTTATTTGATATTCGTACTGCAAACCACATCCATCCCATAAAAGTTATACTGGCTACCAATCTTCGACAGGGCTAAATTTAAAGCAGTGATACTCATCTTTAAGAATGTAAGAGGTAATGGACCAAATTACGTGAAAAAGAGTTCATCTTTCTACATGCATTCCAGGCGTTTAATAAGGTCATCTATCATTAGGGCCTTAACACTAGCGTTGAATAAAGAGAGAGCGAGAAAGAAAAAAATGTCACTCTACTGTTTATATCACTGTAAGAGGGGAGCACTTTTAACTCGAAGTGGGGTTTTTTTTTGGGGGGGGGAGTTTTTCATACACAGTAGGAGGTACGAACATCACTGAAGATATTCTGTTGTTTGAATCAATGAAAGGTACAAGACGAGTTTATTTGTACAATGTACTCTCTACTTAGCTTGTTGCACTGTCTACTAGGGGTGTGCATTTGTTTTGAACTTAAATGGAAAACGCAACTTTTTTTTTTTTTTAATTTAAAAAAGTGATGAGGCGTAAACGATCGGATTTCCAACTTATTCAACATAGCTATGTTGAATACGTTGGAAATCGCGATTGTTGATCTAAATAAAAATTTAAACCCCTCACCCTCCTTAATCCCCCCCCCCCCCAAGACTTACCAAAACTCCCCAAGCTGGCCAAAAGTTCCGTGAGAGTCCGGGAGCGGACGCGTGGGGAATCACGTGACGTCCGCATCACTCCGACGTGACGCCGACGTCACGTGGTCCATCGCGGTTCCGCTCCCGGACCCCTCGTTGGGCCCAAAAGGCACTTTTGGCCAGCTTGGGGGGGTCAGGAGGCCCCCCCAAGCTGGCCAAAAGTGCCTTTTGGGCACAACGAGGGGTCCGGGAGCGGACCCGCGGGGAATCACATGACGCCGCGTCACTCCGACGTGGCGCCGACGTCACGTGATTCCCCTCGGGTTCGCTCCCGGAACCCTCGTTGGGCCCAAAAGGAACTTTTGGCCAGCTTGGGGGGGGGGCCTCCTGACCCCCCCAAGCTGGCCAAAAGTGCCTTTTGGGCCCAACGAGGGTTCCGGGAGCGGACCCGCGGGGAATCACGTGACGCCGCGTCACTCCGATGTGACGCCGACCTCACGTGCTCCTTGCAAGGGAGTTCAGAAATGGCGTCCTGACCCCGCTGGACCACCAGGGAGTTTTGGTAAGTCTTGGGGGGGGGGGGGGGATTAAGGCGGGTGAGGGGTTTAAATTTTTATTTGCACATATGGACATAGACTCAACTTATGGAATTCTCCATATGTCCATATTGACCGCAAATGACCCCCCCTTTCGACTTATGGACTTATGAACTTAAACTTTTGGTCTGCACATCCCTACTGTCTACCTACCGTGTTTGAAGCTAAGTAGAGAGTGCATTGTACAAATCAACTCCTCTTGTACCTTTCACCAATTCAAACTGCTGAAATTCTTCCCTCAACCTATCCCGCCCACCCCTAAACCCCATTCCGAGTTAAACATGCCCCCCCTCTTACAGTGGTATAAATAATAGAGTGACATTCTTTTCTCTCTCTCTCTCTCTAACGGCAATACATGGTAATGCACTCAGCAGTGCATTGATCAGTGCATGAAGCGAAAAGTAGCACAGGTTGGCTAAATATACCGCACTTTGTGGAAATTACTGATGCAAGAGCAGGGAAATTAGCCTAACCACACCCCTTTTCTATAATGGGCACTATTTCCACTATATTTATAGCATTTTGAGAAATCTAGGCCTAAGAATCTCATTTGGAGCCTCCTTAATCACTCTGTCAACAAAAGAAATCAAAATAATAGATACATCTAACCTTCTCAGGAGCAGCACCTGCCCTCTAAAACTATGTCCCAGAAGAGCTCTAATAAACACAAGATTACACACACTTCAGGGGCACTCCATGAAGTTAGCAAATAGCACTTTTAAAACAAATTGGAGAAAATTATTTTTCAGTCAATGCACAATTAAGCTCTGGAATTTATTGCCAGATGATGTGGTTAAGGAAATTTGCATAGCTGGGTTTAAAAAAGTTTAGATAAGTTCCTGGAAAATTAGACCATAAAAATGCTTTTAGTCAAATAGACTTAGGGAATAGCCACCACTTATTACTGGCATTAGTAACATGGGAATTATTTACTATTTGGGTATTCGCCAGGAATTTGTATCCTGGATTGGCCACTGTTGGAAACAGGATGCTGGGTTTGATGGATCCTCTGTTTGATCCAGTATGGTAAATTCTTATGTTCTTAAGTAAAAATATATATATATTTTTTTTGGCCAAGCCTTTAGTGCTAAAACCATTGTTACTTTCACCTTGTAAAGCACTTAAAAGCTGGCCTTCTTCCATGCCTTAATGACTAACAAACCGTGCAATACAATTTCTGAACATCTTAGATTATTATAAACTGCCTGGCACTATTTATAAGTAGCTGAAACTTGTATCATGTTGATTTTTTCACTTCAAGTTTAATTTTTACTGTCCATCTTTTCAGACTGAACCTGTTAAGCTGCCAAACCTACCTTTCTAGTGACTGCTGTGATGCTTTCCAATGTTGTAGCTACGCCTACTACTCTACTGACTGCTCTGATGCTTTCTAATATGTTGTACTCCAGCTTGGATGATTTCCTTATTCAAAAAGGCAGATAATAAATCCAAATAAACAAAGACATAATAGCTTATTTCCATAAAAAAAATATTGTTCTATAGTAATTATTTTCTCTTCAATGTGCTGTGAATCAGAAAACAATCATGACAATCAAAGGAAGAATACTAATGGATAATACAGTACATGGAATGTAAACTAGCTCCAGGTGGGGATATTGTAAATGTCAACTTCTAATCATAACAGCAATCAATTTACAAAGGAATAATTTTGCAGAAAAAATTATGGAACACACTTTTTTTATTGACCAAAATATGTCAACGGAAGATAAGAAAATGTTTGCAATGTTGAGATTGTCTCTCCATGAAGCAATAATGCAGCATGACAAAATATATATATTAGAAATATGTCTGCATAAAGATGTTAAACAGACAGCAATGATGTGAAAGGACTATTAAATATAGAGAACAATTTTAGAAGCTATTTGACACAGAATGCAAGAAATTATTTTACAAATATGGCCTGTAATATAGTAAAGATATATATATATATATTAATAATATTTTGGTTAATGATAGATATAACAGTAGGGCAAAAAATGGCAGAGGGAATCAACAACAGTCTGAGCTACCATGTTGTATCAAAGAATTTCAGAAATGATCAGTTAAGCTATTTTTTGAGGCATTTGTATAACTATGAACCAGAGTCTTTTCCTTTCTAAACTCACTGAAATAACCCTGGTGTTAGCCAGAAAGGCAAGGTAACTAGGTCCCTTAAGGTTGATCTGTCCCTTTCAACAAATACAAATGTACAATTACAAACACTGCAACTATTCTTGATTCTACTATTAAGGCTAGTGAGTTCAAGCTACACGGCTCTGGTATTATCTGCATATTTTCTGCAATGCCAGGAGATAGCAAACTGAATTGATTATTATTTTTTTTTTTACTGATAATGTATAGTACTCAGATCTTACAGTAATGGCGAAACATACATTATAGATTCATACAAAAGCAAATGTATTGTATGTCTAACACAAAGTAACAGTTAAAGTGATATTGTCCATTTTCTGCCTAGGGAAACTCCTGTATATAAATCAAGCCTTAAGACATTTAAGTAATCTACATATTATTATTAAAGGGAACTATGTGCAAAAATGGGCAGCTGCCATCCTGACAAAATCTGCCTCCCCCTCCATGACGGAATGGCAGATGCTGCTAATAATAGGATGCCATGGGCAGGAGTGGACTTTCACTCTCCCATTTAGAACATAAGATATGCCATACTGGGTCAGACGAAGGGTCCATCAAGCCCAGTATCCTGTGTCCAACCAAGTCACAAGTACCTGGCAAGAACCTAAACATTAGGGGGTAGATTTTAATGGATGCACCGATTTTATAATATGCGCACCCCGGCACGCACATGTTATAAAATTGACAGGCCACATGCACATGTGCGCCGGATTTTGTAATCCACACGCAGCATGCGCAAGGGAGGGGCAGTTTTGCAAAATTTGCACAGCAATGCATCCTGACCTTCCCTAGTACCCTCCCAGTCCACTCCAATTAAGGACCGGGAGAGAACTTCTCTACCCCCCTACCATAACCTCCCTTTCCCTTCTCCTATCCTCCCCAACCCCTAAATCCAATTTTTTTAAAAATGTACCTTTGTTGAGCAACTTGAAATAAGTTGCGCGCACCAGCAATTGGTCGGCGGGCGAGGCCTGGCACAGCAAACATTTTGGTCACCATTCCATGTATTTTCTCCAGTGCAACTATATCTTTTTTGAGATACAGTGACCAGAATTGTACACAGTATTCAAGATGCGGTCTCACCATGGAGCGATACGGAGGCATTATGACATTTTCCGTTTTATTAACCATTCCCTTCTTAATAATTCCTAACATTCTGTTTGCTTTTTGACCACCACAGCACACTGAGCTAACGATTTCAATGTGTTATCCACTACGATGCCTAGATCTCTTTCCTGGGTGGTAACTCCTAATGTGTAACCACGGCAAGGGTTAATTTTCCCTATATGCATCACCTTGCCCACATTAAATTTCATCAGCCATTTGGGTGCCCATTCTTCCAGACTCATAAGGTCCTCCTACAATTTATCACAATCCACTTGAGATTTAACTACTCTGCATAATTGTGTGTTATCCGCAAATTTAAGCACTTCACTGCACTGGTAGGGAGTGATGGACAAGGATGGTGAGCTGGGTCAATGGTGCCAGCGGGAAAGGAGAGGTTCAAGCGAGCAGGTCTTCAGGGCAGCAGGCCCTCTCACTTCATGCTGGCCCTCCCAGATGGTGGCTGCCATGTGACGAGCTCTCTGCATGCAGGACTAACCTAGCTGTGCATGTGGTTACATACCAGTGTCAGCGCTGGCCCTCAGCACTTGGGATTGGCTGGTGGCTGATATCAGGGGAGTTTAGACGCTGGTTGTTCTGGTGATATTCCTCTTTGAAATCATCACCACTGGCCAGCTGCATGTGTCCCAAGCTCACTCAACCCCTTGCATGACCCTTTTGTCCTGCGAGGTTCTCAAGGCCATTCTGTCTCTTTAGTGTCCCCCCTCCCCGAAAAGAAATATATAGAGATATAGATATTGATATATTTATATATGCTATGACATGTGCATTTGGCGCAAGAGGAGCAGCCTCATAGGGATATTTAAAAAAAAAAAAAAAGAACCAAAGTCCTGGGGACTTGCAGTACAGTAGTGTCTGGCTCAAGGACAAACAGCATTACCTTAATTCTTTTCTGTGAGCGACTATCCCTAGAGGCCTGCTGTAATTCTGGTGAGTACCTCTCTGACCCTCCTCTCTCCTCTCTTCTTATAATGTCCCATCAGTCAGTGACCACAGTAAGGGCTTGTTGTGTCCCAGTGCCAAGCTTGGCTACTCCGTTAGAGGGTATATCCCTCAAGAGGGATGGGGTTGGAAGTGGGACAGAAGTACCCCCCCATCCATACCCCCATGTGAATGCTATGGAGTGTAGGAGGCTAGATGCTCACAGCATTGAGATAGGGCAGGGGTTTGTTTCCCAGATCCTGTGAGGGAGAGAGCATTGGAAGGTAGAGAAGTTTCATTTAGCGCCACTGCTTCCCTCACAGGCCTCTTCCTCAGTGATTCAAGGCAGCTGAAAAAAGGGGTTATTCTCACAAAGGATCAGCATTGTCTGTCTCACCTCTGGCCCACAGCCTGCAGAATTGTCTGTGGTTGCAGATCCTCACTCGGGGGAACTGGCTCAGGGTGGGTGTGTCAGGGTCTGATTCAGACAACAAACTCCAAAGGTTGCTTCACCACAGATTTTAATTAGAACTGAAGTTACAATCATAACATGGTTTTCTTACTTATAATATGCAGGAGGGAACAAATTAAACAGCTAAGCAGGCTTCCTTTACTGGGCAAGTGAAAGGTGAAATCCCAGCAGCTTAATAAACTCCAACATAACCTATGTTAAGACCCAGCCCTACAGATTAGGAAGAACGCTGTGCCTGTAGAAAACTCTCTGCTGGCTAGTGGCTAACACTTAAAACAGGTGTGTTAGAAGGAAGAGTTTGTTTCTGAGCTAATAAGCCTCCAGTTGGGTGTGCCCAGCCCTTCTACATCTGAAAAATAACAGTACTACTGCTTCCCATCTTTCTAATATCAGCATAGCCTAACCAGGAGAGCTCCAGTCTCCTGCACCCAGGGATACCCAGGGATAGCAGTTTAAAATCCCCAGTGCCTTAAATGGTGGCCCCTGTTCCTTTTTGGGATATCCGTCAGCAAATTATCAGCTACTGCTCTCAGCCCCGGACAGGGACACCCTCAATCCCCAGTTGCTGCTGGAGTGGAGGCTCCTGGCAAAGCCAGAATTGATGTTCTCCGCTGAGTCAGCTATGGGGTTTCTCTGGTGGATACAGTAGGAACTTAAGCCCCATGCTTCTTCTTCCCCAGATGCACAGGGGCAGCAGCTCCAGTTTATCAGTCAAGCATCTCTGCAGTAATTCTAGGCACCAGGAGGATTGCAAGAATGCCTGCTGCAGGCAGTCATGTGAGTGGTGTGAGTATGAAGTTAGAGGGTATTACACCCGTTCATGCCCCCCTTGTTCTCTAGGCATTGTTTTTGAAAGTGAGTACTGATGGGGTGCTCCTAGGCATTATGACTCCCATCCTGTGCTGGTACAGTGACTGCCACTATACTGTCATGGCAGATTCCATTGTGAGCACCTGAGTTCCAATGGGAGGTGGTCTTGCGCCCCGGAACATAAGGAGGTGCCCCAGATACCTGTTCCCTCTGCCTTCTTCTGTTAGAGGTCAGCTTAAAGAACAAGGACCTGCCGCATCACTTCAGAGTCCATAAACGTCCCTGCCATTGTCCAGCCCTTGTGGGAACATTCCCATTCCAGTCAGCTGAGCAGCTGCACATATACAGTCCTTGGAGATATTGCCTACCACCATGACAGCCCCTGAAGGGGGTCCTAGGCCAGCATCCAGATGCACTACTATTCACCACATTTGTCGCCATGGGTCAAGAACAAACACACATGGTCAAGAGATTGTTAAGGTGCTTTGAAAAGATTTTCCTATGAAGCTGTTATTACTGCACTGTGAATTTACACTGATTAGACTTGTAGAATTATTCAAGGTTGCTGACATGACAAAATAATCTGAAATGCTAGAAAGTAGGCCAAAAGTAAAAAAGTATGTCGAGTTCAGCCTTAAGTTTCATTCTTGCCCTCTAGGCTCAATTTACAAGAAATTGCATGACTTACAAGAATCCCAGCTTCATTAGCATATATGAATTAAAATTATAATATGTTGTATTAATGTTATTCAATTTGAAAAATGTTATGAAAGCAAATAAACTAGCTCATTTGTGTAAATTGGATTTAATCTATTGTGTACACAGTACTCTCTGAGACTGCTTCTGAATTGCCTTGCTGATAATCTCGCAATCTCCTGGAATATTCCTTACTTTATCTAAATAAAGATATTTCTTCAAACTGCTGATATTTATTTTATTTAAACATTAACAGCATCCCAAGGTAACGAAGTCCCTTGCGTGTGGGATAGGTGTAAGCAGTGTGCAAGGAGGCATTATTCCAGCTCAAGCCATAATGGTTCTAGCTGCAACTCCTCTAGCTTGTGTGATTCCAAAGGCTCCTCGGTCGAGGGCAATGAAGCTCTCATGAGACTTTCCCTATCAGCCTACCCACATCTAAGGGACACTTATCCCAGTGTTCTTGTGTTGACGAATTGGTAGTGGTACTATAATGATACCATCAAACCTGCTGTGAAGGTGCCAGAAGTAGGGCAAACAAGTAGGGAAAGACAAAGGGAAAAGGAGTCTATCAGGCCAGCTCAGCGCAAAGTGGACCATTGGGTATCGGTCTTTGCTGGCCTATCTACTGTGGTCTGCAGAATTGACATTTTGCAGACATTTGCCCTGTGGTTTTATTTGGATGCCATTATGGGAGTGTACAAACAGTACAAATGTAAACCTCTGAGAGTGACATTCTTCCTGCTAGAGATTATCATGACTGATGGTATGGCAAGGAATGTTAATGAGATGCTAATGATATTTACCCAGTTACAAGCAGAAATATCTCTTTGCTATTGGTTTTTTTTTTGTAATGAAGTGTCAAACCCATCCAATAATAACTCTTCCAGGTGTAGGGAGGGAGAGCAGGGTTCAAAAAAAGGAAAAAGCAATAGAAGATAACAAAATGGGAAACTTGTATCCTTTTTCATTCTTTAAGCATCAATTAATTTATCAATTCATTAAAGCCAATAACCACAAAACTAATGTATCTTAAAATTCTAATCATAGCAAGTTCTAATATTATTTTCTCTTTTATTTTTCTTTTAGAACCAGTTCTTTCCTACTTATGCTGATGATTACAGAATTATACTAGATAAGTATTTTTCTCTCTGTTACTTTAATATTATATTAGCATAAATATGTATTCTCCAATGTTCTCCTATAACTCTATTATAAAAACAGTGATTCTTTGTGTAAAATTTTCTTTTTTAAGCTTCTGTGTTTCCTTTGATTCTTTTCTTTAATTTTCTCTGTCTCTCTGCTTATATGTACTTTATAGGGATGTGCAGAGCAAACGTTTAAGTTCATATGTCCATATGTCCAAAGGGGGTCCCATTTGCGGTCAATATGGACATAAACAGAATTCATTGAGTTGAGTATATGTCCATATGTGCAAATAAAAATTTAAACCCCTCACCCTCCTTAATCCCCCCCTCCTCAAGACTTACCACAACTCCCTGGTGGTCCAGCGGGGTCAGGACGCCATTTCTGACCAACTTTGCAAGGAGCACGTGACGTCAGCGTCACGTTGGAGTGACGCGGCGTCACGTGATTCCCCGCGGGTTCACGCCGGAACGCTTGTTCGGCCCAAAAGGAACTTTTGGCCAGCTTGGGGGGCCTCCTGACACCCCCAAGCTGGCCAAAAGTTCCTTTTGGGCCGAACGAGGGTGCCGGAGGGAACTCGCGGGGAATCACGTGATGCCGCGTCACTGCGACGTGGCGCCGACGTCACGTGATTCCCCGTGGGGTCGCTTCCGGGATCCTCGTTCGGCCCAAAAGGAACTTTTGGCCAGCTTGGGGGGGCCTCCTGACACCCCCAAGCTGGCCAAAAGTTCCTTTTGGGCCGAACGAGGATCCCGGAAGCGACCCCGCGGGGAATCACGTGACGTCGGCGTGACGCGGCGTCACGTGATTCCCCGCGAGTTCCCTCCGGCACCCTCATTCGGCCCAAAAGGAACTTTTGGCCAGCTTGGGGGGGGCCCTCCTGACCCCCCCAAGCTGGCCAAAAGTTCCTTTTGGGCCGAACGAGCATTCCGGCGCGAACCCGCGGGGAATCACGTGACGCCGCGTCACTCCGACTTGGCACCGACGTCACGTGATTCCCCGTGGGGTCGCTTCCGGGATCCTCGTTCGGCCCAAAAGGAACTTTTGGCCAGCTTGGGGGGGCCTCCTGACACCCCCAAGCTGGCCAAAAGTTCCTTTTGGGCCGAACGAGGATCCCGGAAGCGACCCCGCGGGGAATCACGTGACGTCGGCATGACGCGGCGTCACGTGATTCCCCGCGAGTTCCCTCCGGCACCCTCGTTCGGCCCAAAAGGAACTTTTGGCCAGCTTGGGGGGGCCTCCTGACACCCCCAAGCTGGCCAAAAGTTCCTTTTAGGCCGAACGAGGATCCCGGAAGCGACCCCGCGGGGAATCACGTGACGTCGGCGTGACGCGGCGTCACGTGATTCCCCGCGAGTTCCCTCCGGCACCCTCGTTCGGCCCAAAGGAACTTTTGGCCAGCTTGGGGGGGGCCTCCTGACCCCCCCAAGCTGGCCAAAAGTTCCTTTTGGGCCGAACGAGCATTCCGGCGCGAACCCGCGGGGAATCACGTGACGCCGCGTCACTCCGACTTGGCACCGACGTCACGTGCTCCTCGGAAAGGCTTTCAGAAATGGCGTCCTCACTCCTCGCTGGATCACCAGGGAGTTGTGGTAAGTCTTTGGGGGGGGATTAAGGAAGGTGAGGGGTTTAAATTTTTATTTTGGATCAACAATCGCGATTTCCAACTTATTCAACATAGCTATGTTAAATAAGTTGGAAAACCGATCGTTTATGTCTTATCACTTTTTTAAGTTAAATAAAAAATAAGTAGCGTTTTACATTTATGTTCAATACGAATGCACACCCCTAGTACTTTATCTCTTCATTTATATTGTATAAGTGTTTGTTGGTATGCATACTTTAAGGTGAATTTTAAAAGGCAGCACATGCCAAAACCATTTGATACATCAATATATCAAGTCAACACCAAGTAGATTTTAAAGAGCGCCTGTGTATACGCATATCTCCCGTTACGCACACAAAAGAAGTTTTGAAAAAATGGCATGGTCTGGGTGTGGCATGGGCATTCCTGGATTTCAAATTCAAATTTACACATAAATACTTACATGCATAGGTGTATGCCTGGGTCCCCTGCTGCATAACTTTACTGCTGCTATGGAGGATACGTAAGTAATAGGGATGTGAATCGTTTTTGAACGATTAAAATTATCGTCAGATAATTTTAAAATCATCCAAAATCGTTAGAGTGCACGATACAATACAAATGCCCCCGATTTATCATCAGGGGCATTTGTACTGAATCATTAAATAGGGCGCGGGAAAACCGGCACACCAAAAAAACCCTAACACCCACCCCGAACCTTTAAAACAAATCCCCCACCCTCCCGAACCCCTCCCCCCAAATGTTTTACCTGGGGTCCAGTGGGAGGGTCCCGGCGCGATCTCCCTCTCTCTGGCCACAGCTGTGTTAAGAGAAATGGCGCCGGTGGCCCTTTGCCCTTATCATGTGACAGGGCAAAGGTAGCGCCGGCACCATTTTGGTTCCTGGCTCCCGACGTCACGCGTGCAGGAGATCGCCCCTGGACCCCCGCTGGACCTCCAGGGACTTTTGGCCAGCTTGGGGGGGCCTCCTGACCCCCACAAGACTTGCCAAAAGTCCAGCGGGGGTCCGGGAGCGACCTCCTGCACGCGGGCCGTATTGCCAATCTTCAAAATGGCGCCGGCGCTACCTTTGCCCTCACTATGTCATACAGGTGACGGTCTCCCGTATGACTTAGTGTAGTGTTGTGCCAGTCCGGGGACACTGGAGGGAGATGGCAAGAAGACGCTGCGGCAGCTAACCGTCCATCAGACCCAGAGGGAGTCGCCACAGAGGTAAAGAGGGTGGAGTGAGGGCATCGAGCAGCGATGGATGCAACACAACTATCTAATTAACCTCCTCCCAAATAAGGTTACCCCCTAGGGGCAGTATCTATCCTCTCTTAGTCTCAGGAACCATAGTCATAACTAAATACCTTTGGGTAAACCTAGAACAGGACTTTATCCAAGCTTCCTCATCTCCTACAAGGGCAGGATTCTTCTTTGTGGACAAGAAAGATGGCTCTCTCAGACCATGCATTGATTACAGGGACTCAATGCCATTACTCAAAAGAATCAATACCCACTGTCCCTCATTACAGAGCTATTTGATTGCTTGCAAAGGGTGCAAATCTTCACAAATCTAGACCTCAGAGTGGCTGACAATCTTATATGCATTCAAGGGAACGATGAATGGAAGATGACCTTCAGTACCTGGAATGGCCATTAATGATATCTAGTCTTGCCATTTGGCTATTACAATACCCCACCTCTTCCAACACATGGCCAATGAGATCTTCCAGGACCTGCTGTATTCCCATGTTGTAATATATCTACATGACAACCTCATCTTTTCATGATCCCTGGCACAGCACTTTGAGCATATAAGACAAGTGTTACAGAGAATCTGAAAACACCACTTATATCCAAAGCTTGAAAAGTATACATTTAGGCAAAAAGAACTACCATTCCTGGACTAAATTGTCTCCCAGCACAGTCTTTGCACGGACACAATGAAGGTAAAGGCCATTCAAGACTGACCCCAACCCATCGAGTTTAAGGTTTTACAACACTTTGTTGGATTTGCTAATTATTACCATCAGTTAATGCACAGATACTTTTCTGGAAGCTCCCTTCACTCCTCTTACTAATAAGGATGCTGATATCTGACAGTGGTCTATAGAGGTAGTCCAATGCGGCCGGCTGCAGCCTTTTGTGCAAATATCGCCACCGTGAAAGGTGGTGCTATTCGCCGCGTTACTGCCAGCAATAATGTTCCTCACATTATCGCCGGCAGCGGTACCGTGGCCGACTCCTCCCCCTCCCCGCCCCTACTCCCCCTCCATGACTCCTCCCCCTAATTTGCATAATACTGCATGCAAAAAGGCCCTTTTCGCATGCGATAAGGCCCTAACGCAGGCGATAAAGCTTTAGTAAATAACCCCTTTAGTGTGCACTAAATCAAAATAGAGCACTTTAAATGGAACTTAGAATGCACCAAAACAAAACAAAAAAATGAATGACATGAATACAAAAAAAAATGAAAAAAAGTAAATTTTTTTGACTGCTCACCTCAAATTAATGTTAATAAGGCTACAAAATTGGTTGTGAAAGATGATTATATATTTATTTAAATTACCATACAAAATTAGGATAAAGACCTGGTTAGCCATTATCTTGCAAGTACTAGTCTGTGTTAACTTGCAAACTTTCTTGTAGGGTGATTACCACAGGATATTTGACACCAGAGCGGAAAGGATGGTGTTAGGGTCTCTTTGTGCCTGTACACTGCTTTATTAAAATAATAAGAAAATGACATTACTGTGTTCCAAAGACATGATACAGAAAGTACAGAGATAGAATTCTGCCTCTTATGTCTTTCCAGCTATCTTTTCAAATATAACACAGCTTATTGCATTGTTTCTAAGGGATGTATGTACTAAGCAGCATTGAAATTGTCCATTAACATGGATTAACAAACTATTCTTAAAGCAGACATTCTTAGGTAGTGATATGCATTTGTTTGAAGCAAATGTATTAAACAATAACCATGACAACTAAAACCATTTTTTGTTAGGATGGTTGTCTTCAAAATGAATGGAAGGAAATGCCTCACCAAATGAATCTCCGAAAATGACTGAAACATTTTATTTCATTTATGTTCTGATTCATCATAGTCTTTGAGACAAAGAAAATTGCACTTTTTTTCTCTGCAAGCTAGCTAGAGCAGAGCTGGGGTAGGAAGGTACAAGGAAGGAAGAGTGCCAATTAAGGAAAAGTGCATTTTCAACCAGCCTATCCCAGCATAAATTTATTTATTTATTTATTTATTAAGCCAGAAAATGAAAGCAAAATGTAACTTTGAGGAGGCACCATTTTGTGCAAAGTCATTTTCTTGTTGGACTTTAGACAGAGGGGCTCTGATTCTGAATCTGTTTTTCAGAGTGGAAGAACAACTTTAGAGAAACAAACACCGAAAAAGGTGGGCTGTTGCCTCTTGTTATCAATTTTTTACTGTGCCAGAAGAGATATAATACTCTTCCTGTTGACTGTGATGTTGACTGTGATGTAGGAGTTCATAGGCCCTTAAAGAAGTCATTTTTGATCATAGGCAGTCTTTAACAATTATAACATGGTAACATAACATTTGTGCTGCAACCATGTATTTATTTTCCTAGACAGTCGAATACTATAAACCAGCTAAAAATATAGAAAGAACTGTACCACAGGGTCATAGAAACATATCTAAAATAAGGACAAGGCCAGGTGACATTCCATCTAAACTCATAAAAATATTCGTAGAACAGACATAAGCCCGATAATGCCTTAAAATTCAAAGAAAACAATTACGTATGAGATGAGAATTAAATTACTATCTGGTCATTCAGATTATTTGTTTATAATAGAAATTCAATCACATACATTTTGACAATTATATTACCTGGTTAAAGGGTTGGAAATTTACAACTGTAAATTCTAAATAATGCTTTGTTATCAGTAAAATCATTCATGGGGGAGTTTTGATGCTTTGCATGGCACTCTGCCTCTCCATAAGGTACCTTACTATTTAATGATTTAATGTTTAAGATTTATATTATAGTATTTAATAAAAAGCTTTTCTCTATAGCG
Source organism: Rhinatrema bivittatum (assembly GCF_901001135.1). Taxonomy (NCBI): domain Eukaryota; kingdom Metazoa; phylum Chordata; class Amphibia; order Gymnophiona; family Rhinatrematidae; genus Rhinatrema; species Rhinatrema bivittatum. The sequence goes on along the minus strand of NC_042615.1, from coordinate 105,940,592 downwards.
GTTGGCTCTGTCTATTTTCAGAGATGTCACTACAACCCTCTCATGATTTTTATGTATATTGTTCTGATTTTTATATATAATGTTGTTCAAATGTAAACTGGAGTGAAGGCCAACACTAATACTTCAGTATATAAAAACAAACAAATATAAATAAATAAATAAATAAATAAATAAATAAACTGTTACAGTGTAATTGAAGTATTAAACAAGGGTAAGAGTCTGCCTCTGTCTGACTGCACTGTTCAACACAGAGAGATCTGGTTTTTACTGCAGTAACATACAGCTTCAGTGATAGTAACTGGCAGCCAAGACAGCAGCCTTTCATTTCGTCTCTGACTTTCTGTTTGTAGGGAACCCTTGCTTTCTCTAACTAAAAGGAGCATACTGACTTGCTGGGGAGGTTCTGTGCCTAAATAAGTTAGAGAGGTTTATGTTTGTTCCTCCTAAGTGGGAGCATGCAAATTGTGTGTGCTAGCTGTTTATTTATTTATTTAACATTTTTTATATTCCGTCGCTCAGAGTCCATCAAAACGGTTCACAACAAATCAAAACAGTTAAAATTAGAATACATTGTAAAATTTAAGACTAACATAACTCGTAAAACTTAAAACTAGTATGCATTGTAAAACTTAAGACTAGCATACATTACCAAATCTAAAATAAATCCCTTAACATAAAATTTCTAAAACCTTACATATAAAAGTTCCTAACATATAGCTCCATTTATGTCCTACCGACCCCAAAGTCTCCTCCAGCGTAAAAGCATATCTAAAAATTAATACAAGCATCTGAAGATAAAATTAGCTAGATACCCCATCAAAAATTATAAAATGTTAAATACTCAAAAAACCTTCCATTTCAAATTTTAAGCTCAACTAATTACAGAACCGGGAGATATGTGTTAGCTAGCCCGGGTAGGCTGTCTTAAAAAAAACAAGTTTTTAGCTCCCGTTTAAATTTTTTAAAATTTGATTCTAGCCTTAGTGGAGCTGGAAGTGAGTTCCATATTCCAGGACCTGCCAAAGATAATGCTCTTTCCTTCACATGATTAAGATGCGCTGACTGAACAGCTGGCAAAGTCAGCAAACCCTTATTTGCTGATCGCAAATTTCTCTGTGGGGCATGTAATTTAATGGCTGCATTCAGCCAATCTACCTGGTCAGTGGAAACACTGAGAGGAGAGGATCACCTTGCTGGTGGCTGAAAGGAATCAGTAAGTTTTTGCTTGGGACATTGACATTGACTTTTTTAAAAGTATTGGGGCAAAGTTAACTATTTGGGAATATTATTTAGTGTGTTTGTGTGTTTGTGCCTTTAATAGTCAGGCAGTGAATAAACAAGTTAGACTGTTTGCATTTTTAAATAGTCAGTCAATAAGGTAGCAGTAGGTAGGCAGTGAATACACAAGTTAGACTGTTTGTATTTTTAGTCAGTCAATAAGGTAGCAGTAGGTTGGCAGTGAATAAACAAGTTAGACTGTTTGTATTTAGTCAGTCAATAAGGTAGCAGTAGGTAGTGTGTTTATTTTTTAAAAGTCTGCCTGACTATTAAAGTGTCCTCCAGACTTTTAAAGAGCTAAGTGTTTTATTTAATAATAACTGAGTGCATTGTATTGAAAAACAAACAAAAAAAACCCACAAAAAAAAACAAAAAAACCCACAAAAAAGTAGCTAGAAATAAGCTAGGAGCAGTATATACCAAAGTAAAAAAGTTGAATAGTTCAGCTCAGTTACTCACCTTGGAAAGGTGTTGAGGTAGTGTGATTAGGTTTGAATAGGGAACAAGATTTGTTAATCAAGGGAGCTGTGAGTCACTCAGGCTGACTGACTAAAGTTAGACTGTTTGTAATTCCCAACCCTCCCACCCCTGGCCCACCCACCCCAAGCTCATCCCTTAATTTATAGGCAGGTGCCACTTGCACAAAAAAAAAAAAAACATCAACAAAAACTTTATTGAGAATTCGATCAGACCCCAGTAGGCCACTACCAGACATATAGTGAATTCACTAATACATTTAAAGGAACTTAGACACATTCCTACTCCCATAGCAACCTAAAACTTAACTAGGAACTGATCAAAATTGAGATGAAGGCAGCAGTCCAGCAGCAAGAGGGGGGCTTCCCAGTCTTTTGCATCGAGTGTCACATGTATGATTTTTTACCCACCGGTGAGAAGTTGTACATGTGCATGCGATGCAAAGAGCTCCTGGCTCTCAGAGAACGAGTCCGATCTCTGGAGGCTAGAGTGGCAGACCTGGAGGAGCTGAGGGAGACAGAGAGGTATATAGATGAGACCTTCAGGGACATAGTAGTCCAGTCCCAACTTCAGACTGGCAGCCCTGGTGCTGCCTTGGAGGAAGAAGGTCTCATAATGGGAGAGCACCAACCAGGTGTAGCAGGAAAGGATCCTGTAGCAAGGACCTGCTCTCTAGGTGATGCATTGTCCTTTCGCACTGAGGATATCTCCCCAAGGCCTACTGCCCAGGAGGGAAGGGATAGGTCGGCCGTCATAGTTGGTGATTCGATTATTAGGAATGTAGATAGCTGGGTGGCGGGTGGGCGTGAGGATCGCCTGGTAACATGCCTACCTGGTGCAAAGGTGGCGGACCTCACGCGTCACCTAGATAGGATTTTAGACAGTGCTGGGGAGGAGCCGGCTGTCGTGGTACACGTGGGCACCAACGACATAGGAAAATGTGGGAGGGAGGTTCTGGAAGCCAAATTTAGGCTCTTAGGTAGAAAGATTAAATCCAGAACCTCCAGGGTAGCATTCTCTGAAATGCTCCCTGTTCCACGCGCAGGTCACCAGAGGCAGGCAGAGCTCCGGAGTCTCAATGCGTGGATGAGACGATGGTGCAAGGAAGAGGGATTCAGTTTTGTTAGGAACTGGGGAACCTTTTGTGGAAGGGGGAGTCTCTTCCGAAGGGATGGGCTCCACCTTAACCAGGGTGGAACCAGACTGCTGGCGCTAAACTTTAAAAAGGAGATAGAGCAGCTTTTAAACTAGAACAAAGGGGAAAGCCGACAGTCGCTCAGCAGCGCATGGTTCGGAGAGATGTATCTTTAAAGGATACTAATGATGCATTAGAATTAGGGCATCCTGACAGTGAGGTTCCAATAATTAGAAAAGTAGTCCAAGTGCCTGTAACTAAAAACTCACCTGAGCTAAAAAATTCTAACTTATCCCTATCAATTAAAAAGCAGAATAAAAATACAAACAAAAAACAAACTTTGAAATGTTTGTATGCTAATGCCAGAAGTCTAAGAAGTAAGATGGGAGAATTAGAATGTATAGCAGTAAATGATGACATAGACTTAATTGGCATCTCAGAGACATGGTGGAAAGAGGATAACCAATGGGACAGTGCTATACCGGGGTACAAATTATATCGAAATGACAGAGAGGAGCAGTCGGGAGGAGGTGTGGCGCTTTATGTCCGGGATGGCATAGAGTCCAACAGGATAAACATCCTGCATGAGACTAAATACAAAATTGAATCTTTATGGGTAGAAATCCCTTGTGTATCAGGGAAGACTACAGTGATAGGGGTATACTACCGTCCACCTGGTCAAGATGGTGAGATGGACAGTGAAATGCTAAGATAAATTAGGGAAGCTAACCAAATTGGTAGTGCAGTAATAATGGGAGACTTCAATTACCCCAATATAGACTGGGTAAATGTATCATCGGGTCACGCTAGAGAGATAACGTTCCTGGATGGAATAAATGATAGCTTTGTGGAACAATTGGTTCAGGAACCGACGAGAGAGGGAGCAATTTTAGATCTAATTCTCAGTGGAGCACAGGACTTGGTGAGAGAGGTAACGGTGGTGGGGCCGCTTGGCAATAGTGATCATAATATGATCAAATTTGATTTAATGACTGGAAAAGGAACAGTGTGCAAAACCAAGGCTCTCGTGCTAAACTTTCAAAAGGGAAACTTTGATAAAATGAGAAAAATTGTTAGAAAAAAACTGAAAGGAGCAGCTACAAAGGTGGAAAATGTCCAAGAGGCGTGGTCATTGTTAAAAAATACCATTCTAGAAGCACAGTCCAGATGTATTCCACACATTAAGAAAGGTGGAAAGAAGGCAAAACGATTACCGGCATGGTTAAAAGGGGAGGTGAAAGAAGCTATTTTAGCCAAAAGATCTTCATTCAAAAATTGGAAGAAGCATCCAACAGAAGAAAATAGGATAAAGCATAAACATTGGCAAGTTAAATGTAAGACATTGATAAGACAGGCTAAGAGAGAATTTGAAAAGAAGTTGGCTGTAGAGGCAAAAACTCACAGTAAAAACTTTTTTAAATATATCCGAAGCAGAAAGCCTGTGAGGGAGTCAGTTGGACCGTTAGATGATTGAGGGGTTAAAGGGGCACTTAGAGAAGATAAGGCCATCGCGGAAAGATTAAATGATTTCTTTGCTTCGGTGTTTACTGAAGAGGATGTTGGGGAGGTACCCGTAATGGAGAAGGTTTTCATGGGTAATGATTCAGATGGACTGAATCAAATCACGGTGAACCTAGAAGATGTGGTAGGCATGATTGACAAACTGAAGAGTAGTAAATCACCTGGACCGGATGGTATACACCCCAGAGTTCTGAAGGAACTAAAAAATGAAATTTCAGACCTATTAGTAAAAATTTATAACTTATCATTAAAATCATCCATTGTACCTGAAGACTGGAGGATAGCAAATGTAACCCCAATATTTGAAAGGGCTCCAGGAGCGATCCGGGAAACTACAGACCGGTTAGCCTGACTTCAGTGCCAGGAAAAATAGTGGAAAGTGTTCTAAACATCAAAATCACAGAACATATAGAAAGACATGGTTTAATGGAACAAAGTCAGCAATGCTTTACCCAGGGCAAGTCTTGCCTCACAAATCTGCTTCACTTTTTTGAAGGAGTTAATAAACATGTGGATAAAGGTGAACCGGTAGATATAGTATACTTGGATTTTCAGAAGGCGTTTGACAAAGTTCCTCATGAGAGGCATCTAGGAAAAGTAAAAAGTCATGGGATAGGTGGCAATGTCCTTTCGTGGATTGCAAACTGGCTAAAAGACAGGAAACAGAGAGTAGGATTAAATGGGCAATTTTCTCAGTGGAAGGGAGTGGACAGTGGAGTGCCTCAGGGATCTGTATTGGGACCCTTACTGTTCAATATATTTATAAATGATCTGGAAAGAAATACGACGAGTGAGATAATCAAATTTGCAGATGACACAAAATTGTTCAGAGTAGTTAAATCACAAGCAGATTGTGATAAATTGCAGGAAGACCTTGTGAGACTGGAAAATTGGGCATCCAAATGGCAGATTAAATTTAATGTGGATAAGTGCAAGGTGATGCATATAGGGAAAAATAACCCATGCTATAATTACACGATGTTTGGTTCCATATTAGGTGCTACAACCCAAGAAAGAGATCTAGTTGTCCTAGTGGATTCCACATTGAAATCGTCGGTTCAGTGTGCTGCGGCAGTCAAAAAAGCAAACAGAATGTTGGGAATTATTAGAAAAGGAATGATGAATAAAACGGAAAATGTCATAATGCCTCTGTATCGCTCCATGGTGAGACCGCACCTTGAATACTGTGTACAATTCTGGTCGCCGCATCTCAAAAAAGATATAATTGTGATGGAGAAGGTACAGAGAAGGGCTACCAAAATGATAAGGGGAATGGAACAACTCCCCTATGAGGAAAGACTAAAGAGGTTAGGACTTTTCAGCTTGGAGAAGAGACGACTGAGGGGGGATATGATAGATGTGTTTAAAATCATGAGAGGTCTAGAACGGGTAGATGTGAATTGGTTATTTACTCTTTCGGATAGTAGAAAGACTAGGGGACACTCCATGAAGTTAGCATGGGGCACATTTAAAACTAATCGGAGAAAGTTCTTTTTTACTCAACGCACAATTAAACTCTGGAATTTGTTGCCAGAGAATGTGGTTCGTGCAGTTAGTATAGCTGTGTTTAAAAAAGGATTGGATAAGTTCTTGGAGGAGAAGTCCATTACCTGCTATTAAGTTCACTTAGAGAATAGCCACTGCCATTAGCAATGGTTACATGGAATAGACTTAGTTTTTGGGTACTTGCCAGGTTATTATGGCCTGGATTGGCCACTGTTGGAAACAGGATGCTGGGCTTGATGGACCCTTGGTCTGACCCAGTATGGCATTTTCTTATGTTCTTATGTTCTTATTAATTTATGCAGGTTACACATAGCTTTGAATTTGATTCGAAAATCGATCGGCAGCCAGTGTAATTTAATTAGAGTGGGCATTATATGTTCATTTTTCTTTACCCCTGTTAACATTCTGGCTGCCGTATTCTGCAATACCTGCAACGGACGGATTGTAGAGGCCGGTAGTCCCAACAAGAGGGAGTTGCAGTAATCAAGACTCCCAAATACAAGTGCTTGCAACACTGTGCGAAAGTCATTTATTTCTAATAAAGGTTTGAACCTTCTTAGCATTAGCAGTTTCGCATAGCCCTCTCTCACCTTTACTGAAATGTGTTTTTTAAATGTAAATTCTGGATCAATTATAAAACCTAAGTCCCTAATTGATTCTGCAAATTTTAAAGTAATGTTGTCGTGAAGCTGTATCTGGTTTATATCTCTAGAGGAAATCTTTCTCTCAAGTATAATAATCTCAGTTTTTTCAACATTCATTACCAGTCTCAGCTAGTCAAGCACCTGTTTGATAGCCTTCAAATATATTGATAGAAGTTTACATGTATCCTCTACTGAATTATCTATTGGTAGTAAAATGTGAATGTCATCTGCATACAAAAAATACTTCAGTCCAAGACCTGATAGTAGCCGACAGATTGGCAACATGTATATGTTGAACAGGGGGGGGGGGGGGGTGACAGTGCAGAACCCTGTGGGACACCTGTCTTTAACTCCATCTTGCTGGAACGCGTCTTATTCATTTGTACTTGGAAACATCGGTTAGATAAAAAAGATTCAAACCATTTTAATACTGTTCCCGTTATTCCTATTTCAGATAATCTTGTAATTAAACATTGATGATTAACGGTATCAAAAGCCGCCAAGAGATCCAATAAAATCAATAAATACGCTCTCCCGGAATCCATCCCTCTTAATACCGTATCGGAAAGGGATAACAGCAAGGTCTCCTTACTAAAATGGCGCCTAAAACAGAATTGAGAGGGATACAAAATCTCATTAGATTCCAAAGTACCATCTGTCCTTGCAGATTATTAGTTAGACTTACAAGCAGTCAGGAGCTTGCGGCTTCCTGCTGTATAATTTGAACTAAGGAGTAAAGAAGTTTTCTCATTTAGGAGCTGGCCTCCACTGAATCATTTATTCCAGCCTTTAAGCTTGTTTTGGACTCTTTTAAGCCAATTTCTTAGAGATTATATGAAACTTTGTACCCCTTCACAGTGGAATGTGGTGTCTGCTGTGTAGGGTTAGATCATGTGTAAGGGAATATTTTGGCACTCTTTTGTCTCTCCTCCAGAAGATATAAGCTGTCTTATTACCCAATGAAGAGAAATTTTATTTCTGCAATGACTTTATTTTGGCACTACCTCCTCTATTTGAAGGAAAGTTATTTTTTCCATCTTTCCTGCTTATTGTTTAATTTTTCCCTTTTTTTGGATTTCAAGTAATATTATTGTTTACTTGGAGCTGATAACCCAAGGTATATGTAGTCATCATCCTAAACCTACTGAAGAGAGAGTTTTTCCTTCCAAGGTACACAAAGGAGTAATCAAGACCATGTAAAGAAAGGGATCCCAGTAAAGTGCACTGATAAGAGGACACAAAGAAGATACAAAGAAAGTTATGAAGAACTCTGTTGCTATTAGGGAAAATAATTCAAGGGTATGAAAAATGCCCACCCAGTGCTACATAAGTAGTGAAGAAATGCTTGACACAATACAAATGGGTGAGAGGCACTCACCAGGTGCTGACAAAGGAGTTAAAGAATCAATAAGGAGAGTGAAGTACACTTCAGGTGCTGCATAAGGGGTTAAAGTATTTAAAGCAGATTTCTGAAAGAGTATTAAATCTGGGACTGAGTTCTGTGTATATTCTAACCACCTCCCATAGGAAAAGAAAGAAAATAAATTGGGAAAGTGAAGAAAGATTAAACTATATTCAATCTGCATAATTGGAGGAAGTTAAGAAACTGGATACAAGGAGGAATTCTGTGTAAATATAAAGCTTCCATTAGAAGCTAAAGGAAGAGGAGTCATAGGTTTATTCTATTTGCTGTCTTATTATTTATTGCTGCTAAAAAATAGGAGGAAACAAGTGTAAATATTACTAAATCATCTGAATAAACTATCAGTAAAGAAGATGAAAACCACCAATCATCTGCTATGTATTTATTGGATGCTGAAACTGTATAATTATAGATGCTGTGAAATAACGAGGGAAACAAGGCTTGAATTGCCAAAGGAAAAGAATTGAGTATAAGAGCAATTGTTCAGCCCAACAAATTGGATCTCATGGCCTCAGGTTAAATCTATCTGATAGGAAGAAGGAGTTGCATAGAGACTGAGAGGAGTTGTGCAGAAAGAGGTAGATTTTAAAAACATACGTGCGCGTGTACTTTTGTTCGCGCCACCGGCGTGAACAAAAGTACACCAGATTTTATAATATACGCGCTTAACCGCGCATATCTTATAAAATCCAGGGTCGGCGCGCGCAAGGCTGCGCAAAATCGGCAGCCTGCGCGCGCCGAGCCATGCAGCCTGCCTCCATTTCCTCCGAGGCCACTCTGAAATCGGAGCGGCCTCGGAGGGAACTTTCCTTCCGCGTCCCCCCACCTTCCCCCACCTTCCCCTCCCTTCCCCTATCTACCCCACCTCCCAGCCCTACCTAAATCCCCCCTCTTACCTTTGTTGGGCAAGTTACGCCTGCTTGAAGCAGGCGTAACTTGCGCGCGCCACCTCGGCATCCCCCAGCACAGGCCGCAGTGCCGGGGGACTCGAGACCGCCTTCCCAGGCTGCCCCCGAATTGTCGCCACGCCCCCGGACCCGCCCCGGACTGACCCCTGCTCCAGACACGCCCCCAGACATGCCCCCTCCCGCCCCTTTTACGAAGGCCCGGGACTTATGCGCGTCCCGGGGCTTGCGCGTGCCGGCGGCCTATGCAAAATAGGCGCTCCGGTGCGCAAGTGGCCTGCGTGTGTAAATCCGGGAAGATTTATGTGCGCAGGGGTTTTAAAATCTACCCCAAAGGGTCCATCTCTATACTTTTTCTATGTGCCTCTGGGTGCCAAATAAAGGATCCGTCCTGCCCAGGGGTCACATGTTTTTTGTTTGTTGCTGTTGTTGTTGTTTTTAGGAGTCATTGTTACGTACAGTGTGTGTGTCAGACTTCTTCACAAACTGCATCATACAATAACTTACTACTTTAAGACTATATAGACAGCAGACAGTACATGACATTCTTTGAAAGTGACTGTGTCTGTTCTGATCTCTTTGTCTATCTGTTTAATATAACTCAACACATTTAAGTTTTAAATTATGTGCCTTATTGTAAACCGTTGTGACGGCAACTAGCTTAACGACGGTATAGAAAAGATTTTAAATAACATAAATAAAATAAATATCCGCACTGTTTGTACAGTGTAAGGGACCTTTGGTTTCCCCTTACTAAAGGAGTGTACCATTTAGCTGGGGATGTTTAATGAGGAAATAAGTAAGAAAGGTTTGGGTTTTGCTCCCCCGTGTACGAACATGCAGATGGTGTATTCTAGCTGTTTATCATCCCAACACACCTGCTATCCATGTGGATATTTATTTTGGAACTTGAGTTAACAGGTTGTTCTCTGTTTCCTGCTTTAATTTTTCCTAATTTATGGGAATATTCTAAGGAAGTTTTCCCATTTAGGAGCCAGCCTCCACTGCCTATTCTATCCAGCTTTTAAGCTTCTTTTTGGACTCTCTTAAGCCAATTTTTTAGCATTCCCTGTGAGAGCATTAGTATCCCTTCTCAGTTGATTGGAGTATCTACTGTAAAAAGTTAGATCATGTGAAAGGGAATATTCTGGCAGTCTTTTATCTTTCCTGTTTCTTGCTTAATTTCTTCCCATTGTTGGGTTTATTATAATATATTTTTCCACCTGGATCTAATAACCCATGGTACTTGGGAGATAGTATACCAAAGGTTTGGAAGAGAGAAGACTTTCATCCAGAAATATACAGAGATGTTAGAAATTCCAGTTTAAGCAAGGGATCCCAGTAAAGTGCACTACCTGGAGAAACAAAGAAGATACAACATAAAGGTAATAACAACTTTGTGGCTATTGAGGGAAGTTTTACATAAGGGGTGAAAAGTGACCACTAGGCACGACCTAAGCAGCTACCAGAATCAGGTAAGAGAGGGACGTACCCTTCTGGTGCTGTCTGAGGACAAAGGATGTCTAAAGGATTTCTTGGAAGATAATATTAAATCTGGGACTAAGTTCTGATTAAATATAGGGACTGTAAACATTCTAACCACTTTCAGTGGGAAGATTTTAGAATTAAATTGGGAGGTGAAAGAGGATTGAACTAATTTATATCTACATAATCTGAAGAATTTGAGTAAGCAGGAAGAGAAGAAGAAAATTCAGTGTAAATAAGGGGTGCTTCAGAGACTTTACAAGAAAATGTGATGTCACAAGTTTATTCTATCTGCTGTCTTATTATTTATTGCTGTTAATCAGTCAAATATGAGCAGTGTATCATTCCCAATCTGGGATGAATAGGGACCTATTTGTGGATCTGTGAAATGAATAGCAATCCCCAATGAAGGAAACATATCATTAGTTTTATGTGTGTAAGAGAGAGAGAGTGAGGTTTAGGTATTAGTGTAGGGGTTAGGGCCACTTTGACATTCAGAGTGAAATGCACAAACAGAACAGTACACTCTTGTGATGATTTGATGTCCTTTGGAGTGAGGAAACTCAACCAAAGATGAGATTTGTACAGTGTTCTCTCAACCTAGCTTGATGTTACCCAGGTAGAGAGTCCATCAAGCTGGGCTGAGAGAACATTGCACAAATATCATGTTTGAGTGAGTTTCCTCACTCTGAGGGTCATCAGATCTTCACAAAAGATCACTGTTCTGTTCATATGTCTCACTTTGAATGTCAAAGTGGCCCCTAACCCCTACACTAATACCTAAACCTCACCTCGAGTAACTAGGTGGGCCTCCTATAGAGGTATACATACCTATCTAGGGTGAGAGCAATATGGCATCTCTCTCTCTCTCTTTCTCTCTCTCCCTCTCTCTCTCTCCCCAGGAGCCTCAAAAGAACCAAAACAGGCATTGGAGAATTCACACAGCTTAATACTACTGAAAAAGGTGTAGTTAAAACCATGCAATACAGCTTCACAAAATAGTACTACCACCCCTAGCTTCTCCTCTTTTTTGGATTTGCATCACACCATATGATATGGTGCTATTGCATGCGTTAAAGGGTTAACGACGCTTTTCACATGTGATAAGCCCTTAACACATGTGAAAACACCTTAGCACATTTTGATAAATGACCCTATTAGATTGTAAGCACTCTGGGGATAGGGAAATACCTACAGTACCTGAATGTAATCCAGTTTGAAGTACTGTGAAAAGTGGAATATAAATCTAAATAAATATATATATATATACTAGCGGTACCCCGCCACGCTTTGCAGTGGCAGAGTCAGGTTCTTTTCCCTCCCTCCCCCTTCCCCTTGTTCATTTACCTCAGTCACTCATCCTCCTCCCCCTTGGTCACTCACCCCCCTTCCCTCCCCTGTCCCCACTCCAACTCTCTCCCCTCACACTCACTTCTCCCCTCATTCTCCCTCCCCTGACACTCATTCTCCCTCCCCTCACTTTCACCTCCCCCCGCCTACTGCTTACCCTTCAGATCAGAAAACTTTTGTTTTTCTATTTCTGTGGGAACCCCCCACCCCCAAAAAAAACCCCCAATCCCAACCCTTTAAATCAAATAATAACCCCCCTCCTGCCCCCCCCAAGACCTGGGAAGTTAAAATTGTTGGTGCTACATTTGGTCTGTCCCTGGGCGTCTGTGCACGTTATGTAGCCAAATAGGGGAGTGCCTAACCAAATTTGCACTCCCAAATTTGTTTTGTGGTCTGAGGAGGGCTATTTTGGTGCGTTCCCAAGATTGTGCAAGTTTAGTGTATGTATTTGTGTGTGAACCTCCCCCTTCCCCCAAAAAACATCCCTAGGAGAAATGTTCTCGTTTTTTAAAGATGGTGCCGGCCATCCAGTGCTCCCTCCATGTGACAGGGGCCGGCCAATGGCACAGATACTCTGTCACATGGTAAGGGCAAAGGCCATCGGCGCCATTTTTATTAGTGGCAGCTGACAGCCCAAGAGTGGGAGATCGCTCCCGGGACCCCCACTGGACCACCAGGTACCTGTAAAATGTTTTTTTTGGGGGGGGTCAGGAGGGTGGGGAAGCAAAGGGATTCGTTTTAAAGGGTCAGGGTGGGTTTTTTGTTTATTGGCTCGGGCGCAGCCGATAAACAAAACCACGATCGGGCCCGATGAAAAAAAAACCACATGTGAATTGGAACCGGAATCCGAACCGATTCCGATTCACATCTCTAATTGCTATATATTCTTTCTTCCCAAACAACTCAAGGTATTTCTTGATTCTCATAAAAGTTTGCTCCCAATCTCTTCCCTTAATGAGAGTCCTATAACTTAAGAATGTATAGGATAGTATAAGCATGTTAAAGCTACTCCTTATATTATTTCCTGTTTCGCACTCCTTTTCTGGATCTGCCCCCCCTTTAATGATTTGTGGTCTAATTGTAAACATTTAGGTTCCCTTAATTATTACTTTAACATATTATTTTCAATTATTTTTGTGCAAAGATAATAATGCTTTGTAATCATGTTAAAATTCAATTAAAAAAAAATGAAGAAGCTTACAACAAAATCTGAATCTTATGTGGGAGTTATTTAGGACTATGATAGTCTGGCAAATTCTTTCCAAATTATGGTTTCCACAATTCTTTTGCAGCTCATTAACGATGGTTGTCTGGTATCAGAAATTGCAGAAAAGGATAGTCATCTGGAGGAGAAGTGGTCATCGTTTCCATTTATACAATGTCAAAAATTCAGACAGTAATATGCCAATTGAGATCTTTTCATTCTACCATTGATCCTTGTCCATTTGCTTTTATAAAAGGCCTAAAACAATAATGTTTGGAATAATTCATGAGTTTATTAATAATTCACTTTCTGAGGGACATTTGCCTGTGGAGTTAACAAAATAGCAACTGTGAAACCATTTCTTACAAAAAGTGATTCAGATGAAGAATCATATCCTGGATTCCCTGAATCATAGGATAATAAACAGCTAGTGGATAAAGAACATTGGGTGGTTACATTCAGTATCATCTTAGCCTCCAGTTTAGATCAACTCCAAGCCTGAATAGCCAGTTCCTTCATCTGATGATGCTATACGGGAATGACATCAAGCCTTCTCCCATTCTTTCCCTGCCTAGGTATCTCTACCAATTTGGTTGGTGTCCTTTCCCCTCATTTGGATTCTTGGGCTGTTCTTGAAACTTTGCATGGGTATTTTGCAACTCTCATGATGCTTTGGGGTCTTCATGCTATTCTCTCAGTTGCTTTGACCCTTGGGGATTATTCGTCTCTTTCAGTGCTTTGTTCTCCTTTCACAATTCCTTGACATGTTCATGCCACTAATAAAACATGCAGCCTTTAATTTCCAATTATACTTATCATGAGGAAGAAAGCAGTAAAGAAAACACTGGACATCTGCCCTTTCAATTATTGTATTTGTACATAGTGAATTAGATTTGTGACATTTATAATTGCAACTTACAGCATTGCTTCCTCATTATCATCTATACATCTAGAACATGTTACAGATAATGTGACAAAGAGCCTGTATATCTGATTATAAATCTGAATCTATTTTAATATGCTCTGCAATAATTAATTACAGCATGTGCATTTCCTGAAGTCCAAAAAACTCATTGTAGTTATATGAAATGTAATGACTGTCAGCTTGAACTTCAGTATTGGCCTTATCATAACAAACAGGCATACACCACACTGTTCAAGCCAATTCATCAAATTAGTTATGCGTATAACTGATATATGAAATGGATAATGAGGATAAAAAAAGAAATTAACTTAAGTGTATAGAAATGAATATAAAGTGATACAACTGTGATACATGAGGAAGAGACATATTATACTATTCATTCGGAAAACTGACACACTAAGGGGCCAATGCAATAAGGTGCGTTCAGCAGAGTACATAGTTTTACCACACATTATTTTGTGCGTAAATGTTACTCCAGAAGCAGCAAGGATTTTTGCACACAGAAAATGTGTGTGTAAAACTGTGCGTCCTGCTTAGTGCTCTCTCATGAAAATCCCATGCAAATGAAAGAATTAACTATTGTCCCCCAAAAGCAGAGAGGTGCCCTGGCTCAGGTTTTCTTAGTACTGCAAACTTCACTCCCGATCAGAGGTGGAATAATGATTCCAGTGCTTGTGGCAGTCTATGGGCAGAAGCTGAAATTCTGAATCCGGGACCTGTAATTGGGATTTATGTGTAGAAAACATGCTTTGTGCACACAAAGTTTGCTTTCTGGGCATAAATATGCTTTATGCATTCAAACATTGCTTTCTATGCTGAATGCATTTGCTGAGTGCACATTTTAACTTGGGTTTGCATGCACATTTTCCAGTCAGCACACTTTTTTTAAACTCGCAATTCATTAACATGCCAGTATCTTACTGCATTGGGAGTTAAAATCAGTTTTAATCTCTGTGTTAAGAAACTGTGCGCTGAATTTTAGTGCACAGTTTTAACTCACACATTATTGCATTGCACCTAAGATCTGCTAGATGTAATCATGCATCTAGCAGAAAAAAACATATCTAATCAGTAAATCAAAAAGGAATTCACCTTAAATGCTAGGTAAATTGATTAATTTACTGTCTGACAGCTTCTGCTTCCTTTTTGGTCTTCCAGCTCAGTCAGGATACCAGAAACTACAAAAAGTTTCCTCCCTTATTTTTAACCCTTTCCTGACTAATCCATCCATCCTAAACAGCAATGAAAAGGATATACACTGTATAATCAGTAGATGTCAGTCTTGGCAATTGCTTGATCTCAATGTTTAAGGCAGGGATGGTAACTTTTAAACAGGCTTGAGGGTGCACATGTGCGCACGTTCTTTGTCCTGCACCTATAGACATTTTATAACATACGTGCCTATATGTGTGCATGTTATAAAATAGCCTGACCGCACATGCATGTATGTACAATTTTATGTGGACGTGCGTCTATGTATGTAAAATCTGCTTCCACCATAAAAGTGGGGAGATTTTAAAAGACGCCGATGCCATTATCAATTTCATCAGTTTGTTCCCAGTTCACACAGGTAAGGAATATAATTTGCAAACCCTCCTAGTTTAACAACCTTCCTTCTTCCTTGTTAGCCCTGATCCTTAAAACCCGCCGATCTGTCTATTTATCTTTATTTTATAACTTGCATGTCATCCATAGCAGAAGTATAGTTACGCAGCAGGGGAACCCAGCGTGTGACTGTGTGCTTAAGTATTTATGCACTAATTTCAAGTTAAAATCCAGGAACATCCATGCCCCACCCAGACCACGCCCACACCCTCCCCCTTTTTAAAAACTTTTCACTTGTGAAGAGAACAGGAGGAGATGCGCACATACTTGAGCGACTTTTAAAATCTGCTCGATGCGTCCCGGTCTGACTTGTGCATGTATCTCCTGGTTTTGGTGCACTTCGGGCTTTTAAAATTCACCTTTAAGAATGCAGAAATCTAAGCCCCTACAGGCCAAAAATGTAGGGGTCAAACTTGTGAAATTAAATTACTCTTCTATATAGGAATATAGTAGAAATCAGCCGCCAGGAACAATTTGGTACCTCCAGTCTGCACAGCTGCTCTGTCTATAGTTGCTGCTCTGTCTAAGAATATCTCCAGTTGTCAGCTGTATAAGCTTGACTACCTGCAGAAATCCCATCTTAATTTATTTTTGTTGCGTGTGCAGGCTGCATTTCCTCCGTGTTCCTGGTTCCTGATTCATCTACGTTCCTGTTCCTGATCCTGGTAACCGTTCCT
This sequence comes from Rhinatrema bivittatum, assembly GCF_901001135.1. Classification (NCBI taxonomy): domain Eukaryota; kingdom Metazoa; phylum Chordata; class Amphibia; order Gymnophiona; family Rhinatrematidae; genus Rhinatrema; species Rhinatrema bivittatum. The sequence continues at coordinate 105,924,457 of NC_042615.1, read as the reverse complement.
GCTCCTGTGTTCCATGTCTACCCTGTTTTTTCTGACCATGCTACTGCTTGTTTCCTGGCTTTGACCACTGCATCATCTGACCACATTACTGCTTGTCTCCTGGCTTTGACCTCTGCTTCGTCTGACTATGATCCTGCCCATCTCCTGGTTTTGATCTTTGCCTTGCCTGACCATTCTCCAGCTGACTTCTTCTTGTGAACCACGCTTATCTTGCCACTCTTTCTTGCCTGCTGCCTGTCCTGACTTCAGCCTTCTCTACGACGCTCCTCTTGTATCCATTCTGGACTTGGCCTCTCAGGCTTTGGCCTGTTCTTACTCAGGCACCCTGTGTCTGCCTCCTGTTCTCATTGGTGCCCGAGTCTCCAGGACTCCACCTCATCCAGATCAGACCACTTACTTCTACTACCGCTGCTGGCCCCTAGCTGACCCCCTTGTCATCCCTGAGAAGACCTCGGAAGGAGGCCCACCTAAGTCCAGCTGGCCCCGGTACCCAAGGGCTCAACTGGGGAATGAGGCTGGTATTGGCGAAGTTCCAGCTGGCCTCCGTCTGTCAGCCAGCTCCGTCTGCCGACGGTGGGGACCCATAGGGCTTGCCCTGCGGGTAGCATCACCCCCACCTCGGCCCAAGAGTCCACCTCCTGCGCAAACATTTTTTGTCTTTAGCTTAGAAGTGTGAACAATTCGTCTTGTTCACCATGCTAGGAAGCCTGTCCCTTCACCCCAATTATATCTGGGAATTTATCAAGCCCCTGCTATAATTATAAGTTGCTTGATCTTGACACCTTTTCTTGAGTCTGATGCGTCAACACCAAAGTAAGTCAGCTTTGTCATCTCCCCTTTTTGAATGTTCTGGGTGGATGATCATATAAGTTTGTATACCTAGTTCAACACATAGGATTCCCACCCCCATTTATTTTATACTGTCTCTCCCCCACTTCTGTTCTTTTCACTGCTCTCTGTACCTGCATTATTCCACTGGGACATCTTATATATTTTTATGGATTGCACTTTTCCCAAGTGTTTCATGGTATTTTGAGGGTTTACACAGGCTGTTGCAAAAAAGCCACCTCTCCTGGGTGCCCGATGCAATAGTACAATGAGCTGCTGCATTAAAAAGGGAGTGCTAGTGAAAATGTGTGCATCTATAGTGCTCAAATGCATCAGGCACCCAGGAGACGAAAAGGGATATCCCCTTTACCACAGGAAAGCATAACAGCTGCTTAAGACAGATGGGCGTACAGTAAGCTCCTATGCTGGAAACAGGTTTCTTAGGTATTGATTCCTGCATCTTGGTCTGATCTCTCTGCATTGATTTAAAACTGCTGAATTCCAGAAAAACTTCTTTCCTCCGTCTAAACCCTGAATAAGATCAGCACTCTACACTGCCAGATCGAGTTTCTGTGGCACATTATTCCCATTCCAAAGACCAGCCAACAGCACTCGTGATTTAACACCAGTTCCGGAGCTGGAGTTAAGTCTGCCATGTTAACAAGTGTGCGTTGGGCACTGGGGATTTTCTGCATCAGGGGTAATGGCTGATAGCCTCATCTACATGGAATTTATATGTGATGAGCGCTACCGGCTAAGCAGTTGTTTGGGCACACATTTTGTATGCACTAATCCCCTTGTTGCATCAGGTGCTAATCTAATGCATCCAAAACACACATTCAACCACGCATAAACCTGTGTGCTAGGCTGAGCACACTTTATTGCATTGGCCCCTCAGTGTGATGGGTTCTCAGAAGTGAGATATGGGATAGACGTGGAGTCAGAGAGCCTTGCTTTATTTTAAAGACCATTTTTAAAGACACCTTTTCTTCATTGAGCTGAGAGGTTTTTCCACCCTCCTGGACTCAATAGAATGTTTATAGAATGTACTTAACCCCTGCTTTTTGTAAATAAACCCCTTATTCCCCCCTCTGCTCCCAGCATACTCATATAGTTCTAAGTTACTACCCTGCCCCTTCCCTCCCCTCTAGTTATAATATCAGTTACAATATAAAGCCCTGTTGGCTGAATTTGCTGTTGTCTGGAAACCAATGTGATGTCTCGTGTGAATGTCGGTATAGAAAAATGTTAAATAAATAAAATAAATAAATAAATGTTCTTTTCCCTCTTTTCCATGAAAGGACATCTGTTTTACCTTTTCTGGCTTCCTATGAACTAGGGGCTCAGTATTTTATTTTTATTTTCATAAGGAAAAAGTTCCCTTCACTGTGAAGGAACCTGGGATCATCCATTTCCAGAGAAGGGATGACATAAAACATACGGAGCATAGAAAGAGAGAGGGGAGAAAGGAGTTTTACAGGCCCCCCCTAGAATGGCTCATGTACATCTTTTGATGATCTAAGCAGGAGTACAACATGCATCATTCTGATAACTATGAGGAAAATGGGAAATGTGAAAGAAGATTAGTGGAAAGATAGGAGACACCTGTGACTGATTAGACGTAAATCATTAGCTTTATGGGAGGGAAGCTTTCAACTGCTTCTTACCATAGGAAAGGAGAGAAAGGTAAATTTCAATGCCTTGGATAATTGGCTTTTAAAATTATTAATACATTAAATAATAAAGAAGGTCACAAGTGTATTAAGAAACTTGATTGTAACATCTTGACATGAAAAGTACAGCTGTAAAGATCATCTCATCATTTTACATCATTTCAGTAAAAGTTGTGTTAGAAACCCAATCAACTTCCAGTATGTTTCCTAATATATAGATAACTTAGCACCTATCATCGCTGAACATCATATTGCTATCTGGTGATACAATTATTTGAAATGCATAGGTACTTAAAGAATTATCTTCCTTCTGCTCAGGGAATCCTGGATATTAAGATAATGGACCATAAATGGAAGTGAACATCAGTGATTGTTTTTGAGATATGGGCCTCTGGAACCTTTATCAGAGATTACCAACACCGGGGTTACATAGTATTCTTCACTGCTCTTTTTTCTCTATTAACTTCTGTATCTTATTTATTTATTTATTTATTTGAAGAGTTTTATATACCATTATTCGGTGAAGCCATCATAACAGTTTACATAGTGAATAAATATATTCAAGGAAATTTTGAGATGTTATTATAACATTGTGAACGTTAAAGTGAAAACATAGAATAACAATTCTAGTAAGTAAAGTAGGGTTGGAAGAGGAGGGAAGAGAGTTAGATATGAAATGTAGTTCATAGTTCATTTGAGAGTAGGTATGAGCAGATTATTGGGGGTCCGTGAAATATTTGCAAAATAGTAAAGTTTTTAGGTCTTTTTTGAAGGTTTTAATGTTGTGTTGCGTTCTCAGGTCTTCAGGTAGAGTATTCCAAAGATTGGGGGAGGTGATGGAGAAGGCTCTCTCTCTTGATGTTAGATGAGCATCTTTGATGGTGGGGATTAATAAGTAGTTTGTGTTATTGGATCGTAGATTTCTTGAGGAGTTTTGAAGAGTTATGTTAAGGGTGTTTAGGCCTTGATGATCGTTGTTAAGGATTTTGTGGATGATAGTCATGGATTTGTTTGCAATTCGTGCAGTAATAGGGAGACAGTGAAGTGAGGATAAGATGGGTGTAATATGGTCATTTCGTTTTGTTTCAGTTAGGACTCTCGCAGCGAAGTTCTGAAGTATTTGGAGTGGTTTGAGTGAAGAGAAAGGTATTCCCATTAGTAGGGAGTTACAGTAGTCAAATGTGGAGAAGATAAGAAGCTGAAGGACTGTTCTGAAGTCATCAATGCTGAGAAATGGTTTAAGATGTCTTAGGGTAAGGAGTCTGTGGTAACCTTCTTTGGTTTTATTTGAGATGTGGTTCTTAAAGGAAAGGTCTTTGTCAATGATAATTCCAAGGTTCCTGGTGTGGGTGGTAGGAATTATAGATGTCATCTGTTCGTCTGGAATTAACAGGGGTGGAGGAGTTGGATTCTGTTTTTTATCCATCAGAATAATTTCGGTTTTGTCAAAATTGATTATGAGTTTTAGGGAGTTTAGGAGTTGTTTGATAGAAATCAGTAGATCTGTCGTTTTCTTGTAGGTTTCTTCAATTGATTTTTTTATGGGGATCAGAAGCTGTATGTCATCAGCATATAGGAAGTGTGTTATTTTGTGTTTTTGGAGTAGTTGGCAGATGGGGAGAAGGTATATGTTGAAAAGGGTGGCGGACAGCGCTGAACCCTGGAGGACACCAGTGTGGAGGTTTATCATTTTTGATGGGTTGTTGTTGACTTTACTTGGTAGGATTGATCAGAGAGGTAGGAAGAAAACCATTGTAATGTGTTGCCTGTTAGTCCAATCTGTGAGAGTCGCTCTAACAGTATCTTGTGGTTTACTGTGTCGAAGGCGGCTGAGAGGTCAAGGAGTATGAGGAGGTATGTTTTGCCTTTGTCAAAGCCTCTTAAAATGGTGTCATTTAGAGAAATGAGGAGAGATTCTGTGTTGAGATTTTTTCTAAATCCATATTGGGATGGTAGGATTTTGTTAGATTCCAGATGATCGTCAAGTTGAGTATGTACAACTTTCTCAATGGTTTTGGCAATGAACGAGAGGTTTGAAATTGGGCGGTAGTTGGTAAGGAGTTCAGGATCAAGGTTGTTCTTTTTTAGGATTGGTTTGATGACAGCAGATTTGAGGCATTTGGGGTAATTACCTTCAATTCGGGATAGGTTGACGATTTTGGTGATGGTTTTAGAAATAGTGGGTTCAATATGTTTGAGGGTTGTTATTGGGAAGCTGTCTAAAGGATGGCTGGCGGGGTTCATTTTGTTTATAATCGATTGAATTTCCAGTGTAGAAGTGGTTTCGAAGTTTGACCATGAAGATGGTAGGCTGGCGTTGAATTCAAGGGTTTGGTTGTCTTCAGTTATGTTAGATTGGATAAGTTGAGATATTTCTTTACTGAAAAAAGTCAGCAAAGTCATCACTTTTGTGGTTGGTACAGGTAGTGTTTTGGTAAGTTTTTGAACTATTGTGAAAAGCATTCTGGGATTATGGTGAAATTTGGAGATTTTGCTGGAGAAGAATTCTTTTTTTGCATTGTTGATGATGTTTTTGTAATCCGCTAAGTTCTTCCGATAGTTGTTAAGGGTTGTAGAGTTTTTATTTTTTCTCCATTCTCTTTCTTTTTTTCTGAGAATACGTTTGGCAATTCTGATGTTCTTATTGTACCATTGGTTATTGCGTTTGGTATATTGTTTAGTTTTGTAATGATTGGGTTGATTGAGTCTGCTACATTCTTTGTAATATTTATCCAAGATGAGATTGCAGATTCTGAGTTTTCTAGATTTATGTTGTTTAGTTCTGTATTTAGGGTTTTTTGAAGAAGTTCAGTGTTGAATGGTGGACGGTAGGAGAACTTGTTGGGGGTGGTATTATGTGGTTTAAGGCTGTAATTAAGGGTTAAGTTTGCTTGAATCAGGTGGTGGTCCGACCAGGGTATTTCTGTGGTTTGAATAGAGTTTGATAGCAAGAAATCAGTGTTGATAAAGATGAGGTTGATAGTGTGGCCAGCTTTGTGAGATGGTTATTTTATTATTTGGCTTAGATTTAAAGTTGAAAGGGCATCAGAGATAGTTTGGCAGGTTTTCGATTGAGAAGGAGAATTGAAGTGGATGTTGAAGTCTCCAAGGATTATGATGGGTTTGTTGAGAGAGGTATTGTTCATGATAAATTCTATGAAAGGGGAGCAGTTTTTTCGAGGCTTCCCAATTAATCCAGGGATATACCCAATTAATCCAGGGTTCATTCTGTACATTTTAAAGCAATTTATTATCCAAGAGTTTGGGATGCTGAGATTTTGACTTTTGTTACAGCGGCCATGATTACTTTAATTCAGCATTAACTGGGTTCATAGTCTCTTCTTCTGTTGCCCTTCTGTTCTATGACCATGATGTTATTAATATATATGTAATTATATATTCTTTCTCCATCTATAACTGTAAGCAGATTGACAATTGTAGATATGCATGTTATTGGTCAATAGTTTTGGGGGATGTTACTTGAGTCTCCCTCCTCTATTCTATTAGTCATTGTGTTGCTAGTTATGACTGTCTGATCATTTGATTTTTGCAGTCAGATAGATTTTGATAGAGGGGTGCTGAATGTTTCAGTTGACGTTTGACTACACTACTAGAAAATCATATTCATTGCAACAATATATTCAACATGCAAAATATTTATTCATATATAATAAATTCCTATCTAGACAAATAAATACTATCTAACACATTCACACTTATCACATCCATGCACATACAATCATTAAAAACAAGCATATATCATAGTTAACAAAGTTAATACACTTTCAACTCACCTATAATACAAAAGTGTACTCCTACTCTAACCTATCTCAATATCCTTTTTAAACAATACTCTTGCAACACGTTGTTCTCAGTTCACTTTCTCTTCATTCCCGTTGTTCTCAGTTCACATTCTCATCCGTCCTCTTGCCAAATGCATCCTTCTGCTCACTCTGTTCTCAAACCACACTTTATATCCACAGTCCTTAAATCTGTCCGTCCAACAAAAATCTTTGTTTCACACTAACGTCTTAGGGCTTCATCAGGGACTTGTTCACAACGATATTCACCAATATGTTCGCTCAAAGTAAATCATATGTATACTTCCTGTAACTCCTGTATTCACGCCACATCCAAAAACAAAGATCTTTGTTTCACCCTAACTTCTTAGGGCTTCATCAGGGGCTTGTTCACAACAACATTCATCAATATGTTCTATAACAATCAAACAAACAATCTGAGTAAACAACTAACAGGTGCACCATTACTATATCTATCAGGTCAAGCTCAAGTGGGATTCTTGGCCTGGGGCCCATTTTTTCAGCATCAGGGAGGAGGGAGACATTTTGGAAGCATTTTGTGGGCATGCCTACAGGTCTTTGCATTCATTTTCTAATGGTAGCCCAGAGTGGGTGGGTGCTCCCTCAGCATGCCTTACCTTTGGTGCAGTTATTTAAAGGAAAGGTTGACTATTCTGCTTTAAGTTTAATTTACTATTTGTTCAGTGTGGTTTTCCTTTCACTGAGTATAATTCACTGGCAGCAGTAACTGTCCTTAGCAAGTCTTACTTCAGCAGGAATTTTACATTTGGGTGTTTTCTAAAAAGGAAAGGGTAAATATTCAGCCCTCCAATGGTGGCTTCTGAGGCCTTGCATGTTGTTGCAGGTCCCAAGTCCAGAAGATGCACGTTCTGGGTTCTAATCCAGCAGTTGGCCCTTTGACATTCAGCACTATAACCGAGTCAGGGAATAGACTCATAAAGGCTGGCAACCTTCTGAAAGAAGTCACGTACTATCTGGGCCACACATTTTCAGCAGCTTTGAGATAAACTTCAGGGGAAAACATTTTTGCCACTTTCATGGTTTCCACCTCTGTTATAATTCTCCTGGTAATTATTGCAGTTGTTGTCAAATCAGCTATCTTGATGCAGCCTAGCTGGGGATAACAACGTGTAAGTAAGAACAATGCCCCAGTTAGCAAATTCTGCCTCCTAAAAACCATTACTGCAGACTATATTCTACTAGCACCACAATATGCCTGACATTGAGGACTATCTGATTCACTCTTTCTTACATGCTTCCCCTTTAGAGCCATACATTCTAACTCTCCAGGCTAATTTTCTGACTTCTGTCACTTGCATGCAGACATTTTACAGTAAATTTAATTGTATCTCTATTTTATATGCATCCACCACTTGCTTATCGGGCATTTTGGGGGTCATTTTGTCTAATTAAGGGGGTTATTATCAGAACGTTTATCATGTGCGTTAGGGCCTTATAGCGTGCGATAGGATGCAAATAAGCTGGAGGGGAGGAGTCGGGGCGGGGAGGGGAGGAGTCGGGGCGGGGAGGGGGAGGAGTCGGCCGTGGCATCGCTGCCGGCGATAATGTTAGTAACATTATCATAGTTTATCAAGCAAGCATGTGATAAACTATGAAAATGCCTGCTTGCTAAGAAGAGTATTTAAATACACAGCATGCAAATAAAATGACTTCTCAAACTTAGGGCTGGATTCATCATTCCTCGTGGAATGATGAATCCCACAATAAAGGGGGCAGGGGGCAAAGGGGGGTGGGTGGGCCTGTGTTTTGTCTCCATTTTCTCCACTGAGAGGCCAAGATGGAACCTTAATACATGTTATTTGCTCTTGCATGGACCTTTTGATTGGTCTCATTAATAGGACATATGGGTCTACATAGCAACAATGCCACCAACCTGGTAATGTTACTAAGCTAACTCCACCTAGTTTATGGAGTATAAAAAAAAGGGGAGGGGGGAGGGATTGTTGCACATGGGGATTTTATCTAACTCTTGTAAGCTTTCTCTTTCAATCAGCATGGAAAAACCCTGCAACACTTCCAGAACATATCCAGCATTTTACTCTTGACCATGCTTTTTTCTTAAGAAACAATAGACATGGATCCATTTGCCTTTAAGCAAAGAAAACTTATAGTTAGCTGGGTCTTTGTTTCCATTAAATGCATTGCAGTGCTCTGTGTCCAGGACCTATATGTAAGCTTGGCAGACTAATGCCCTCAAGTTACATAAACCCCCTTCTGCCTCATACTCTTGATTTTTTCCAGTGTTTCATTTGTAGTTTATTTCAAGTCTTGGTAGACCTAGTGCATCCAAAATAGTTCCTCTGGAAGGGGTGCATGTACTACCAAGTCTTTTAGACAGCACGCACACATCGGAGTCTGGGATCAGCACATAATTTGAAGCTGCTGCCATCATATTCTATCTTTTTCTTTCATAGGGTCTTATTGAATCCATAAGAACTGCCAATTTGGGTCAGACTGAGGCTCTATCAAGCCCAGTATACTGTTTCCAACAGTAGCCAATCCAAATCACAAGTACCTGGCAAGATCCCAAACAGTAAATAGATCCCATGCTTCGATTATGCATCTGGGTAGCTACTTCATGCTGTGTTTTGCCTATGGCAGTGGTGCTAACTTCGCTTTTGCCTTTAAAAACCTCAGGCAGGTCAGATGCTCCTTGCATAGCAATAGCTTCAAATCAGCTGTCTTATGCTAGTATTATGTGAATGGTTTGCAGGTTACAATATGATCTATTCTGAATTCTCGCATCAAATGATTGGTATTGAATAGCATGCTCCTCATCTTCCCCGTTGGTGTTTAGCACAGGCCTGAGCCCAGATACAATGTTACATGTGACTTGTGATATGCTTTCCATCATTATGATACACTGCATGCTTCAAATTTACATATCCTCTGTTCATCCACATTGTATTCTTCATGGCATCCAGCATTGCAAATTTTACATTACAGGGGATTTGCACCTTGTGCTTTCAACAATCCACTGGTATGTCTGCACCGGCTGCGTGTCATCTTCTCTGTTTCTTCAGAAGGTCATTAATGGCAAACACAGTCTTGTTACTGCTGTCATTTTCCTCTGCCAGTAACACATGTGTAATTTACATATGTATCCATCTCCACTGAGGCCAGGAGCTCAACCAGTAGCTCCTCCATCTCCTAGTCTCTCTCTTGCCTATCCTCTTCTATTTCATTGCCTGTGTTGCATTGCTTTTTGTTCTCATGTGTGGTGCCATTACCATTCACTGCTATCTCACCCACATATTTTGGCATCTCTTTTCTAGAGCTCCATGGCCTTTCCTGTACTTTTTCTGTGGTGCTTCTTGTCTATTCCTGTACTTCTCGTCTGATGTTTCCTAGTTATTCCGGCACCTCTCCTAGCAATTTTCTTTAAATCTCTTTTCTCTCTCATTCTCTCTTTGTGCATCAGCCCTATATTAAGATGTTTTCACTTGCATAATTCTTTGCTTTGACTTTTTCAATTAGAGATCTTAAATTTGCATGGCTTGCTTTTTACAGCTCTTCCTTTCATAATTTTCCACTTTCTTCCTGTGTTTGGTATGCTCTCTTTATAAACCCTCTCAATTTAATTTTAGAGTTTTTGTGCAATGAAAATAACAGTACACAGTTATCTGCTTTTTATCTCCAGGCCTCCACTTAAGTGTATCTTGTCCTCTTAATTTTTATATTGGCTTCTTTGCTCAATTTCCTGCTGCAGTGAATCTAAGAACAGCTTCACTATGACCTATCATTGCATCAGGGATGTTATCTTCACCAGAAAAGTCTGCATTGACACTACCTCCATCATTAGCCCTACTTCCTAAGTGTGGGCATCTTTTATCCTGCATGATGTGCTTTTTTCTTCCTTTCATACTTCAACAGAGATTTAGTATAAATGTTAGACAAGGTTACCACATGAAAGTATTTAGCAAGATTTAGTGAAAGAAATGTATTCTCTCCCCCTCAGAAATGCACAGCAACTTTCCGACATCACTTCAGATCTTCTCCTGGAAGGGTATTCCAGTGCTGGGCAGAAATCACATTTTTGGAAGCTCTCAGACTTTTAAGAACTCTTCCATAGACAGTCCCAAATCTTATTTCAGGTAAGCAACTGGCTGTAAAACTTATGATAATTAATTATACAGGATAAGAAAGGGCTTGAGAGTGAGACCTAGACAAACTCAAGAAAAAGAAGTAGACACACTAAAAACCCAATTCAAACCTTGAAGAATAAAACAACTTTCTTTATAGATGGCTTCCACAGGTCTTAAAAAGACAAATCTGTTAATGCAATATATCAGAAGAAGTGAAAAGAAGTACATAGAACTATTGATGACATTTGATTCAAATTGTAAATAAAAGTTAAATATGAATTTTGCCAGATGTTGCTAAGGTTACACAAGAAAGGAAAAAAAAATGTTTCTATCAATGTGCCAAGTCATTTGTGCTCTTGCTGCTACCTTTATGCTTTGTGACCCAAGTAAATATATTGTGTTGTACATTGGGATTACATACCATTTTTCCCCCTGATCAGTTATGTTTTTTTCTGGATCACTGGTGCTAAGAGTTCTATGGTTACTGGAGTGAATCCAGATGACTCACGTTAAAACTTTGTCTTTTTTTTTTTTTAGCTCTGGATTGCTTTTTCTCTTCCTCTCCTCTTCCTTTGGAGACCAATGTGAATGACTAGATTTTGAGGGTTATTGTTTTGTTTTGTTTTTAATTATTGTTTTTCCTTTTGCACTGCTTTAAATTTCTTGCAATTGTAATTATAATTCTATAGCATTTATGGTTTATCTGTAGTTCAATGTTGATGGTAAAGTTAATTTTGGTTGAAATTTTAAAACTAGAAAAAATAAAAAATGTAAAATAAATAATTAACTATATGCTTTAAGCAACACACAATTCAATCCTGTATTTAAAATTATCTCCAGGCATTATACTTCACTTAGTACCATGCAATCATATTCTAAAGAGAAACTGCTAAATAACAGGTAGGATGGTATATTTAAAATTTTTATTTACTAGAAGTACCCATAATGCCTTGTTTATATTTGTTGAACACTCAAAATGTATATTAATTTCCCTAGCATGATTTTCATCTGCTAACTAGTTTGATTGCAAATAGTATGGGGTAGATTTTAAGAGGCGCGCGAACAGCCTACTTTTGCTTGCGCATCAGACTCAAGCAAAAGTACGCTTGATTTTAGTAGATACGCGCGGAGCCGCGCGTATCCACTAAAATCCTGGATCGGCGCGCGCAAGGCTATCGATTTTGTATAGCCTGCGCGCGCCGAGCCGCGCTGCCTCCCCCCGTTCCCTCCAAGGCCGCTCCGAAATCGGAGCGGCCTCGGAGGGAACTTTCCTTTGCCCTCCCCTCACCTTACCCTCCCTTCCCCTACCTAACCCACCCACCCGGCCCTGTCTACACCCCCCCCTTACCGTTGTCGGGGGATTTACGCCTCCCGGAGGGAGACGTAAATCCCCGCGCGCCAGCGGGCCTGCTGCGCGCCGGGCCGCGACCTGGGGGCGGGTACGGAGGGCGCGGCCACGCCCCCGGGCCGTAGCCACGCCCCGTACCCGCCCCCAAAACGCGGCCGACACGCCCCCGAAACGCCGCGTCGACCGGGCCCGCCCCCCGACACGCCCCCGACACGCCCCCCCTCCGAAAACCCCGGGACGTACGCGAGTCCCGGGGTCTGCGCGCGCCGGTAGGCCTATGTAAAATAGGCTTACCGGCGCGCAGGGCCCTGCTCGCCTAAATCCGCCCGGTTTTGGGCGGATTTAGGCGAGCAGGGCGCTGAAAATCCGCCCCTATGCGTATTAAGGAGAAAACAAAATGTAGGGTTCGATATACTGAAGTGCAGTAACTCTTACAAATGTGAAAAATGCCACCCTAGATACTAAGAGGTGAATTTTAAAAGCCCGATGTGCACAATAACTAGGGGATTCACGAATATGTTGGGCTCACATTTGGTGAACGGAGTTTAAAAGCTACCCAGATACGCACGTAAATGCTGCTGCGCACATATCTCGGAAATTCTCAAAAAGGGTAGGAGGTATGGGCGTGGTCTTGGTTGGGCATGAGTGGTACATAGGTGTTTCAAGACTTGAATCAGAAATTAGCGTGCAACTATTTATGCGATCCGGCACATGCAGAAGACTCCTGCTATGTAACTTTGCTTCTGCCATGGATACTATGCAAGAAAGAAAAATAAGAAAACTAGGCAGAATCTATAGAGTTATTATTCCACTAGCAAGTTATTAGTTATTATTCCACTAGCAAGCCAGGTTAGAGACCTTGGGGCCACCCTTGACTCTAGAATGAATTTCAAAAAGTTCATTAACGCTACAACCAAAGAATGCTTCTTTAAGCTACAGGTCCTGAAGCAGCTAAGACCACTCTTACACTTCCAGGATTTCCGTTCAGTTCTTCAGGCCATACTGTTTTCAAAGATCGACTTTTGTAACGCTCTACTACTCGGTCTCCCTGCCTCTTCTACTAAACGTGTACAGATGCTGCAAAACGCAGCGGACAGGATCCTTACAAACACTCGTCGTAAGGACCACATCACCCCAATCCTAAAAATCCTACACTGGCTACCCATCCAATATAGAATTCTCTTCAAGGCTCTCACCATCATCCACAAATCCGTCTATCAGCAATACACACTCCAACTCGTCATCCCGCTCGAACTACATACTTCAACAAGGCCGATCAGAAACGCCTACAAAGGTTCACTCAAGGCCCCCCCAACAAATCCTGGGTCCACAACTCTATTCACAAGCGAGCACTTTCGACAGCAGGTCCGCTCCATTGGAATTTGCTTCCCCCAGATATACGCCAGGAACAATGCCATCTCTCCTTCAGAAAGAAACTGAAAACCTGGCTGTTCACACAAGCCTACCGTTGAAGGAACCTCTATCAATCCAACATTGACTCTCACCCTTCGACCTCTTCCCTATCCCTCCCCCCTCCCCTCTCCAGTCCCTGCCCTGACACCCCCCCCCCCCCCCGCTCACCTCCCCATGTCTCCTCCTCCCACAGGATATATTATATTAATAATCGCCTAGGATAAATCTCTATTTATGTCTCGCTACTATATTGTTTTCGCTAATTATTTTTTTATCACTCTCCAGTTGTTATCGTTTAAAATATTTCCTGCCTTCCATCTCCCATGTTTTCGCTCCCTGTTTTATGTAACTTTACCTTTCTACTTAGTTGTTAAATTGGTTTCCCCCTGTTCTATTGTAAACCGGTACGATAAGACCTCGTCTAGAGTATCGGTATAGTAAAAGAAGTTAAATAAATAAATTAAATAAATAAATAGAGTCAGGGCTAACTAGGTGCAGTTCAGGCTATAAATAGGGGGTGGATTTATCAAAATGTGGTAAGTACCGCATGCGATATCAAAAGGGGCATGTTTTATGCTAATATAGCATTTATTGCAATTTGCACTAATTACCTGTGCAAAGAGCTAAGTTAATGCAAATTGTAATACCATTTTCAGATTCTGTGATAAGTGCCAGGCCTGTTGTATTTCCTTCATTCAACCACCAGGGGACCATTGTTAATGGTCCTAGACACATGGGGGGGGGGGGGGAGAGAGAGAGAGAGAGAGCACCTGGCCATAGTGTCATGGCTCATAGGTAGGTATTTGTATCCCTATGGTAGGCCCACCTAGTAACTCGAGATGTGGTTTAGGTAAGAGTGTAGGGGGTTAGGGGCCACTTTGACATTCTACGTGACACCTACGAACAGAACAGTGGTCTCTTGTGAAGATTTGCTGGCCTTCGGAGTGAGGAAACTCACTCCAAGATGATATTTGTGCAAGGTTCTCTCAACCTAGCTTGAGGGACTCTCTACCTGGGTAACATCAAGCTAGGTTGAGAGAACATTGCCCAAATCTCATCTTGGAGTGAGTTTCCTCACCCCAAAGGCCAGCAAATCTTCACAAGAGACCACTGTTCTGTTCATAGGTGTCACGTAGAATGTCAAAGTGGCCCCTAACCCCCTACACTCTTACCTAAACCCCATCTCGAGTTACTAGGTGGGCCTACCATAGGGATACAAATACCTACCTATGGGCCATGACATTATGGCCAGTCTCTCTCTCTCTCTCTCTCTCTCTCTCTCTCTCTCTCTCCCTCTCCCTCCCCACCTGAAATAGTATTTACAGGAGACATCACCATTTGCAATGTAACCTTACCGCTATCGCACAGCCTAACACAATCCAAAGAGGTGTAGTTAAAATCGGCATTACAGCTGTGCAATAGCTCTTCGCAAACAGGCTAACTCCTCCTATTTTATTTATTTATTTTAGTTTTTCTATACTGGTATTCGTGAGGGTATCACATCATGCTGGTTTACAATGAACAATGGAGTGAAAAAAGTAACATTGAACGAAATAAATAATAGGTGCTAAACACAAAATAGTTTCTGAATTTGCATCGCACCATACGATATGCTGCGATCGCATGCGTTAAGGGCCTATTGCATGCGTTAACAGGGCTTTTCGCATGCAATAAGCCCTTAACGCATGCGAAAACGCCTTATCGCATTTTGATAAATGACCCCCTAGGTGGATTTAGAGGATCTCTCTTCTTACTGGCCAAACTCAGAATGAACTTGTAAAACAGGCAATGGCGGCAGCTTATGTCCCTTTTAAAATCCCCCCCACTTACGCGGTTGAAGCGGGATATGAGCATGCATGTGCCCGCCTACTTAAAATTCAGCGCACATGTGCACAAAGCAAGACTATTTTATAACATGCATACATAGGCATGAATATGTTATAAAATGGTTGTGTCCATGGGCACGGGCCATCGAACTCGTGCTTATGTATGCCTGCACACTGTATGAAAGCTACAGTCCCTGCATTTACCACAGTAACAATATCTTTGTAAATTATTTTACTGTGGCCCATAGTAAGTTTTACTGTGACTATGTATTCAAATATGGAAATGGACATAGCAATGAAGGTTAATGACCTGCTACTACATTCATCTGACTATATATTGACCTACAGTATTTCTGTGTTATTGAATTCTGATGTATTTGTGCTACCGGTAGGGGGAGTTTAAATCCAGCTGGCATAAACAAGTGCCATTCAGAAAAATGAGAAGCTCTGCTTTACTAACCTGGAGCCTCTGCTAATGCTCTAGGTCGAGCAGCAGAGGCATAGGGAGGAGGAAGACAAAGGAAGAGAGACAGAAATAGGGAATGAAAGACTGAAATACAGACAGCCAGAGATGGGGGAAAAAGTGAGAGATTTTTAAACAAGGGGGAAAAAAGGTAAATGTGAATGAGAGAGAGAGAGGGAACAGTAAGTGCTTAAATGGTTTTTTGTCAATGTGATTGCACTGTGATATTAAACACAGATCTTTTCGTATTTATATATTTCCTTATTTATCTGTTTCAGTTTCTTTTTCTAACCCTTTCCCTTTTTAGCCTTCTCATTTCTGGACTTGTCACATTCCATGTCTAAGATGACTTCATATTTGTTGTAGTTGTCATTTTCTTTTTTTCTTGTAATTAGAAATAATTTTCTCTTGGTTATCAAGGTGTAAATGTAAGTTGAAATGCAAATGAAAAAGAGTAAGTAAGAGAGAGAAATAAAGAAATTTAGAACAATTGGGAGCATCACAAAGGAAGAGGTCCCACAGGCATTACAAAGCATCATTTTCTAGCCCAGTGGTTCTCAATCCCATCCTTGAAAATGACCTATTCAGTCTGATTTTCAGGATATCCACAATAAATATGGATGATATATGTTTTCATACAAAAGGGGCAGCTCATGCAAATCTAACTCATGCATATTCATTGTGGATACCCTAAAATCCAGATTAGCTATGCCAGTGTTCTTCAAGAAAAGGCCTATGCCATTGGCAGCTCCTATGGACCCCTATCTCAGATCCTGTTGCAGCTCCCACCCCTGTCACACAGCAGCTCCAGCTGGAACTCTGCCCAGCAAGCATCAATATTTTTTTTTCAACCAATATCCCACTGCACTTCAACGAGTTCCTCATCACCCTTACCTATTTTATTCTGGATGCTTGGGCACAGTCACAGTTGGCATCAAAGGGGGAAGAGGTCAAGTCTGTGCACTGTGTGCCAACTCTCCAACTGCAATGCTTGTCATCCTGTCCATGATGATATAATTTCCAGAGGTGAGCAGAGAGGATATTGCTCCTCTGACTAGCTGTCTGAGCTTCGCTGCTGGGTGCTTGGTCCCTTGATTTAGGATCAGCAGT
Source organism: Rhinatrema bivittatum (assembly GCF_901001135.1). Classification (NCBI taxonomy): domain Eukaryota; kingdom Metazoa; phylum Chordata; class Amphibia; order Gymnophiona; family Rhinatrematidae; genus Rhinatrema; species Rhinatrema bivittatum. Next base: position 105,907,869 of record NC_042615.1, on the reverse strand, counting down.
GTTGCTTCTGTTCATGAATGAAGGAAGGAGAAGTTGACACCAGTGGATTGATATGACCAGAAGAAAGAGTGGCTCAGATAGGTGGGTTATGAACCCAAAGATAGGAGGGGTAGTGAGTGAGTGACAGGGTGTGTCTG